>NW_010973041.1:3600780-3692889 GCF_000737465.1 Haliaeetus leucocephalus
GGTCGTGGTGCTCCTGCTTGCAGGCCTGTGGGTCTGTCCTAGGAGGTGCTGGGGCGCGAGTACACCGTTCCGCGTGACGCGCGCTCCTGAGCGAACGGTGGGCCTGTCAAGATGCGTTTCCAGCCGGCTGCTTTTTTTAACCGATGCGTGGAGGATAGGTCTTCTGATACGAAGCCCGCTTTTATTCTCGGAAGACTGTGCCGCACGGGGAAGTGTATGCCCGTTTCCTTCCTAGGAGGGTAGCTGTAGACTGTGAGATTACTGATTTAATTGCACAGCAAATCAGAGACACGGATTTCTTCAGCCTTAAAGCATGCTTTCATGTATAGGTAGCAGCTAGCTATTTGCAGATAATGTTTTCTGGCTAATGTTTAAAAGTACTTTTTGCCTCTTGAGGCTTTTAAAATTTCCCGTAGCATAAGAATGGCTTCAGTAACCAAAAATGTAGCTTCTGTAATGCAGCTGCCTTTCAAACTAATACACTATTTGGAAGCCCCGAAGTCCACCTTAAGATATACTGTGTGATTATGAAGGGAAAACTATTGCAAGTGCAGATGAAGCTGTAAGTTTCCTTCTTCTCTAGTTCACTAGAAAATGTGAAAATTGTACTTGCCTTCCTTGATTTTAGGAAGCAAAATGCAATGTACTATCTGGAGAAAAAGTGGAAGAAGCTGAACAACCCAGTGACATAGAAGAAGGAGGATTAGATCTCAGTGTGTCACTCAAACCTGTCAGTTTCTACATCGCGGACAAAAAAGAAATGCTTCAACAGTGTTTCTGTGTCATAGGGGAGAAAAAACTGCAGAAGATGCTGCCTGATATTTTAAAGGTACTGAAATACACTTACCATTTATATACTTTTTACGAGCTTGAATGCTTGTGTAACAAAGCACATTTATCTCTCAAGTGTAGTGGACTTCCAGCATAAAACCTGCCTGTTATTTCTTGAAGGAAGATTATATCAAGTCTCTGAAATTTTTTTGAGATTTGATATAGTTATTCCAGTTTAGTCCTTTTTGCACTCCTCAGCCATTGCTGAACTGCAGGCTGCTTATTTTTACACCTTCTGTCCGTACTGGTTAGTTAAATGCAAAAGAAGTTTCATAATTGTGTGGAGTAAATTCAGTACTGTTGTTCACTAATAACTATACTGATTTGTTAATAAAAGTTTGGTTTCTGTTTGTGTCAGCTGAATTTCTTTGTATGGTATTAAGTTAATGTCTGAGATAAGGCAGTAAACCCCCTTCTTAATAAACAGCTTCTGAAGCTGTAACTTCTGTGGACTTTAGTGGTAGTATAGCTAGAGCTTTACTGGCTTAGAACATATGCTTTTTGGGTCTTGTGAACTGCAGGACTTGGTAAAAATAAATTAGGCTAGCAGCCTGTACAGAAGAAGAAATGCTATTTTGTGTGATGTTTGTTAATAGCTTCAAAATCTTTGTCTTTGATTTTTATCTTTGAGTTATACTATTAAAGTAAGTGAGGCAGGAATTCTTAATTTTATACACGTAGTGAATGGCATACAGTCTCATCCGTTTGTCACCTCTGGGAGAAGAAAAGAGGTCTGGAGTAGCTGGAGGCAAAGGCATTACTGAGTTTGAAAGGAAGCTGCCTGGTCATGTAGAACCAAACCTACAGTACGGTCGTGAATGTTACAATAAGTTCAGCACTTCCTGATTTTGGTACTTTTATGGGGTATCATAGTTCATTTGAAAGTGTGAAATTATCACTTTATTTCACCAAGAGGACACCAAGTAGTGTGAAAGATGTGAAGGTAACTGGAATACCCATAAAATCTGTGGCAGCGTATGGTATGTATCAAGCATAGAAATGGATCACAATTTACATATTTTTTATGTTTTCTTTATTATGATATACAACTGTTGGTGTGTTGTCAATAGCAGTGTTTGCTTCAGTTGGTGAACTTGGATTCAACAGTTGGCTCTGATCTTTGCAGGCTTAATTATGTAATCCACCTGCTCCCAAGTGATGGAGAATTAGGAGTAATCAGGGCTGCAGTTGTTTGCTGTTCCATGCTTCACATGTATGGCCGAGTATTTCTGCTGCTCAGTGTTACAGCTGCAGTGAAAACTCCAAGCCATAGGTCATGTAACTGATAGTGTGTATTGCTTAATTTTTCAGAAAAAAACACACACGCTGTTTCTGGTAGTTGTCAAAACTGAAACACCTACTTGCTGTTCTTCAGCAGGTGCATCACTGCAGGTCAGAATAGGGAAGGGACTTGCAATCTGAATTAACCCTTTATCCAGTACAGTTGGAGTGCTACTTACTGTTCATAATTACTCTGTCCTCAGAAATTTTTAGTAGCTTGTGGTCTGTCTTATTTGTCTTCTTAGAACTGTTCCATGGATGAAATCAAAAGGCTTTGCTTGGAGCAGTTGGAGCTGTTATCTGAAAAAAAACTGTTGAAGATACTTGAAGGTATGAATGAAACTTAAGCACCACTGTATACCAGGGAATAGTCTGCCTCTCAACTGGATTTTCACTCCATTTCTAGCTACTAATACATATATTGTTGTGGTTTAACCCCAGCCAGCAACTAAGCACCACGCAGCCTCTCACTCACTCCCCCCCATCCAGTGGGATGGGGGAGAAAATCAGGAAAAAGAAGTAAAACTCGTGGGTTGAGATACGAACGGTTTAATAGAACAGAAAAGAAGAAATTAATAGAGATAATGATAACACTAATAAAATGACAACAGTAGTAATGAAAGGATTGGAATGTACAAATGATGCACAGGGCAATTGCTCACCGCCCACTGACTGACACCCAGCTAGTCCCTGAGCCGCGATTCCATGTCCCCACTTCCCAGTTCCTATACTAGATGGGACGTCCCATGGTATGGAATACCCCTTTGGCCAGTTTGGGTCAGGTGCCCTGGCTGTGTCCTGTGCCAACTTATTCTTGTGCCCCTCCAGCTTTCTCGCTGGCTGGGCATGAGAAGCTGAAAAATCTTTGACTATAGTCTAAACACTACTGAGCAACAGCTGAAAACATCAGTGTTATCAACATTCTTCGCATACTGAACTCAAAACATAGCACTGTACCAGCTACTAGGAAGACAGTTAACTCTATCCCAGCTGAAACCAGGACATATATATACACACTAGTAAGTATATATTAGTGTGTATATATATTAGCATACATATGTATTAGTGTTACATATGTACACGTGCTGACAGTATATATAGTGTGTGTATATGTACATATATATACACACACACATGCTGGTTTTGATCTTTTAAGCTTGGATGAAAACATCCGTTGATTTAGAAGCTATTAAGGACACATTCAGAAAATGGTAGTATAAGCTCCTTTTCCTTAGTACCCAAACTAAGAGCAAAGCTTTTGACTTGGTGGAAAAAACAAAGATAGGAGTGTAGAAGTATTGTTTGAAATCTGTTACTTTAGGTAAACTGACATTAAGTTGCCTCCTGGTTCTCTGCGGGTAAGGTCTGACATACTGCAATACCAGCTCAATTGTATGAGCAATTGCACTGGAGTATTCGGTGTAGTTAAAGGATTCTTGGTGGATCCCTCTGCTCTGCTGAGGCACATAGTTCATGAACTTTGATTAAGGATACGACATTCTAGCTTTTCAGTATCTTGCTGAACTTCCACTTGATATTTAAGGGCTGTAGAATTTATTTGTAAACTTATTGCTGTCTTCTCAATTAAGTGAAACTCTTCAAATCTTGAACACTGCAGAGTACCTTCTATTAATTCTGTCTCCTGTGCTTTATTTTAGTGCCCATAGTATTATACTAGCAATAGTTATTCTGTTTTTTTATAGTACAGTGGAACTGAAAAATGCCAACCACGTGGCTAGCAGGAAGCTCAAAAACGAAGGTTTTGGGTTTTGACTAAGTCTAATGTTTAGAACATCTGCTTTAACTGGGAAAAAAACCCTCTCCTGCTGATTGCAATAGAGTTAATCGTTAAGAGTAAGCCTAACTGTGTAGCATTAATTATATAACCTGCCTAAATTTTCATGTTTGAAACTGTATATCTAGGCAAGATTGGAGCTGATTCTGATACTGACGAGGAGGCAGATGAAGGAGACAAGACTGGAGGTGAATCAGTCAGTCAGTGAGTAAAAGACAAAACATTTAAAACTTAAGAATACTGAACAATACAGGAATTTTTCATGAGAAATTATCAAATGTAATGTTGACAGACCCAATTGCTATATCCTTAATTATGTGCTTACTTTAGTGGAATGACAATAAGCTGTGACTGCTAGCAAGTACTGAACTTACAAATGTGACTTTGTCACTTTATAACATTAAATGTGTCTTGAGCACATAACTGGGTTTCATAATGGTGTTGCCACCCATCAGTTGAGTTGTGGTAATTGAACACGTGCACACTCCTAGCCTGCAGCAGAAGTGAAGTAATATGATTTAGGTTAACCCTCTTTGAGTGAGCTAAAGCAGATTGAGTAACCCATTCCCACTTGGGTCCGTGAATTGTGTAAGTGTATTTTCAGTTCAGCTGAGATGTATCTCTTCTCTTCCTCTCTTCTTTCTGGTCCTTATTCCTGCCTCGGTTGAGGCAGCACTGACTCTCACCTGTTCCCATGTTCTCTGTTAGGGATGCTGTAGAATGTCTAGATTTTCAAGAACAGAGACTTCTGGTTTCTTATTTTTAGGGTGGTGTCTGTCAGTTTTGTAAAGGCCAACACTTTTTAACCTTTTCTTAAAATACTTGTCTGTTTTTTAAAGACAGTCTTATGTAGTATATTACTAAGTCACTTCTGTGAATGGGTGAACTCTTTCTGACAGTTTGCATGGAAGTAATGAAGGGGAAAAGAAAGTTTCTAGTTATCACCCATAATGTATTGAATTTTATGATTAACTTGCTTGTAGAAGACAAAATAAAAAGCTTTCCTATTTTCATTGCTAACCTGATACAGCTGGTCTACAGGTTCAGTACACAAACTTAATAAACTTCTGAGATAATACAAGACAATAAACCAGTGTTGGGCAGATTAAAGTACCTCTTAGTTGCTGGTTTGGTTAGTTCATCTAGACCTAGTAAATGGGAACAAATGGATGGGAAAAGTAGTGATAGTAATCAAAATTTCACATTCTCATCGGTATTTTTGATTTCAGAGACCTGGTTTCTGATCCTGTCTTTGATTCAGAACAAGTTATGAAGTTACTGAATGAAGTAATTTTCTTTGATCACATCTCATCATACATCATACAAATATACTAGAAAATGGAGTGATACTAAGTTAAGTGATGTTTCAGTTGTTCTCATGTGATACAGTTTTATTATCCTCTGGCACTATTTCTTCTAGAGTTCCATGTAGAGCTGGTCTGTGACTGTATCCTCCCCTTTGCTATTTGTTGCCTACATGATCTGTGAATGGTGTCAGTGCACCCATTTATGTGGATTAATTTTCTTATTTTGGATATTGCCCTCTGGCTATTTAAAAAAGCAAAATAAAAAATTTAAAAAACTACAAAATACACTAAATATGAGGTCTTTTTACATAAAGGAGTCTGTTAAGTGATTGATGTTTTGCCAGGAAACTTCTAAATAGAATGAGAAGACAAAATTGTTGGCTAAGGAAACCATGAAAAATGCCCCAGGATTTTGATGTCTGGAGAAGTTATGTGATTTTTTTAAAGACCTAATTCACAAGCTTTTTACTGTTGCAAAATACATGAAATGCTCTTCATCTAAAAGAGGTATGGCAGAATTAGTGCTGCTAGATTTCAGGAAGGTAGTTCTGTGGCTGCAAGGTGTTTCAGAGCTACTGTTGAGACATGTATTTATGACCATTATCTACAGTAGATTGAGTAAAGTCTTGCTTATATGCAAATAAAGTAATGATTTGAGCTGGTAAAAACCTAAGCAGAGGAAATTGTTGTTGTCAGTTAATGAAAAAAACAACATAAGGAAGGCAAGCAGGATTTACTATTTTTTAACTAGCGAGTATCTGAAGACACTTAACAACCCATTTGCCCATGGCACGTAGGAAAGTTTTGGGAAAACAACATCTATAGGATCTAAATGGCAATTTCAAAATCTACTGTTTTTACACTGTACAGATAATATTCCAGGCATAAGCGGTGAGTAAACCAAAGTGAGTTGGTGTTGTGTACCCTTTCTCATAGCTGTGTTGAAGTACAGCAGAATTAAAACTGACCAAGTTCCTTAACCATTGCTGCAGTTACCAAAAGTTGACAAAGCTAGGTCACCTGATGAGAAAGATGTGAGCGGTAACTGAAAGCAAAATCAAGAAGAAATTGTGTTTTTTAAAAAAGTAGAAGGAACTGAGAGATGTTGATCAGAGTTACAGAGCAGATTGCTGCCTTTGACGAACAAAATGGTTGAGGTGCCCCTGGTTCTTGTTATCTCTATCTCCATCCTGATACTTTAATATTTCAGACTCCTCCAGACTGGCCAGGTAAGACATGTTGATGTAGGAATTGTGGCTTTTCTTTTCCTTTTAATGCAGTGGATTAAAAAATGGTATGCTACACACAGGGATGCTATCTTAGAACCTTGGCTCGTAGGTTCAGCTGTGTGTTAGCTTTAACAAAAAAACAAAAATCGAAAGCTGTTTGGATGATAGAGAAATAAAGGGTTAGGAAGAGGTGAAATGAGGAATACTAAGGGTTTATCTTTATCATTAAGCCCTGTGCTTAGTAAGTAGAGCAATATTATGCTTTTAAAACTGTAAAGTGTCACAAGTCCTTTTTACCAAATAGGTCTAATCTTTGGGCATTTAGGTTAATGTTTTTGCAACCTGTGTGTAAATAAGTATAAAAGCAAGTTTGAAAAACTTTAGAAAACTTATGTTTCAGCCAGAACAGCAACAAGTCAGTAGGCAGGGAGGCTAAAGATGCAGCAGTGGAGAAACAGTGAAAGCTGCATTACTCAGCTAAGCTTTGGTTGTTTATAATCTTTAATATGTTTTTAATTATCGTCTCAGTTTAAATGGGTGAATTTGTTTGCCCTGAGAAAAGGTTTCTCAGAATGAAAAAAGCAGTTTGTTTGTTTATATTCTTGCTGTTCATTCTTCCTAGTTTGTCTTCATTACTTGTTGTTTTCTTATAAATGACTACTTTTTTCTGCATTCTGTTAGTGATGCAATATTAAAGCTTCTTTGGTTTAGATCTGACTTGTCTTAGTTGTTTTCATGGACACATAAACGTGGGAAGGGAAAATGTGAATAGCAAATCTTACTCTAGTAAAAAATATACTGATTGGAACATGTTTTTTTTCATCCTTGTTCCTTTAAAAAAAGAAATTGACAAACTTATACCTTCAGCAATGTCCATATATCAATAGAAAAGAAAGCTTAAATCAATACATCTGAAGAAATTACAAGTGTATCAAAATACACAGGCTTTCTTAGAAGGGTATAGTTTGTACTGTGTCTTTTTTTTCCCCAAAATAGGCAAATAGTTAGATGTCTCTAAAGACCTGTTTCCTGTCTGTACTGTCTAAAAGTATCAGGGATTTAGAGAAGTTTCTCCAGGTACAGGGAAGATTGCAAAGTTCAGATCTTTATCTGAAGCTTTTGGATGGTATTGTACCTTTAATTGTAAACTGAACCTTCCTTTTTCTGATATACATATCCTCATTCTGCCACCAGAACAGGAAGTCCTGAGGCTTTTCCTAAATTTCAGCTCTGTAAAAGCTTCACATGCTTCCATTAGCGTGTCAAACACTTGCTCTTATTTTGCCACCAGCTGCTTCTGATTTAAACACTAGAAATCCTAGAATAAGCATGCAGAAGAACTGAAGAAGCAGGGCCTGTGTTTGCCAACAACTGGAAGTTGCTATTACAATAGATACACTTCATTACTTGTGAGCTCTGTGTAGATTTTTTGACTATGCAATTCTCAGATTTTTTTTTTTACTGTCTGCAGTGGAATACCGTTAAACCAAGAGAATTGCTGTATGCCAAGCTTCCAACTAAATGACATAGTTAATTGAAAGGAGTTAGCCAATTAATGTCCTGCAAAACCAAGCAGGCTTTCTTCCCAACTCACTCAGAAGATATTAGCATGTTCTTGAACTATTTCTTTCCTGTTCCCTGAATTGGCTCTTTAAATACCCTCCAACAGAAGAACTGAAAGTAAATTATTTGCCCTAGTAATAAAACATGTATTAAAAAACCAAGCATGCTAATATCATTATAGTGGTCATATGTTCATGTGAATAAATGATCTTTGCTTTGAAAATCAAATGTGCTTATTTTTCACTGTGTGAAAATTTGTGGTTTAGTATTTGCTCTTTCAAGAGTTTTATAGGCTTTTTACAGCTTTGCAAGTCATGAGTGCAGTTTTCGCTTGTTTTGTTTTAGGAAGGCTAGCAGTTTAAAGGCTTGTCTTGTTTTAACATGTTTTGCTCCTGGGTACTGGGCTGTTCACAAGCGTGCAATTGCCATCTGGTATTTACCCCTCTAGGACAATTCGGTTACCTTCACCATTTGGAATCACTGGAAGAATAGGCTATGTGAGTCACTGAACAGATATATTAGCATTTTGCATCTGTTCACTATCTTCTGTTCTTGTGGTGTCTTCAAACTTCACCTGTAATTGGAATGATGGACCTTTTGTAGCTCATTAAACTATTTGATTAGCATCTGTCACTTGGGATACCTTTCCTGAGGAGTGCTACTTCGTAAGGACTTTTTTGCCTTTTTTTTTTTTTTTTTAAAAATCGCTTACTGTTAATTATTTTTATTTGTCATGGAAAACTACCCTTGGAACAAAAATTTGCTGGAGGTTTGCAAGGACTTGGGACTTCTAGAAATATTTTTTTAGGCTTGGAACTGCAAAGGCAGATTTTAATTTAGGAAGGTACATCATCTTTCTGTCAAGAGTAGCAGAGGTACTCATCTCAAGCCTTACTCCAGAGATTTAGGTAAATGTTTCTTAACAATTAAAAACCCTGTAAGGAAAGTATCAGCATGGCTGTATCTCATGTTGTCAGACTGTCTTCTAGTCCAGTACATGAAGATTTTTTTCTGTCACAAAACTTTTCCTCCTGGTCTCCAACCCCAGTTACTACTGAAGCTTGGGATCCGAGCCACCAGTATTGCAGTGCTATTGTCTTAATCCTTAGCCATCCACTCCTCTGACTGTAACCCTTTTCCTAACCTGTGCTGCTGTTTTACCTCACTCTTCATAATCTGCTGGAGTTGTGGTACCAAATCGCCCTCAAACCCAGATTTCTTTGACAGCTGTGCAGATTCCTGAAAGTAATAGGTTCTGTACAGAAGCCAAGCATTGTACTAATGTGGAGCATGCCAACATGAAAAGCTAGCATAGGGTAAATTGAAATTTACAGCATTTGTCACCAACAAAATGCAATGGTTAGCTTCTATTTGCTGAAAAGAACATACTGTGCAAATGTTGTTCTATTAAAAAAAAAAAGCTGACTTTATCTCTTGGAAGACTGACTTTGAACTTAACTGTCATCCTGAGGGAGAAGTGTCTTTAAAGACTGATAAAAAGAGGGAGCTCCAAATTACTGTGGCCGTGTACTAGCATGGCCTGAAGGAAGAGGGTATTAAATTTGTATACTGTGCCCTAATTTTAGATTAGCATATCTCTGCTCCCGTTGTTTGGAGACATGATGATGTGCTACCCTTTCTTAAACCTATACTGCAGTATAGATAATTAGGAGAAAAATATTTCTTATTAACAAAGAAATTAAACAAGGTTGACAAGTTGAGAGGGAAACTGCACTGTGAACTGAAATGCTTCTGCTTGGCCACAAGATGGTGCAAAGTGTCCACCTATGAAGTGAAGTAGTGCAGGTTCACCAGCAATACAGTCCAGTCCAGTCAATTCTGAAAGAGTAGAACGTGCTGTGTAAGTACTTTTGGGTTCTAAAAACTTTTTTGCTGACAGTAGGTAGTCTTTAAAAGAATATGGTTTTGCTGTAGTCAGTGATAGTGTCAAGGCAACAGGTGAAACTTTGCAATAAATTTTGATGTGTGATTTTTTTCAGTTGATCATTTCTTTTTATGTAGCATAACCTAGTGGACAGGACAATACAAAGGAGACCTGAGTGTGATAAGCCTTGGCAAGTGGCAGGAGAGCAAAACCTGAAATTTCTGAGAAGGTTTGCTGTGATAGCATCCTGGACAGATTTAGCTGGTGGTCTGTGCTGGCATCCGGCCTAACCCCACTCAGTAATAGAGGTGGGTACGGAAATGTTGCTACACAGGAGTCTGGCACTGTCTCAAAGCAGAGGACCAGTTAGGCTTTGGTCCTAATTGGTGGCCTGGAGCCTGGCGCTGAGAGGCTGTTTCCCCTGGGCTAGGCTGTGCAGGCGCGTTGGAGTGGTAATTGGGGTGGGTTTCAGTTAACTCTGACCATATGGGTGTGTGTATGAGTGCAAAACTTTTCCTCACAGCCTGTCCTCTGCTCAATCCACTTAAATTGAACGTGGTAATGTCATGTTGTCTGGTGTTCCTTTTCTCCCATGACAGCAGGAAGTTTGAGACTCTGGTTAACATGTCTAAACCATCACATACAGCAGACCTAATGTTATTTGTTGAATTCTTGGGCTTATTTTACATCTAGCAGGTGAGGGCTGTAATCCATCTTTCAACAGCTATGGCCAGCACCAGCCACAAGACTGATGACTGGAATAGAAAATAAATGAGCAAACTCTCTTTGTTTGTGAAGGGGCACAGTTTAAATAATTTTCTGAAGGGATTAGCCATGTATACAGAATTTCCCACTTAGCATAGCTATTTGGACATCTAGTTTGTATCCATTCCTTCTCTATCAGCCCTGCCTGGGAGTGGAAAGTCCAACAGGAATTAAAAGGTTGGGAGAATACTTCTTGAGCTGACCAAGTAGGAAAGCAAGCTGAAAGGATAAATACCACTGAGTTCTGAGAAAAATGCATCAGAGTAAATAGTCTATTCCTGTTTTATTATAATGGCATCAGACAGTACGTTTCTCTTTCCTTACTTAAGGGGCACAACACTTAAATCTTTTTTCAGGTGCTGTGTGCATATGAAAACAGCTACACATTCTCCTTAATTATTGCGTGCTATCATACACATCTATGTTGCAATGGGTACAAAAAGTGGGAGAAACAGAAGATTCTATTCATTTGTAAGCTTTGCTACTACAGAGAAGGAAATAGCAGTCAAAATAACTGTCTCTCAGACCAAGGTGGCTAGAAGTATAACAGTATTCTCCTTCCTGCAATAGCCATTGGACACCTGAAAAAAAAAAATGTATGAGAGCGTGGGGAAAATAGATCTGTATTCAATTTTAGGAAAAGCCTTCAGGCCATTACTGAAAACCAAGTTGTTAAAGTCATTATAGTTACATCTGTGATACCAGAATACTACTATCCTTTTTATAGTGCTGTTTAGCTCCCACAGGCAGGATAGTTACATTGATTCCATATTAATATGTATGAAACCAATGGCACACTGACTTTCAGGGTAGGAAATTGGCAATTCTACTGTCAAAATGCTCACTAAACATGGCAATTGAACTCTTCCTGTGATTCTGGGTCCTGCTGCCTTCCTTCTTACTGTATATTTCACAGTATTTTTACAGTTTGTATAACTAGTATATGCAAAATGTATGAAGGACATGAACATTACACAAAAGTATCTCTTCCTCATCCCTTCTGTAAAGCAGTTGAAACCTTAGAGGTCAACGGTAGAAATCTTTAAATGGAAGAAACAAAGGAATGCAGATTCTGAATACAATTTAACAGTTGAGTTGCATTTCATTTTAAAAAATGTCTTCTTATGAAACTGAGATTGTGATGTAGGAGAGGTGGATGGTGGTGAGGTGATGGTAACTTCATTAAAATACCTGTTAATTTAAAAGGAAAACAGTAAATAGTATTTGAATGCAACTGAAACTGTATTTTTTTTCAAATTGTTTAACTGTGTGACAATTTATTCTGAATTTTAGAGAAAAGCTCCCAATATTAGGGAGGAGCTACCAGTGAGGATTGTTATTCGGAAAGGTGTAGTGGAAATATTTTATCCTTGTGTATTGCTAGGCAAAGAAAAAAAACTCATTCTCAAGTGCTTAGATTAGCACTCTGTATGTTCCTTTATGTTCCTTTTGCCTTTATTCATACTGTAGCTGGCCTATTGGCCTACCACCACATAATTTCTGTAGTTAAAGTAAATGTTTCTTAGAAAAGTTCTCCTGAATTGTAAAAGATGTAGATTAATATGTCATCATCTTTGTTTCCAGACAGGACAACAGTATAGACTCTACTTCTTCTCTCAGAGAAGACAGCAAGCTGGAAGGTCAGGAATCAAAACAAGGTACGTAGTGGAGAAGGCTGAAATTTTGTTTTCTTGATGTTGGGCAGTGACTAATTCTAGATAACTGATAACTCTCTTTTGAACGGTAGCTGCAATCACAGAGAAGCATCCTCTTAGAAAATGAGCTGTGTAGGGTTATAACCTCTCCCTTGAGCCCCATTCCAGAAAAGGAGAGGGGAGCATTGAAGAAGACAATGTAGGAACTTTGGCCTCTTAATTCTGTGAGATTGGAGAGGTTTTTTGTGGCAAGAAGAAAACTGCAGCTCTTCAGAGTTTGCTAGTTTAGGTTCTGGAACATGACTGAAGCTCTTGCAAGGCTCATTTGGCTCTCATGTAGTTTTTCAGCTGAAGAGGATCTTCAGTCATTCCAATTTCTTGGTATATACGTGATTGCTAATACTCCTATTACCATTTGCTGCATTATTCGAGAGCCAGTTTTACTTTCTGTTGAAATGATCATAAGAGGCTACAGTACTCTGTTTTGACATTCATAGAAATCCATTGTGATGATTGTTTGCCAAAGGACTGTTTGTAATTTAAACATTTTGTTCAGTCTTGGTATATGATACCTTGCTTGCTTTGGTTGTGCAGAGCTGGGGTCCAATGGAATGGTGCTTAACACCCACCACTCCTGATAACTAGCATATTTTACTTGAAGTCAGTGCCAGTGGAAGTACACACTCAAATCTTCGAATCTCTGAGGATGAACATTTTGTATTGTATATTTTCTCTTTTTAAATGCAAAAATATAGTGGGTGAGACATTCAGGTACTACAGTGATTGGCAGAATAGAAAATGCAAAAGCAGGTAAGTTAGTGATGCACATTTGAGTACCTGCTGCATAAGGAAACAGTTTTCTTAAACTGCAGCAGTATTTATTTTATTCCAATCATTAAATCAGCACCATGTAACTACTGCCAGTATTTTTGTGCATGAAGCACTAGAATTGTAGGTGTTTCTGTCTGTTTATTTTCATTTGGACTATCTGTATGCAGTAACATCGGAAATAGCTTTTCCAATCAAAGAACATTGCAAATTCGTAGAAGCTATATTTCTCTTCTGCAAAGATCTAACATTATCTGCTTCCTGCAACTCCTATTTCCCAATTGAGAATGTTGTCTAAAAGATGTCTCTTGGAATAATTTTTTGAAACATGTTTTTTTCTGAAGTTACTAGTGAGGGCAATTAGACGGAGGAGGAAAGACTCATAATAAAATCATCAAAACTTTTAGGAGCAGGTTGCTATGGCTTTGTGAGGAATGCTTTAAATGTTGTTTGTTGTACTATATGAAGTGACCTTAGAACAGACAGATTTCCTGCAGATCTCTTTCACTTTCGTGTTATCAAAGGGACTTGATGACTGTTGCAGGTGATTGCTTCATTGTTGTTTTTTATGACTTAATCAACCAGAATATCATGATGGCTTTGGGCTATAACAGTGGTTCCACTCAAGATGTTAGCTTTAAAGAGCTTTTGAGAATATCAATATAAATTTAAAAATATAACTAATCAATCTGCTGAGCTGCAGTCTGTGATGCTATGGGAAGAAAAAAGAGAATGAGATGATAAGCAGAAGTGGATAAAATAAAATTAAAAACCACAATTGAGTATGCTAAAATGAATTTCACAACTGTAGCTGAAGGAAAAAGTAGAAGTTAACAAAATGAAAAAAATAATGAGAAATGCCAACCATGATCTTTACTACTGGGTAAAATCACAGCTGCAAAAGAGGGAAGTAAAGCCATCAGCTAATTAAACATCTATAGGCCCATGAGCTTATATGAACACTGTATTACACAGTTCTAGAGGCTCCAAATTCTGAATGGGAACCCAAGGCAGCTTTGCCCTGCTTCCTGGTCCATACTAATTCTGGGACAGACACGAATGACTTCTAACATTTTGTTTCTGCTTAATATGTGACCAATACTAAAAGGAATCCTGTGGTGGGTTGACACCAGCCAGCAATAGCACCCAGCAGCCACTCAGTTACTCCTCCCACAGTGGGGTGGCAGAGAAGATCAGAAGAGCAAAAGTGAGAAAAACTTACGGGTCAAGATAAAGACAGTTTGAACTATGATCCATTGATGCACCTATTTTTTTGATCCATGGAATGCTGCTTGGTTGAGCAGAATATTAAGTAAATACTGACTGATGCCGTGCAGCAAGACAGAAGAATTTCCACTTCTTAATCCTGTTGATTCCCATTTCTTTTGATCTTTCACATACCTTGTGTCTTGTAAGGTAAAGTTGAAAAGACAGTGTTCAATGTTAATTTGATAGTATGAGAAGCAGGTAAAATTGCATCTGAAACTGAAACACTAATCTTGAAGTTACTGTCACAGTAGGAACAGGGCAAAACTACTTAGGATTGAAGAAGGCCCTGGTATGTTCTTCTCTTATGAATACTTTCTATACACACTGCTGTGAGGATGATTTTTTTATAGCTTCAGAATCGTTTATGTTTTAAACTTTCAGTTTTTATTGCTTGCAAATTGTGATTTATCTTACAAAAAACAAAGATCAAAAGTTCTCTCTACATCTATATGGCTTATCGTACACTTAGGAGAGTTGAATTTGCTTTTTTGTCAGCTTTGATTAGAATGTTGGAGGTGCCACATACATTAGCTATATATGTTCCCATGTATGCTGTATTTACCAGTAGGATGGCCTGTGTTTACAATACAGTAAACCAGTGTTGTTAGGTACTTGATCGATACCTATGTAAGATCCTAAATCAGGAGTGCATGTCAGGGTAACATGCAATATTCCTAAATTGGGACTTAAATGCTGTGACAAATCATAGCCTGTGATCAGGAGTGAATATCTGAATATCTTTTTTTAAGTGTATATAGTAAGAAAATCTTTAATCCTGAATCAATAAAACCCCTGGAGTTAGTTTTAAAATGTTACTGTTGTTTATAAAACCTATTTAGGATTTTTTTTTTACCAGAAAAAAAAAGAATTTCCCCCCGTTCCCCACCTTGTTCCCCTCCTTTCTTCCGCTTGTTTTTTTTTTTTTAGCACAGAAAGCGCATTTATAGCTTGCTTAGGACTCAGTATTGATTTTTTTTTTTTCCCCACACCCTCAGGATAGCAGGAATGTCATAAACCCCAAGAAAAATAGATCTTTCCTAAGGTTCTTCTGCACTGCTCATGAATTAAAACCAAACACATGCATGTACCAACAAGAGTTTAAAAATGTTTTAAAAAAAGAGTAATATTTTTCTAAAACCTTATTTGTTTTTCCTGTAAAAGTGGTCTCTTTAATCAACAAACCTTAAAACTGATTTTGAACAAGGAACAATTTAATTTTTCTAATCCATACTCTACTGCTAAGCTTTGTACAGAACTTCCAAATAGCATGAGGGGGTTGTACAAAAACTCAAGAAGAAAATAAAGCACTATGTGGATGGGGAGTTTTTTACACTTCACACTTGTGTTTTCAAGAAAAGTCTCACATTCTTTTTGTTGCATTTTTAAATCTTTCCTGTATAATAAGAGACACTGAAACATTAATAGTGTAAAACAAAGACTTCTAAAAATGTCGTTTCAGAGATGCTTTATTCTTTTTTGAAAGGGGAGAAAATTGTTTGTATTGGATCTGAAACTTATGTCAAAGGAACATTCTGATTGAGAAGAATTATTAAAAAAATATTTTCAGAAGTTTTCCAACAGCAAAGCATTAAATGTGAGCATCTTGATCAAAAAAGCCAGTGATAGGAAGATGTTGTGGTTTAACCCTAGCTGGCAAATAGGCACCACGCAGCTGCTCACTCACTCTGCTCCTGCTCCAGTGGGATTGGGGGAGAGAATCAGGGGAAAAAAAAAAAAATAGAACTCATGGGTTGAGATAAGAACAGTTTAATGGAACAGAAAGGAAGAAACTAATAATTATAATAAAAGGACAATAATAATAAAAGTCTTGGAATATGCAAAACAAGCAATGTACAATGCAATTGCTCACAACTTGCCAATGGACACCCAGTTAGTTCCCAAGCAGTGATCCACACCTCCAGGCCAACTCCCCCAGTTTATATACTGGGCATGAGGTCACATGGTATGGAATACCCTTTTGGTGTGTTTGGGTCAGCTTGCCCCAGCTGTGTCCCAAATTCTTGTGCCCCTCCAGCCGTCTTGCTGGCTGGGCATGAGAAGCTGAAAACTCCTTAACTTAGTCTAAATGCTACTTAGCAACAACTGAGAACATCAGTGAATCCAAAACACAACACCATACCAGCAACTAGAAAGAAAATTAACTCCATCGTGACTGAAATTAGGACAGAAGATAATTAGTTCAGGGTATTAAAATCATAGGTCCCTGCTGTGTTAGACTGCATTATCAATGTGGGGAGGTTTTTTTGTAGTTTGAATGTCAGTAAGATGTTGATTACCTAATATTAAAAACACCAATTCACAGAGGAAGTACTTGCTTGGGTTTCCAGTATATTTGTTGTTTTGTTGTTGATGAGCAATCCTTGCAAATCAGTGCTTTTAGCCCTGCAGATTTGAGATTCAGGAACCAAAAGTATGGATGCATGAAACTAGCAATTAAAAAAAAAAAAATTAACAGTTTGATGAAAGGGAGCCTTTTAAAGCCAGATGTCAACATACTAACTTTAAGAGTCAGAGAGTCACAGAATTGTTTAGGTTAGAAGTACTGTTTTGAGATCATCAAACACAATGCCCCTGCTCAAGCAGGTCAACCAGAGCAGGTTGCTCAGGGCCACATGCTGTTGAGTTTTGAATATGTGTGAGGATGGAGACTCCACAGCCTTTCTGGGAAACCTCCTCCAGTGTTTGACCACCCTCACAGTAAAGAAGTTTTTACATGTGTTCAGGTGGAATTTCCTGTGTTTTAATTTTTGCCCATTGCCACTAGTCCTGTCAGTGTGCAGTACTGAGAGGAGTTTGGCTCCCTTGTCTTCATGCTCTCCCATATTTTTAAAGGAGAATTAATGTTAAAAAAACCCAGGTTTGCAGTACTGTCTGAATATGTATTAAATAAAGAATATTTTTGGTATATAGAACATCATTATAGACTAAAGTAGCTTACATATGAATGTAAACTTTCTTTGAATCTTCATGGTAAGAAATTACATGTATTTCAAACCCACAGATCTTGAACACAGCCATACCTTTGGATAGTGATACTACCAAAAGGAATTATAAAGGCTTTAGAATCAGTAAATTTACCATCATCTGACTATAAATTGTTCATTTTAGGCAGGAACCAATTCTGCTCTAAGTTTCCACAGATACAGAGGTTGGAGAAGGACTAATGATTTCTGAGGCCAATGTGTCAAAAGCAATAGTCTCTCTGTAGACAAATTGTAAGAACAGTTAACTCAGGTTCTGTTAGAGTTTTCTTTTATTTTGTTGCACTGCCTTTTCCAATTTATTTTTTTTTAAATAAACTCCAACTTTCAGCCAGCATTAAAAGCCACTGCCATAACTTTCTCCATGTTTTTACTGAGTTAAATACGTCTGAAATACTTGTGATAGATTCTGAATAGTTGCACTAGTAAGTGGAGTTTCTATTAATTTTTAGTACTGTGCCTGGCTATAGTGTCCCACTCCTTTTAAAATACATAAAATAGTTTTAAAGGGTCATTTTAAAAACTGTATTTTAAAAACAAAGTTTACTTTAAAGATAATAAACAATAATCAATTTTGCACTGCAGAGGCTTCCTTGTGATATAAAATCTTATGATATTTTAATTAGGAAAATAGATCATGTAACTCCATAGGATGGAATAAATTTTCCTGGTAGTGCTGCTTTGCTATACTGCATGTTCTTCTAAATTGGCATAAAAATGAATTAACACTTGTCTAAATTAGATCAGCCTTAAAAGTTGGAGGAGAGAAGGAACAGGAATTAGTTGTCTTAAATTCACAGATCTTTTTGTCACTCTTAATCTATAGCGAAACACTTTAAGAAGAAGCAATTTTGTAAGTTGAAAGAAAAATGGTTCTGTTAGGCAACTATATGATTGTTACATTTGTGTTACAGGCAAGGGAGAAGATAGTGATGTCCTCAGCATAAACGCAGATGCGTATGATAGTGACATAGAAGGCCCATGCAATGAAGAAGATGGCCCAGATGGGCAAGAAAACACTGTCAGAAGTGGAGCCAGTCAGATAGATGACCTTGAGAAGGATATTGAGAAAAGCGTGAATGAGATTCTGGGGTTGGCAGAGTCCAGCCCAAAGGAGCCCAAAGCAGCAACCTTAGCCATTCCTCCGTCAGAAGATGTTCAGCCGTCAGCGCAGCAGCTGGAGCTTCTGGAGCTTGAGATGAGGGCCAGAGCTATTAAGGCTCTGATGAAAGCTGGTGATATAAAAAAACAGCTCTGAGATTGTTTAGATTTAATTTTCAGTATTTGTTTTGAAGGATGTGATGTCTGTTCTCTTCAGTGCTAAAGTATATTTGGGTTGGGTATGACATTCCTCATTCAAACCCTATTGTGTATCCTGACCCGTGGCTTAAGCCATTGATAGTTGATTTCATTGCCTTTAGTGTGCTGCTTCCATGATGTGCACAAACAGTGGTTTGATCAAGTCTCTCTGTGCCGAGTTATCTCCTCAAGGAGTCACACAACATATAGAGCTATGCCAGGAACCTGGTGCCTTCCAGAAGGGTTAGAAGAATCAAGTTATTTATAACCCCATGGTTAGAAATTACCAGCTGTTTTATTTATTAGGAACTTGTTAAACTACTTGAGAAACTTGATTTATATGTACTTCATTAAAAATACCATTTTGAAGAGGTCTTCCGTCGTGTGACTGCCTTCAGCAGTCTGTGATGGGATTTGAGATTGCTTATTTCTCCTTGGGGCTCTCATAATGTAGCTATTCTAGTTAAAATGAATGATGATTCACTTAAAAGCATACTTAATTTTTAGAAAGTTGAATTCCGGAAGGGAGGGTTTTTTCCCTTTCAAATAAACAGTTGAACCATGTTATTTTCAGGGTTATGAAAGTGCCTGAAAGTGACAAATACCAGAGTTTTTATACTGTTGGTCATGTGTTTTTGTCACTCTTCTCCACTGATAATCTTCTGTGTCATAACTGAAATAAAGAAAACAGAGTTTTTTCCTGACTGTAAAGCTTTTTTGTTGAATGTTGGGCATAATATTTAGGGCAATGCAGTAAATCAGACTATTTAGAAGACCTTGAGTTTTTAACACTTAACTGATGTAGTCATTTCATGTTCCTTATAAATGGGAAAATCCACCTAATTTCAGTATAAATGTTTTTTCATAAAAGGCATTTAATTTATTTATTATATAAGATTTTAAAATAATAATTGTACTTTAATCCATTTGAAGTGTATTTCTTTGTAAGTAAATTGTATTATAGGATTAGTTTTCCTGCTATGATTTCTTACAACAATTAAAATAATTCTGATTTTGTTTAGAATTAGTGCTGGGTTTATAGATGGCTCCTAGTTAAATGCATATTAAAATATTTGTGTGTGTATTTACATACACACACACACAAATTTTTTTTTTTTAAGGTATGAAGTTTATGAATATGGTCCTTGTTAAGTAAAATGATGTATTATATGTGGTTACTCCTGATTTTCCCTTGATTGTTACTTAGAAAGCAAATTAGATACTTTGCAACAGTTGCATAGAAAAATTCCATGCTATTTTGCAATATTACTGCAGACGTTTTTTCTATTCAAATACTATGTCTTGAATTTTCTTGCAAGGTTTATAATTTTCTTTTTCTCCTTCCTTTTTATTTCCTTTCCTTTTTTCCCCCTTTCCTTTTAACCCATTTTCTACCCTTTTACCTTTCTTTATTGTTAGTCAAGTGCATTGTCTTTAGTAGAAAGCTTTTTATGTATTTCTTAAAGTATGATTGATTTCCTCTAGAATCAACAGTATTATGAGTAAAATGGTAGCAAAATAGTTCAGTGTCAGTTTGATTATAAACTAAAACCTTCATTAAATACAGCTGAGAAAATTGCAGTGTGAGTGCACTGAATGGTGGCAGTGATCTGAGTAAATTTTACCTGACTGTAATCAGTTATCCATGGCAACAACATTTTTCTATTATTTTTGAGCAAATGGAGGATGTAAGTTAGAATATATATATATCCACTTCAAAAGGTAACTTAACTGTCTCAGAATATATGTGTGTTGTTTCAGTTAATTTTATTTGGCTGTTTGGTGAACTTGTGATTTGTTTGAGTGCAGAAAAACAAAAGCAGGTAATGAAAGACAGACTGTTGGCAAAACCTAGATGTCTTGTTATTTGTAAAGTCATAGGCTAGTAGAACTACGTTAGACTGTAAAAATAAGTTTTACTGCTGCTATACTTAGATCCTTAAGGCACTGAATATCTACTTTACCTGCTGTGGAAATGAAAAAGCTGGCCTGCAAGGATATTTGCTTCCTAGTCCTACTGTGCAGCCCTGTATATCTCGGCCAATAGGAAAACTTGTTCCTTACTGTTTGCCTCTCTTCTTTCATGTTGAGGTTCGTTTGCCAGTTCTACAATCTGCTGTAGCATTAATAAGGCTTGCAAGATCCCAAGCGATAGGAATAAACAAAAATCAGTCCTTAATATTGAAGAAGGATGTACAATACAGTAATAGCTGATTGATAGGAAAAGAGTTTATAGACCTGTATCTTTCCTTTTTTTACTGGTACTCCCAGCACCTGTGGTTTTATCACCCATGGAGATGATTCCTGGCGGACTGCATACTCCTGTGTGGCTCCCATGTATTTCTGCCAACCACTGAACAGCAGAAGGTTACTTCATGCAGAAGCCATGCCTTGGTAAGGCATAAGTTAGCATGTCTTAGGAAAGCTGAATGTAAATCAGATTTAATTAGAGATACATTTCCTATGCCACCAGAAGAACTGATACAGTCAAATGTACGAAGTCCATTCAGTGATGTCGCATAACGATACATTTGCAGTTGTTTGGCAACAAGGAAATACTGCTAGAAGTAGTGATAAACTAGAACATAGTTCTATTCTGCTGCCTACTTGCTAGAGGTATATGGCATTTATTTCTGAACTGACCTTCATTTTCCTACTGGTTTTCCAGGTCACCTTTAAAAGTTCATTTTGTAGTGTGTTGAACTGTCAAAGGTCATTATTTCAAGGTCCATATCAAGAATTTGCATATGCTAACTTTAATATGTAGTGTGATGAAGATGAAAGAGGTTTACTATGCATATGACAGAGAAGATTTGTAATTATAGCCTAATTAAATTTGAAATTAAAAGAGGAGAAGGATTCCAAGAAAATTAATCTGTTTACAAAAATAAAGTAATATATATATCATAAAAGAGACTTCATGTGATTGATTACACAAGTGCTAATTCATTTTTAGGATACTGTATTATTGCTGCTTAGGTTAAAAACAGATCAGCTAAATTATATGGGTTCCTGCATTGATTTGTATCAAAAAAATCCAGTGTATTTAAACTATTTATTATACAACCATTTTGTTGTTCACTTTTAAATATCTCTTTGATTTTTTCCTTGAAAAACAGATTTAATATTTCACTTGGAGGAAGAGGCAATTTGTATGTAAAATGCAGTCATGAATTATTTATGAAACCTTAAAATAATTTTAGTGGGTTTTGATCAACCGCTTTGTTGGGGAAAGATATACACTGGGAGTTGGTCAGCATGAGGAAAAAGATCCTAATCAAATTCTGAACTGCAACAAGAATATTTTCTGATGAATTTTGACTGTCCTTACAGATGAAGCACAGTGCTCTTTTGAGAAGGAGGGTTGATTGTGTTTGTATTAGGGAAATAAAAAGGTGTGACTCCCCGGAGAGCCAAAAGTATCTATTATTTCTGTTTAGAGCCTTTATGTTATTTTTACAGTGATTTCATAGAGAGTAATAATTAGACTTCAAGATGCCACTTTTGAAAGACAAATCACAGGCATTTCCTCAAAAAAGAATTAGTTCTGTTTGTAACACTCTTTTCACTGTAGTATTTGCTCTCAAAAATATTTTGGCTAAGAGACTTAGTGCCTTCCATAACTTTTTTTTAAGCTATGTTATAAAATGTGTTCTTTCTGTTTAAAATTACTGTAATTATTAATCACAGTGGATGAAAGTTTTGATCATTGTCTTCAGGTTGCTGTAGCACCTAGGGAATCAAATCATCTGTGTAGATGATTTAAGATGCTGCTGTTGTAACTGGATACTGCTGAAGTGGCACATTAAACATGAGCAGTGTGGCACAGCATTGTGAATCTCACCAGACGAGGCAGCTGGGTGGCCCTTTCCTGCAGTGTTGTCTGCATTTGAGGGAGCATGGTTTGACAAACAGCAGCCACCATGGGGGAACCCTGTAATGGGACAAAACGTCTCTTCACCAGCTGTTTCCTTACATGGTCAGAGCTTTAAGGATCATAAATGGTTCCTCGGTGATTACTATTACTTTTTAAATATTAGTCTACAAAAGCAGTTGTCTTAACAAATGTTACTTCGTTTTCATCTGTGGATAAAGCATGTCAAGGGTTTTCTAAAAAACAGCAGCTGAAAAGTGGTTCTGTGCACATGAATGCGTAGTAGGTTGTTACATGGCATTTTACATGCCCATCTTAAAATTATAAGCACTAATTTAGCTTTATGCGATCACTGACACTGGTAAATGTGCCCTTTTCACAGAAGATAATTGAAGATTAATTGTGAAATGGGCCCTTTAGTCAGGAAGGGAGATGAGGGGGTTAACTGATGCAAAAACATAAAGAAGAAAGGCATAACACCAAATTAAAAACTGATTATGAAGTCCTGCGATTTAATCCCAGTAATATAAACCTTCATGTTTATTGCTAAGTCAGTCTGCAATATATGGAGAGACAAAAATGTTTGTTTACCTTACTTATGGCTAAATTTAAATGTTAAAATACTGGGGGGGGTGTTGTCAAGTCTCATGTTTCATGGGCCTTTCTTGACATTAATATTAAAATATGTAAACAGAATGCATAAAAGGTGGATAAAAATCTGAAGCTTGTAAAAAGGTTTAGCCGCATACCAGTTAGTCAAACTGACTCTGTAGTCAGACACAGAAAGACCCCAAAAGCATAAATGTAAATATTGCATGGTTAGTAAATTGTAGAGCACAAGTAATCATGTCTATTACAAAAAAAAAAAAAAAAAAGCATGTTTATTCAGTACATCATCACTTTCTTAAGCATATGTGAAAATGTCATCTTTTTTCATGGGATCTGTCTTGATTGTTGTCAGACTCAAACCTGAATTTTCATCTTTTGTATCTAATGCTTCTGCAAAGTTATTCTAGATGAGTATCTTACACCACGAATTCTCAAATCTTGCATCCCATCTTCCATTTTCAGACTCCAGTCAATCTTACTTTACTTACAAAATCTCAGCTTTACTTTCCTGGAATACTGTGTGCAGTTCTGCATGTCTGTATCGAAGATGATCAGTTGGGAGTGGAACAGATGCAGACAAAGACTCCTAAGGTCACCAGAGGAGCAGAGGACATGAAACATGACTAGAAAAGCTTGTTTGGTCTAAACATGTTGAAACTTGCACGTAAAGACAGGCATAAATAGAGTACTGGGAAAGACTTTTAAGCTGAATATGAATACTGGTGAGGAACTATGAATATATTTTGGTGAGGTTTCCAGGCTGTTCCCAGGCTGTCTCCTTGTCTCCTCCCTCCCGTACCACTGTTGTGCAGCTAGTGTTTATGTGAGTATGTAGAGAACCACATCAGGAAGCTCATTTGAGCAGGGAATCCTGTCCACTTGCTCCTCCCAACCTGGATCAGCATCCTGATTGAATTTGCTGTATTGGCACAACAAATTTAGTAGTGAAAATCCAACTGCTGAAAATGGTGCTGGATAGTCTTACACAAGTGATACCCCAGGTTCTTCCAGTCCTTGAGATATGAGGCACCAGAATTAAGGTCTGTGGTTTAATTCCATCTTGTTGAAGTGATGCAGGTCTTCACTCAAAAATGGTAGCTGTTCTGCTCCAAATGTAAACTATTTTAGCTATTAAATTTGCCAATCTACATACTTATGATTATTGGTATTTTTTTTAAGCAAAGTCACTGTAATTTTTACCATGTGTAGTGTGGTTGAAGTTAGTGTCTCATAATTGTATGGAAATTAAACTTTTGAATTGCATCCACACTAGGGGGCTGTGTTGCTTTAACAATGTCTGTTTCAGAGAGCTGTATACTAAGAGCAGAACACAGTCTGTATAAACAAGATGTAAGCACTACTTTTCCCTGCATAAAAAATGGGATGGGAGCAGAATAGTAAAGGGGAATGACTTGCAATTTAGAAAAATATAAGGTAGGAGCAAGGAAATTTTGTTATATATATATCCTTAGATGAAATGTTGAAGGATGAAGTGATGCTCTCGCCGTCTTGAGATGAGTGGAAAGGCTGAGACCAGCACCCTGGTTACTTCAGTCCTAACATGGCACTTCAGACCTAGGATGCATAACACAGTTTGCTGGAATTGGGCACTGGTAGGTTGCTCTTCATTAAGGTTTAGCAACCATATCATTTTCTCCTCCATAAAGGGGAATTTCTATACACTGCATATCCCAGTGCTTCTGCTTTAGTGTCCTATTTCTTTGGCTGCACCAGTTTCTGTAACACTACAGGTTGTAGGATTGCTTTGTTAACAAATTGCTTTTTAGGAAGTCGTCTGCTGTATATCCCAAGCAAAATTAAGATTAATTGTTTGATATCTTCTCACTTGGTTTCCAGGCCTCATCAAGACATTGACATAGAGGTACACTGAAACTTGAGTGGATGCAGTATTGGAAAATTAACTGAAGGGACCTCCTGCTGTTGTGAAGGCAGGTAATGTCTTTTCTATCTTCAATTTCTACTAATCCTTTTAAATACTCAGTGGATCTAAGCAACTCTATTAATGGATTGCCTTCTTGTTGAACTGTGTAAAAAAGAGTATTTTAAAGAAATGGGTTTCTTATGGAATTTATCCTTGTACTAAAATGCTATAGAGCTATTAATATTGTTCCCAGGAAGTTAAAATAGGTAGCATCTACCATAGTAGGGCCCTATTTAGACAATCTTAAGTTCCCTTTAAATTCCTGAGCTTATTCTTTTATATTGTGCAGGCACCTCTGAAGAGCTAGTACCCACTAATAGAAAGAGTTAGGTATCAGGATTTAGGTAGAATTTAGGCCATTCAGATATGTCTCTTCTTGCCAAATATTGGTGTCATGTCACATAATACTAGAGCTTCATCAGTTGTTTCACTAACTAATCGGCATGTTCTTTTCAAAAATACAATATTTATATCTGCTTTGCAGGAGAGCCCATTGCGACAGTTTATGTGTTTTCATTGTTTTAAGAGTATGCCTTTATACGGTCTTGGCATGATGGTGTTTATCATCAGTAAATTACTCATTTGGTGAAATAAACTGATACAGGAATTGGTAGATCATGATTTTACTAAATCTCCAGTTGGTAAATCTTGGTCCTGCATTTTCAAGAATAATGAGGCTCTGCAAGCATCTATGTCTGTTTGCAGGCTACGGTCATTCCAGTCTGGTGAATCCTGTTCCTTGCACTTTTGCTACATTGGGAAGTTTTATTAAAAATATTGGCTGCCTGAGAACTGAGAAATGAAGTTTACTAAGATTTTCATTGTCTCATGAAAAGTATGACATGTCAAAGATGTAAATGGCTGAAACGCTTTTTAGTGGACCAGTTTTTGAAAATACATTACATCATTGCCACAGCCCTAAATTAACACTGCAATTTGTATTGGGAAGCCAAGCCAGGAACAACAGGGGGAAAACAGGAAGCTACTGAGCCCCTATACCTCCACTTGCAGAAAAAGGTAATGTTGCCTGTATTGTTCACTAAATATCAACAGGCCAAAGGAAATGAACTTAACTGAAGTGAGAGCTGTAGTCAGTGAAGAATTACAGCTCCTAAAGCTGTTGGGGTATAATACATGCTTATCATTGAAAACTGGAATCAGGGTCAGGAGTCAGCAGGCAGTGTTTGACACAGCTGGCACGTAAACCTGGTTAGAATTGCAATTCAGACTATCCCTTTAATGCTGGAAAAGGGTCTTGGGTAGAGCAACTTTAATTTATTGTTACTTTAGCAATGATATGTATTAAGCAAATCTCCAAATGCCATATTTTCTGTGGACCCGTAGATTTTATATTTATATTATTTATTTTATGATTTATAGTTATAGTTATTTACATTTATATGGAAGGCTTTTCACGTTAATTGTCCTGTTAAGCATAGAACAGTGACTCCTCTTATGACGAGCAAAAATTCTGTTATCTACCCCCATCATGTTTTAAGCAAAGAACATGGATGCAGGAGGAAAGGCAGTACTGAAATGTATGTAAGTTTTTTTATACATCTGTGATTATATTGTGATTATATTTACTACTAACCCTATAAATGACATACTTGCCTATATATAAAAATTAGGAGTTTTCATTCCTTATTCCTTTGTATGCAAAAGGCAGAAAATGTTTGCTGTTTGCAGCTCCCTGTATTTTCATTGATAAAATGTTGTAATCAACACTTTGTCTCACTACTTCATTTCATTTTTTTATGCGTATCTCAGTAGGGAACTCTAAACTGTACTTTTATAATGTCCTCTCTCTCTGTTAACTTTTATCTTTAGCTGCTGAAGAAGATTAATAATCCCCATACCTTAGCTGCAGAAGTTTAATAAACAAAGCTTAATTAAAACAAGAGAGGCACAATAAACCCAAAGGGTTCTGCTTTAGCACTGAAGATTCATGTCATTTTTCTTGTTTGTTGTGTGTTTTTAAAAATAGGGGTGGGGGAGGGCTGGAAGAGAACTTCAGGTTTTTATATTTAATTGAACTAGCAGCATGTGCTGATAAGTAATAAATAACAGCGACACAGACTGACTAAATAAATTGGTTTCCTCAAGCAGTGATTCATTTGCTGTCTTTCATTGCCATCAGGTTAAGAAACAGCTCCTTTTGTCAGCCTACAGGAGAAATATTTGATAGTGTAACAACCTCCTTTCCATTCCAGCCACAGCAGCCTTTTAAATGCATTGAATTAATATAACTAAAAATGCAGCAATTAAACAAAACCTGGGCTGCTCATTGACTTACAAAAAAAATCCCTGCAGAATCAGTTATCAAGAAAGCATCTTGCAGTGATTCAGTGCGCTTTGCAGGAAGGAAACACTGCTGATGGGCAAGGTTCTTGTACTTTTGCAGAAGAAGAATTGTTGGTATTGAACCATGGATAAAGTCCCTGATCTTAGTAGGCTTCTGCTAAGCACTCATCATTCAAGGATAGGATAAATACAGACCAAGTTCTTGCAAAAATTCTTTGCTGTCAGACCTATACCCGCTTATGAAACAGATTGGTCAGTTCTCTTAAGTGTGCACCGTTTGGAATATTTTTTAGTAGCTTAATGTATTATGTGGTTTTATTAACCTTACATGAGGTCATTGCTACAGAGACTGGAAAACAAGAAACTAAACAGAAAAACTAAATATCAGCTTTTCTGACCTTCCCATCACATAGTCCAACAGCAGGATGACAGAGTAGCCTTGGAGGGATTCTGCCAGAGTGAAATTTATGGGGCTACTGTAACTTGCACATATAATTCAGACTGAAGAAGTCACTGCATTTGTTGTACTGTTACTCTGCTCATTTCTTTAACTGGATTCCTTTCAGGATTTGGGGTCTGAAGAGCCTAGCTTGTGAAAAGATCATTTTCCATCACAGATAATTGGGGCAGCTGGGAGAATATGCTTATGGAGGAGATGGTGGCAGTTCAAGAGTTGCTCATACGGCAGGCTTCTTGTTGCTTGGCTTTGTTAGGAACCTTACCATGACCATCTGCACTGGTACTGCATGGCATCTGCAACAGCTCAGCCTCTGGCCTGCTAGGTATCCATGCAGCACTTAGGAAACAGGAAACATTGATGAGGAGGAGGGAATTAAAATGTACTAGGCTTTTTATATATAATGAATCTTGCCACTTGGCTGCTTAAGTGTTATGAAAGGCATTTTCAATGTCTGGAAGGCATCCTCAAACTTTTTCACACTAGAATCCATGCCTACTAGGAATTAATTTTTTTGGGTCAGCTCTACAGTTTCCTTTGTCAGAGCTCTTTTCTCCACTCACCATACCAACACACCCTAATGTAACTAAAGCAATGTCCAACATAGGCTATAATGCAAAGTGAAACGTTTGCTAATTATTTTCTATGTCTTTTAAAAGAGTGAATCTGATTTGACCAGGAAGTACACTCCTGATCACACTGAAAACTCACTGTTTATAATATATTCTTAATGCCACTATGGTATTAGGACAGGTGTTGACTGTAGCTTCTGCTTCTAGCTCAGCACTAGACCTGCATGCAGTATTGAAATTCCTCATTAACTATGCCATTTCTCCCAAATGCCTGTGCTTTATACCTGCATGTATTGTTACTGCATTTACAGCTAATTATTGCTCTCTTCTGTTGTGTTTGTACTACTTAAAAATAAATATTAACCATGTACAGGCTGTTATCTGTCTCTGTCATTTATCTAACCTTCTGATTCACCTTTCCATCCAGTTGTCATGGAACTGTAAAGTGCGGTTCTGCCCTGCACAGCATTGGTTTAAGTCCAGGACACAATAAAGGACTGCTCTGCTTATGCATCCGGAGATGAGTGTGCTGCTGTTACACCTTGACAAAAAACGTAAATTGTACTCCTGTAATGCTACTGACCAGCGGCAATACAAGTGGCATAACACCTTCTCAACGCAGAAAGATGGCTCCTGCCCCATATGAATTTCCTTCTTGTTATGCACTGCAAAGTTATAGACCCAAGGCCTGATTTGCTGATGATTTATGTTTTTATTAACCCTGCAGAGCTATCACAAGAAAGCCATAATGAATGAATTAGTGCAAGTCTCTCTTTTTTCAGTATCTTCCATATGATGTCAGCTTATAGTTGTCACCTGTGCAACTCCATACTTTTGTTTCCTTTGGGCTTAGGTTTCTTTCCCTCCATAGGCTTTCATCCTATACTTTATTTTTGAATTTTCTCAGTCAACAGCTAATATGCGTGTTTCATTTTTTTTGGTCAGAAAAACATCTTATCCTGTGTTGATCCTTTTTGAAAAAGAGATGTTATTCAGTGCTCAAATTCTCAGAATAAAAGGGCCAAATGGCAACTATAATTGAGCCTACTTACATTCTGTTGACACTAGTGGATTTCCACAAATTAAATACTTAATTACGTTCATTTAAAAAAATGTCTGTGTTTTTTCATTCTGAGACTTTCTTTGGCTCAGTCACTGGACCGTGTTATGCCTTCTGCTGGCAGACTGAAGAGCCCTCTGTTACCAGGTTTGTGCTTCCAAAGTGGTACTTAAGGACAGTGATCAACACATCGACTAACCTGCTTCTAATGAGGTAAAAAGATTGAGATCCTTAAAATATTCCTCTGCACTGCACCTTTTCCAGTTACTTAATTCATCCTTAATTAGGTCTTCCAGGAATCCTCTCCAGCATTCTGATGTCCTCCTTGAGCTGCGAACATTGGATCATTATAAGAGATACTTCAGGCCATCAGGGACCTTGTGCAGTCTCCACTTCAACCCCCTGCCCAGAGCAGGCTCAGCCACGGGGTCAGCCCGGGTTGCTCAGGGCTCCATCCCGCGGGGGCTGGAAACCCTCCAAGGAGGGAGATGGCACCACCTCCCTGGGGCCGGCCCCACTCCCCAGCTGTCCTCGTGGGGGAAAAGCTTTCCCTCGTCTCCAGCCTCTCGGGCTCTGCCTAGCTGGCTGCCCACCAGGACCCGGGGCCTTCTCCCCAGAGCTGCCCCAGGCCCCACCGGCATGGCTGCCAGGCCTCGGCCTGCCCGCCGCAGGGCTGCGCAGTGCCCCTGCCCCCGGCGTGTGGGGGTCCTGTCGGCCCCTTCCTCCCGCTGATCCCAGTCTTTCTGGGAGGGACATCAGGACTAGAAAGATTATTTTATTATTGTTGGCACTCATGTCAGCTAAAGGGTACATCTCCTTTCTCCGCTCTGTGGTAATTTCTTGGTTTTACTACTCGGACATCTCCTGCAGCAGTGACCAACATTCTGAATTACAGCTGTGCTGGATGTGGGATCCCCAGTATTTTTTAATCAGCTTTTTGGTCTTACTTTTGGGTGCCCATGGTGCTCACTCTACGTAATTTCAGCCTCTTCGTTTAGAATGAATGAGAATCTTAACAAACTGCCCTATAGAGGAGGGCAATCCTATGATCTCCTTTACTGAGGTGGGCAACTGAGGCATAGCGATTTGAAGTTCAGTCCACAAAGCTACGCAGGCATTGTCATGCTATTAGAGTGACTACCTTTTTTAGCTGCTGCTCTGAGTTAGGTTTAAGGTTCCCATCTTACTCTGTTTGCCCAACAAAATGGGCATCAGCCATCCTCTTCACTGTTCCTTGTGTGATCTCTTGCTCTGGTCTCAGTCTAGTTTATGGTAGTAAAGGTACCTCTTTCATATCTATGGGAGGAAACTGGCACTCTCTTATGGGCAAACTCTGATAATTTATAAAACTTCTTGGTTCAGCCCATTAATTTTGGTCCTGCAGACTTACCTCCAAGGCTAGAGCTGTTGTGCTGTTACAGTAAATACTAATGAGGTTTTCAGAAAGACAGAACCTGTGCACCTTCACAGGGTGGTTGTCTCTGCACTCATGTTATCATGGAGGTTATCATGCCTCCTTGCTTCTCTCTCTCTGGTTTTAGGTTGTTGCTTAGTCTCCCTGTGAAGGTTTCTGTTTGCAGTGTTTTGCTCTCTTGCACCACCCTGTATCCCTTCCCAGATAACTAGGAACTTCTCTTTCATCTTTAAAAATACAGCCAGTTCTTGGGGTAATCCTGAGGCTTATATGGAGGAAAACAACTACAAATAGCATCCTTACCTGCCAGATACTTTTCCTGACCCTGTCCCTTTCATATCCTTTCTCTCTTCCTTCTCTGCTTGTGAAGCACAGCCTAGTTTTAATGAGCCCAATCTTTCCTTCAGTTAATGAGAACAGAAAGGATTTGTGTTGTTCACAGCCAACAAGTGTTTTATTGGCAGCAACTAGAGGTTGTTAACATACTTTTTGGTCTGTAGGGAAAAAAGTATTGAACAAGTGCCTTATATATATTATGAAAAGAAAGAGGGAGGATATATTATTTTATACAGAGAATTGGTTGGTTTTGTGACCTAGGTTATTACATCCAATTAAGTTGGTAATCTGATTTTTTAGGTGTTTTAATATCATATTGTCCTTAAAACAAAACTGGCAAAATCCAATATGCATTTACCTTTGGAAAAATATACTTTCATAAGTTCTTAGGGCAATACAGCTTTTCTCAAAATCGAGTATAGAAAGTTTTTCTGCAGTGGGTATCTGACTCGACAGTGTTCAGAACATGTTTCAGTACTCAGATGGTGCAAAGTTCCTATCTAAGAGAAAAGCTGATCAGGAAGTGCATAAGCAATGAATAATGTTAAAAATCTCTTAATTATTGAAGGGTCTACATTACTATTAGTAAATAATGGAAAAGTGAGGGACAATGTTTACAGCAGCTCGGCACCCTTCTTTTTGAAGAACTGCATGCTCCTCATTAGAGTCTTTGTATCATGTCACCCCACTGTAGCATGTCCTCTTATTCCATGTGAGACCAAATATTTCCAAATGACTAGCATATCATTCTCCATCCTGTATGTATAACATGCCTTTAAGGATTATTAAATAAAAATAAAAGAATTGCCTGAACAGTGTTGTGCCTGTTTATACCATATGATACTCTAATTCAATATTTCCTTTTAATTTGTTTTATTTTTGTTAATGAAAATATGTATTTTGCTAACACTGTTAATGAATGCATTGCTGTCAGATACAATTTGCAGGGGCCATCTGCAAAGAATAAGGAACAGCTCTCTAAATAGTTTATTAGACTGCCTAAATTTGTATGCTAGTCATACTGCAAGATTTAATTGAGGAGTGATTTCTTTTGTCAAGTTTTAGGCCTGCTGTCATTGCAGGACTGCAAGTTTTTCTGACTCAGAAATGCAGCAAAACTGTTGGCTTGTGAATGTTTTACCATGTATAATAGGCTGTTTCTATGTTAATAACGAGAAGTAAAAGCACCCTGCTACTATTTCCTGTGTGTGCATATATGCACAGCATGTATGTACGTACATAAATAAGAAGCCTCTCTTTCTTTTTTTGCCAGCAGATGGAGGCAACAAAGGCCATCCTTGGGAAAGGAATAACTGGAAAACAATGTGGGCAACTGGAAGGATGAGGTCTCTGCGCAGAAATTCTTGGAAGAAAAATCAGAGATAAATCACGGCAAGTATTGATGAAATCAGTGGCTGTCAATGTTTTCCTCAACTAAATGTTTGCATTCCATGAAAAACCACTGCCAGTGTACATGAAGGCTGAAGGGACTCATTCAGCAAGTGTGCCTGAACTAAAGGCTTCTTGGGAAACAGGGTTCTCTTCTGAATCCCTGCCTTTTGGTCAGGGCGTCGGTGGGCGTTGTAGATTCTATGCCAAATTCTTTTTTTTCCTAGCTGCTTAATATGAGTCTCTCTATAGCTGTAGTATTGGGGTGAGAGGGCAGTATAGACAAGGCATTACAAGGGACTTGGTGGACATTTTAATTTCTCCATTTGTAAGTGGAAAAATTCTAAGTAAGGGCAGGAATGAAGTTTGCTTATGTATTTATGATGGGAGGACATAGGCAAAGCGGGATGTATTCATTTAGTAATAAAGTAATTTTATGCCACACAAATGCATGCCTAACTTTCTAAGAGCTAATGAAAGATTAAAATAGTGCTGAAGCCTTTCTGACAAGATGAATTTTTCCCCTGAAGTAGAGACCTAGGTTAGCATAACCCTGCAGCAGAGCTCCAGGTAGCCTCTCCTTGGGCACAGCAGTGGCTGAGGCCCTTCTGCTGCTCTGAAGCATCCCCCCACCTGAAAAGCCAGGCTCAGCAAATTGCAGTAGGCATGTTAAACTGGTCAGTGAACTAAGGAGGTTTTGAGGTATACAAGATTTTCCCTTTTGGCAGGGTTGCTTTTAACCCAGGCACTGCTCACTGTATAGCCTTACTGAACAGTTGTGTCAGTGTAACTGAGGGGCAGCACAGGTGAAGAATAAGACACAACATCTGGGGCAGGAACTCCTTACACTGACATTTCCTCTGAGACAAAAGCCCATGACACTGTCTCCTAATATCTGCAAAGTTCTGTTAATACATGTGTACTTCATGGAACATGTACATGCATCTGTCTTACCCGATGCCAGCTTTTAATGGAGGAATTGTTAGTCCTTTTCTTGCATGTATCGTTTCTGTAACATACCAAGTTGCTACATTATGGGTACAGTTCCTTGCTCGGGTGACCTGAATGATAAAAGTGACAAAGTCACTTTTGTGAAAACTCTGAGGTCATTGAGGTCTTTGGAAAATGATACTCCTGGCCATGCATTAACCAGGTCAAGTCTTGATAAAATTCGCATAGCAGTCTGTTGGTACCTGGTCTGGAACTGACTGAGCTTACTCATTAACCACAAAATGGCAGCAGTAGAAACGGAAGTAAAAACAGAAAGAGAAAAATGGGGAGAAGAGCAGGCAAGTGGCGAAGACCCACAGATGTTGAACTGCATACAGAGGTGTTATAGCCATGCTGGCAAACAATTATGAATTAACATGAATAAGAATCAACAAACTATTCTGTGTCCATCACTGTCATTTGAGAAATGTCCAGCTTCCTCTTCCCATCTCCTTATACACCAAGAGAAATAATTGTTGAGGGTGGGGTCTGAAACCCACAGAAGTCAAATGTCTTCTTCCCACTAATAATTCTGATGTCAGTCCACCCATGACTAGATTGACTGAGGTGGCTTCTCAGGTCTTTGCAGTGGCACATTTGCAGCACAGGAAAGCCTGTGACCCTGGGTGCACTACCCTGTGGAAATACTGCATATAAGGAGCTTTGTACTAAACGGGTCTCTTGGGAAAATGGCTTCGTTCTGCTATATTTATCAATCTGTCTTTCTAATTTCTTGAAGAGACTTGACTTTATTCTGCTTTAACTGGTATTTGCAGCTCCTCTACATTTAGTGTGATTTGCCGCTTTCACAAACATAATATTTATCCCCTCTCAAAAACTATACAAGGGAGGCTTTAATTAAAACCAAGACTGACACAGTTCCTGTTCCCGAATATCTGTGTGCCTCTGAAAATTTACACTGCTATCTTTCAATTTTGACTCTGCCATTTAGTCTCTGCAAAAGTTCTTTTTTCCAAACAAATTTGAGTGAGTTTGAGGAAAGTTTTCATAAAAATGCTGAAAGCATCCAAATACAGTTCATCTAGTCCCATGTTCCCTTTATTCCCTAATCTTAGAAGTCAAATAACAGGAAAGAACAGTTCAGTTTGATCACATTTGGTGTTTAAATCCTCTGTCTGGTGCTAGAATCAAGGAGATATGGATATGAATCTGTGCCAGTGCAACCAGTTGCTTTCTGAAAGCAAAGCAAAACCAGTGTCTCTTCTCTGAAGAACTGCTAATACAAGGAAATAAAAAGTGCTAGAAATCCCCTAGTTCAGCACTACTGATGAGTATTTTGCACACAGAAGCCTCTACACTGTGAACCGAGACCTTGCTTTTTAACCATCAGTTCCTGAAGTTTTGGAACTGTCTGCATAATTTTTTTTCTCCATTTTTTTTCATTGATCAGATTTATACATACGAGATGGTGATTGGCAAGACAGCTTTTTATCCTGGAAAAACAGTATGGCACTTGTTAGCTTGTCTGTCCAGGAGATTTGAAAAAGGAATGAAACTGAGCTCAACCATGATAAATCAAGATTTCCAAAATCTTGAAAGTGACATTCCTTAAAATGGTTAGAATTATGTTTTTTAAACATGAAGTTCTTTTTATTTGCTTTCTGCTCTTTTAACCTTGGGCTGATGTCTTCAATCTTTTCTCCACAGATGGGAAGATGAAAAGCTTACTTTTGAAATATGAACACAAAACAAGAATTTCCCTCTGTCACCTGGCTCTGGGAGCAGAGTCTTTATGAACAACACATTTCGTGATATTCATGATAAAATCACACATATTCCAGCAAGCTTAGTGCCCAGACTTGCATATCAATGTCATTAGGCTGTTACCCTGTGCTGAAAATCATCTGGCCAGCTAAAATCAGTGAAGATTCAGGAGAGAGGTATTGAAGGCAGCGGTTTGCCCATCTGGCTCTTACCACTACTTTGAGGGCTATGTCTATCTTTTTTTTCCTTCTCACAGTTTTCTTTGTTTCTGCTTGCTGAAGGTGCATGTTACAGAGGAGAGCATTTCTGCTGATTTTACCTCTGGATTAGTTGGGCTGCCTGTGCACTTGTATGAAATACACACTTGAGAGCTTGACACTGTACATTGCGGTCCCAGGACAATAATGTAGCCTTTCCTCAGTTCAGATTTCAAGCCACCTTTACTCTTAATTCTGACACCTCACACTAATCCTTGCTTTTGTTTTGTTGCCGTTACGCTTTCCCCTGCAAGCTTAAACTAATCTTCAATAGTTATAGCTCTGTCCTGGGTTTCATCTGGGATAGAGTTAATTGTCTTCCTAGTAGCTGGGACAGTGCTATGTTTTTGAGTTCAGTATGAGAAGAATGTTGATAACACTGGTGTTTTCAGTTGTTGCTCAGTAGTGTTTAGCCTAAAGTCAAGGATTTTTCAGCTTCTCATGCCCAGCCAGCGAGAAAGCTGGAGGGCCACAAGAAGTTGGCACAGGACACAGCCAGGGCACCTGACCCAAACTGGCCAAAGGGGTATTCCATACCGTGTGACGTCACATCTAGTATAGGAACTGGGGAGTGGGGGTGGGGGGTCGCCGCTGGGGGCCTAACTGGGCATCAGTCGGCAGGTGGTGAGCAATTACACTATGCATCATTTGTATATTCCAATCCTTTTATCATTACTGCTGTCACTTTATTAGTGTTGTCATTATTAGTTTCTTCTTTTTATATTCTATTAAACCGTTCTTATCTCAACCCACGAGTTTTACTTCTTTTCCAGATTTTCTCCCTCATCCCACTGGGTGGGGGCAGTGAGTGAGCAGCTGTGTGGTGCTTAGTTGCTGGCTGGGGTTAAACCACGACAAGCTCTGTCTCCCATGTTTGTTTTTTTTGTTTACTTGTTTTTCTTCTTGAACTTTCTCTTCTCTGAGCAGTTCACCCATGGCTCAGCTCTTGTGTTGACTGCCCCTTCCCCTCTTTTTTTTTTCTTTTTGCATTCTTCTTTTGCAGAGAAGTTGGTGTCTGTTGTGTTATAATTATAGAGGTTTTCCCCATCTGCATTCTGCACACCCAGCTACCCTCCACCTCCTATGTGTGTCTATGTAAGGTTATCTTGCTTTACTTAGAGTATTGTCTACTTGACCAACACCATCTCCCTCTGGATGCGTAGTCATGCTCTCTGAAATACTTTCTGTAAACAGAGGTGTGGCAAGGTTGGTTTGTGCTGTAGTCTGTTTGGGGGACTTGACATCCCTGGTGTCCTTCTGACTGTTGCAAGCAGAACTGATGGGGGCAGGGATGGCAAGGCATTAGCTATTTTATGCTCTTACTTGTTTGTTGAGCATTTACCTGCGTCTGTCAAGTCAGGGCTGTTGGAGGTTGAGCAGGATCACAAGAGGTTACACTAAAACCACCAAAGGAGAGGAATAACATCTAGAGGCGACCACATCTGGAGTGCTGTGCCCTGTTCTGGGCTCCCCAGTAAAAAAGAGGCATGGACATATTGGAGCAAGTCCAGAGCAGAGCCACAAAGATGCTGAAGGGACTGGAGCATCTCTCCTATGAGGAAAGGCTGAGAGAGCTGGGACCGTTCAGCCTGGAGAAGGGAAGGCTCATGGGGTGACCTTATCAATGTATATAAATACCTCACGGGTAAAATAAAGAAGATGCAGCCAGACTGTCCTCAGCAGTGCCCAGTGACAGGACAGTTATGCAGTGAGCACAAGCTGAAAGATAGGAAAGTCCATTTAAACATAAGAAAACACTGTTTTACTGTATGGGGTTTTGAGCACAGGAAAAGTTTTTCCAGGGAGGTTGTAGAATTTCCATCTCTGGAGATACCCAAAACCCAGCTGCACACTGTCCTGAGCAACGTGCTTTAGGTCAGCAAGGGAGTTGGTCTAGGTGATCTTCAGAGGTGCCTCCAGTCTCAGTCTTTCTGTGGTTTAGTAACATTTCTAAGCATCCTCACAGTGGGATTTGTCATGCTCTCAATTTATCACAGTGAAATCATCAAAGAATTTTGCTTGCGAGCAAAAGGGGGTTCCCAGCTTAACTTTATTATATCTTCATGTTGATCTCAGACAAAGTCCCTTTGCCCTGCTACCCTTATCTGCTGTTCAGGTATGCTCTAAGTGATTCCTGCACATTTCTCCAGGGAATTCTGAAGTCCTGTACTCACATTAAGCCTCGTGGTGAGGAGAAGAAGAGTCCACAGAGCTTTTGCAGAAATGTGAGGGTCCCTTCTGCATCCTTTTGAAAGCAGCTAAAATGCTTGGTTGGTTAGTGATCTTGTTTTTTATTCAGTCCCATTATTGATAATGTTCCATGTGGCAATAACTTCACCAAGAGATACTTAATGAACTTAAAAAAAGTTTTGAATATAAAGGTTATATTATCAACAAACGGTGGTTTGAAAGAACTAAATAGGATTATGAAGATTATCCTTCTTTAACAATGCCTTAAATTTTTATCTCCTTATCCCTTCCTCATTGCTTTCTCTCTCAAGACATTATGGTTTATTGTGTCTCCACTAGGTACCTTGCATATGATTTACACACTGAATGACTCTGCTTTCAGAGCAAAGTAATGATATAATATCCCCATTTATATTCAGAGCAGTCAACACTTTCTAGCTCTCTGAATAATAAAACCACCTGCATTTAATATACATGGAAAAATGGGAAGGCAAATAGCAGATATGGCACAATCAGATAAGTGTAATCAGATAAAATATCACAATATTATAGCAGATCAGCATCTGTTAATGACTTGAATTTTAAAAGACTGACAAACAGCATGGCCTAAAGCAATCAGGCATACCTCATTCAGAGCTACTTATCCCAGATTTGATTGCTCTTCTCATATGTTTCTCACAGATTAAACATTCAGGCTTTCTTATTTTAACTATTCCTGTGCTGTGTCTCTTTAAGTGGAAAAACACTAGCTTTTTACCTTTTTCTCCCACAGGGAGAAAGCAACATCAAATCACATAGTGGAGGAAAGACCCAACTCCCCTCAAGGGCTGCAGTAAGCTGAGCCAAGCAGCCCTTCTGCAGTGTGCGTGCAGTTGCACATCAGTCTATGTCCTCTGTCTCTGCAGCTGCTGCCAGGGCTTTGGGATCTGTCCTGGCTACTGGAGAATTAGAGGAAACTGAAAGGGTTTTTTTTGTATCTGGCAATCCCTGGATGAGTAGCCTGTGGAAGACTTTATTCTTGCATCCCACTGCACTCAGTGGGACCCTCGGCCCTTTGGGGCATCCTGCAGTTGCTGTAGTGCAAACAATAAAAATAAAGCAACGTCACGGTAGACCTGGTGGTCTATGAAGGTGGGACATCGCCTATCCTCTTGTCATTTCTATGTCTCTGTCAATAGCAAGTCTCAGTTGTTAATGCAGATGCTGGAGTAGCACCCAAAAATGGTGTTAGGAGTATGTTCCTCTCTCATCCCCTCTCCCTTGCCTCCTCCTTCACCTTTTTATGGTTTATTCTCCTCTCATTTGGACAAACAATCCTGGTCCTGTCAGGACTTCTGAGTATTTGCAATAAAATATAGCTGCAAGGTCTTGTACAGCTTGGTTTAATGCAAGCATTGGTGGTGAGGAGCTGTTCTAGTTTCTTCTTCCTGATTTGGTGTCCCAGGTGATGCTACTCCCAGAAAGCATATCCCTTGCCTCATATCTTGGGTATGGGGGGTTCATTTGCTCCTGATTACTGAGCTTGTGATTGGGCTTTGCCTGCTGCAAATTGAAACTGCATCTCCAGAGTATATTGGGAGCTACATGCTTGCACTTGAACTAAATGTTTTGCAGGTCGGGGTTTGTTTTTTGTTTTTGTTTTTGTTTTCTTTTACATCACAGGACTCTGTGCTTACTGCACCAGAAAACTTTTTGCTATAGCTAAAAACATGCAACAATAGAGCATCTGAGGAAAAAAGGGAACATCCTACAGCCATTTTTTCCCCCATTTGATCACACCTGAGATTAAATAATATCTCAGATATTTTGCATGTAACTGTGAGAGGGATTCTATGGTGAGAGGATTTCAGGATGCTTTACAAATGTAAAATCTGAAAGCTAAATGGTGCCATTGGGCCCCATATACATGGTTAATAGTAAGCTGCACCAGCCCTGGAAGAAATCATGTCCGAAGAGGGTTGTGGACCTTGGAGAGGGACCTATGGAAGATATTATCTTAGTAAAGACAAGGCACTTTTAATATCAGCACAGTTAGGTGCTCATTTTAACTCGCTAGTCCTCAATAAATAGTAACAAGAGTTACATTGAGCCTTCTTTTCATGAGGAACTGTCTGGGCATCATTTTGGCTCCCATGAACTGAATCATGTGAAGTAAGAACACAGGATCTTCACCAGTAACTCTGGAACTAGAAAATTATGCCTTCCTGCCTTTGTTTCCCCTCCTGCTTTCTGGGTGTTAAGGGTGGAAAAAGCTGATTTTAGAATGGCACATACAGCTTAGACCCAACGTACCTCTTCCTGTAAAATCCTGCCCCATGGTACCCTCCCCTCTTTGAGAGGCTGTCTTGTGTTCTCCACTGCCTCCTGGAGAGTGAACAAAGGGTGAGTGGGGATGAGGCACTACCCTCTCCCTCTACTGCTGGTGTACACATACAGTATCAGCTAGAGAGGGAAGAATAAAAAAACTAAACACGTGGTCCAGACAGTTCAAGAAATCGGTACTCACAGAGCTTGGTGTATCCTATGCAAGCTCACCTCATCTATGGGTAGGCATAACCAAAATGTCACTGCAAATCAGGAGCAGAGCAAGGAAAGAACATTAAAATGTAAGTGTTGCTTCCTGTCATATGTTTAAACTTTGTGAAACACAAATATAGTTATTTTTTTTCTTTCTTTGTCAAATAACACAGGTTTCTTCAATCTGGAGAAAGAGAGTCAAAGTGTTTCTGCCATTATATTCACTTATATAATATATACATATTTATGAGTGTATATTCTTGTACTGCTTCATTACTGCAGGGGATCAGTGACCAAATATATTAGGCATCCATTGTGTATAAGGAAAATAAATGAGGGATAATTTGTCATGAGTTCTTTCTTCGTATTAATAACGTGTGGCACAGAGATGAGATACGATCTGTGTTTTCTTTTGTCATCTATCCCTTAATGCTTCTGATTCCTGTTTCATTGTCCTCACATCTTTATTGGGCTCTTTTGGTTTGCAGTGTTCTGTTATAATGATTTTGTCTTTCACAGGTCAGTGCTGTTGATTGCATTACAGCTGGCCTGGACTGCAGCTGAATCAGTTTTGGGGGACCCAATATAAAGCTACTGCTGTTACTGGCCACAGCTTGTTCTTTGGTACAAGTATATGTTACTGCTGCTTAAAAATTGACTAAAGGACATACCAGCCAGAACACTATATGTGCTTGCCAGAGGCTACCAAAATTAAGAGTGTGAAGCCCTGGTCCCAATGCAATAAAAGACAAATCTTTCACTTTTTCACTGAACACAAGACTATATGCAAAATGTGTGTCTGTCAGTGTAATGTGGCTTGAGAAAGGTGGTCCAATGAGTATCCCAGGGATCTCATCCCCAGGGGATGAGGGGAGTAACATTTTGATCTCTAACAAGTGAGAAGTTCTGATTTTCGCTCTATTATTTTTGTCTAAAGAATGGAAAGTGAGTCAAACTCAGTCAAACTCCAGCAGCGTTTTTTCTATTTCTAAGGCATACAGGGGGAATTTCTCCCCTTTCACAAGAGTTTGTGTTTTGCCTGTCCTTTATCAGTTGAGAAAGTGAAGTATGTGTTTAGTTTTATACACAGCTTGGGGCTAGCTTTAGGTCTTGAATTAGGGTTGATTCAGAGGTCCAGCAGGACCACTCATGGAGGGAAGTCCCCCAACGGGGCAGGAATCTGGGCATAGGCTTACCAAAGGCATGGGACATGAGAGACCTTCTTGCAGCATCTGATTCAAGCTTTATTCTTCACCCAGTGTTGGATGCTTGCTGTCACTGCACAGTCAGGCAGAAATCCTGTTTGAACTCCATGTGCAGTATGAAGGGTTCAGCCCTTTTCAGCAGGAACCAACAAGCAATTTAAACTCAATTTCAGATCAACTTTATAAGAACCTCTAAGATATTTTCTTGCCCAAGCTAAGGCATAACAACTAGTAATCAACAGAAGGACGCTACAGCTTTTCGGATATAAATCACCAGCACTGTCTGGTTGGGCTTGAGAATACCCTTGACCACACTGCTGTCCAGCAGCTGTAAATTCATTAAATCTAACTGTCATGGCCTCAGATTGAACTATCTCAGTCTGCTGGGATTTCTGCTTGTCTAAGACCACAGGTAAAATTGCTGATTCCCTCTTTTTCTCCCGCTTTTTAGGAATTTCTTCTTCATTCAGAGCAGTACCATATAGTGCTATAAATATGCATACTTCTACATGGACTGTAGTATTTATACATGTGGATTTTCTGCCTCTGTTTTCTGCTAAAAATAATGTTGAACTTTAGGCTTATTTTCACAGACATGCAGAGCATCCCTTGTCTGTCATAATATGGAGAGTTGTTGAGAACCTATTGACGATCTTATATGCAACTTGGTAGGATTTGAGTGCCAGATCACCCAAAGGTTTCTTTGAAAGCCTAAATGCTTAAGTCACAGAGAATTTCTAGGTTATGGATGCTGATTTCCTTTGAGAAAAACTTGCTGGAGCAAAATTCCCCCCTCTTGAAATTCTGAACCCATATCATCCTCTTTCATCTCTTCCTCAGATGATTTTTTATCTTCTTTTTCTTTGTCTTGTGATCTGGAGTATTATGTACATGAATATGTGCAAAATGAGTGTGGTTTGGTGTGCTAAGAAGTGAGATTTATCTGCACGTCTTGGATAAATCATTTCCTCCAATGTCAGAGAAGGGTGAGGTACAGAAACTTGGCAAGGAGTAGAGACAAAGGAGTTATAGCCCATAAGATGGTTGTCACTCATTTTAAAGAGAGTACAAGTGGCAAAAAAGATCAGCTTTTGCACCCGCAGGCATCCCTCACCACCACCCTCACTCCCATCTCCTTTGCCCCTCTCTTGCTCACATTCACTATCAGGGAGACATTTCCTGATTTATTACTTGAAAGACTGCCATCTCTCTTCACCACTTGAAAGGGAACTTTTTTTTTTAAATGTGTGTAGATAAGATCTCAGACAGTCCAAAAGATATTGCAGCCCGTGAATGAAATATCAGAATGGGGAACTTGACATCTAAATGTCAAAAGAGCTATTACTCCATATACATCCAAAAAACCCCCACTCAGTCAGTGTCCTCCCAAAAGCTAAAATGGAGTAGGACCCTACAGTATTTCAGGTTTCCATAGAGAAACTGGAAAATGATGCATTAAGTCACAGTTAATATTCATTATGTTTCCTTATACATACTGATATGCTGTAAGACTGTCTATCTGCAGTCTGAGGGGAATATAGTCATTATTGTACAGGCATGCCTATATTAGCATTAGTAAGAATCACTCAGGATTGCTGGGGAGAAAAATATACTCCCTTGCTTACTTCCCATATTACAACTACAGGAGATATTTTGCAACAGAAGTGTGTCTGAACTGTTTGCAGCCGTTCTGAACCCAGGTTGAGAACTGCTAGTACTGAAAGATAGTTAGCACTTCTGCTGAGTTCAGATAGCTAATTTTCATTAGTAATTGAGGTTGAAAAGCAGTCAATAGTGTGTACCAAATGTACATTAACTTCTATCTCTGATTGGTGATTTCTCTACAAAAAGCTGCATGAAACCTGTTTTTCAATTAGTAGGAAAACTCTGGCATTTCAAAGGAACTCAGATACGGATTTCAAAATGTTAAAATATCTCTCATGACTTATATTTAGGAAAGTAGTATTGGAAAGTAGCTAAGTAGGCTGAATAATGAGAAAGACAATTAACATATTTTCAAATGCATCAGTATTATGACTTGGCATGTCCTTGTTCCTGTTTAAAATTAGCAATGACAGATACTGAGACCCTATTAATTTCTTAATAGGCTGATAGGCACAGCTGAGCATGCAACAAAGAATAATATAAATTAGTACTTGGGTTTATAAACCTGCAAACCCTATTGGGGATGATGTAGCATAGAGCAAGATGCAGAAAGAGAGAAGACATAGGTTGAAGTCAAAGCCCTGTATCTCGACTTTCTGTTCTTTTTCTTCCAAACCCTAGGGACATTGGAATAAAATTCCAGAATAATTCCCTAGTTTTTCCCTCAAAAATAATGTTAAGCCAAATCCAAACCCCATGTTGCAGGACTATAAACCTAAGTTGCTTTAATTTTCTGTTGTGAATTGAGCCTCAGGAGATGTTCAAAATTTAGAAGTTCCTGAGTATTTTTGTATCCCTAATTCAAGATATGTATTGTGATGTCACAGTAGGAAAGCATGTGCTTATGGGAAAAAAACATTCACATACTTTATAGAAATTGTGAACATACTTATTTTGGCTTTCATACTGCCTGTGTGTATCTGCCTCCTCCAAGCTGTTCCTCTCAACATTTAGCAAGAATGTTTAGAGAAGTGAAGGTATTTTAGTTGTTAATCTTGTCGACCTGAAGTAACAGATGAAGAAAATTAAGTCTAAAGTCTTGTTCATGGAGACAGTGAAGGGGCTAATTGCATCAGCCTACATTCATAAAAAAACCTTTATTTCATAATAATTCTTCCTTTTAGAACTCCTAACTTTTTTTGCTTTCAATATATTTTTCAAAGTACAATGGGGAGGGGAGAAAATGGTTTTAACAGAGAGGAGTGGAGGAATAAAATTGTGAGCAATGCATCAAATATTCCTGGGTCCTGGTGGGGTCATGTAACCATGTGCCCTTGTGACAAAGGTGGCCAATAACATCCAGGGCTGCACCGGGAGGACTGATGCCAGCAGGTCAAGGAAGATGATCCTTCCCCTCTGCTCTGGAGTGCTGGGTCCAGTTCTGGGCTCCACAGTGCGAGAGACACCAGGCATAGTGGAGTAACTCCAGAGGAGGGCCACAAAGACAATGAAGGGACAGGAGCACCTCTAAAACGAGGAAAGACTGAGAGAGCTGGGACTGTTCAGAAGCAAAGGATAAGAGGGATTTTTTCCTTTGTATAAATATCTGATGGAGGAACAAAGAAGATGGAGCCAGACTCTTTCCATTGATGCTCAAAGACAGGACAAGGGGCAACAGGCAGAGACTGAAATACAGGAAAGTCCATCTAAATGCAAGACAAAACTTTTTTACTATGAGTGTGGTCAAAGGCTGGAGCACGTTTCCCTGAGAAGGGGTGGAGTCTCTGTCCCTGGAGATATTAGAAACCTGACTGCACAGAACCCTGGATGGTCTGCTCTAGCTGACCCTGCTCTGAGCTGGGAAAGTTGGAGCAGATAGTCTCCAGAAGTGTCTCCAACCTCAGCCATTCTGTGATTCTTCACAGTATCATCCCTTACTTGCCTATAAAAAGAAGTACATGATTGAATCTTAACAATTTTTTTGAATTAAAAGAAATCATGTACAGCAAAGCTCCCCAAATCCTAGTAGTCTAAAAAACCTCAAAAAATCCTAATAGTAAATTTTCTTTTGGAACTAAGGGTAGTTTCTTAACAGAAAGAAAAGTTCTAAAAAGGGATATATATATATATATATTTATTCCTGAAATGTCCACAATAAAGATCAAGCACATATGCAAATAAGTAGCTTTAATGAACAGGTTCAAACCAGCATCTATTTCTAACTGGATGCAAGAGGCTTCTCTTTATTTTAACTGGAGATTTCAGGGAGAGTCTGAATGTAAAGCTCATTTTACCTTTCACTTTGAGTAGCGTAAGCCAACATTAATGACACAATGTAGCTGTAATTTCATTCAGTTATTTAAGAAGAAATCTTAAGAGTTCACTTTTTAGCTTTTATGTTCTGTTTTTTTGTTGTAGGACTGGTGGATATGTTTTGTTCTTTTGAAAGCCTGTTCAAGCCTGAGGTCTGTTTTCAACACATTCTTTTTTGCAGGGACACAATGAGTACCTCTATAATTTTCTTATATTTTGACTTCAGTTATTCCAATTTCCTGTAGTACTGGACTTAAAATCAGATCAGCTAGACAGAAATTATATTTGATTTGGGGTTTTATCTTCTTACTCCTGAATCTGTCAGAAGATGCTTCTAGCAGGCACAGGAGATCCCCCATGCTTCATTCACAGGGGTATTGCCTCTTTTCAAACAACCAGTGTAACACCTTTTTTCTCTGCAGCAAGATCTTCTTCTTTTTTTTTTTTTCTTTTCAGCACAAAGTAGCCAGGTGCATTATGCAGAATGTGAAATACAGCCACTGAACAAGCAATAAATTAACCTTACCATCAATGTGAATTAGTGGCATACAAGGTAATTCTGCTCATTTTTTATTTGGGTACCTCTCCAAAAGCCTTCTCCCTTCTTTCAGTGCTTCCTTTCATGCCTTTAATGCTACCACATGGGAAAAGCATCTGATCCTGGATGAATATCATATGTTACACTATTTTACCACATATTTATCTTAACTTTTCATTCACTCAATACTGACCTTTGTTCTTTTTTTCTTGGCAGTGTAAGAGCCAAATAAGCTGGAGGCCACATTCCTACTCCTCATATTGACAAGTGATTAATTCCAAGGAGAAGATCACCACTGGTCCAAAGTGCCACAGAAAAAGGTGTGGCCCAAGAATAATATCCATAACAGACTTGTGATACAGCCTTAGGTAGTAACATGATATCGTTTGTGCTTCTACTCCTTTTCTGACCCCTGTAAGAGATTTGGATTCATAGTGATTCATCGATTTCTCTCAAGAGCTATGCCCTGTAATTCAGCAAGGTGTAGACCCCTTGTTTCATGAAGCTTTTCTGAGTTAATGATATTACTAATTAAGGAGGATCAGCAGTCACGTGTGAGTCAGTGCTTTATTTCAGCTGTGGTGAAACATAAGAGTATTTCTGATGCCTACCATAAAGCTTCTTAGGAGTTTAGTCATTAAATGCAGTCACTCTGATCCTGTTTTGTCCATTATTTGTATCCTCTCATTCCAGGTGACAGAATAATTTTTTAAAAGTACATGCCATGTGAGGTGGTTGAGTGGAGAACTGTGAAACACTTTAATAAATTATAGGTGGATTTATTAATTCTGCTCAGGGCCATGCTAACAGGGCTGAATTGAAGGGAAATTGAACTTGTCCTTTTAGATGGGAGAGCACCACTGGTTTAAAAAAAAAAAGAAAGAACGTGAAAGTCAGGTCCATTTCAGCTGCATCCCAATTTCAAGGTTAGAAAACCTCATTTTCTCATCTAGTGAACAACTATAGCTACCCTCCCCCTCAGTAGTGGCAGCCTTTCAACAAACTAAAACAGCAGAGAAAGGAAAGATGTAATGGGCCTGACTGAAAGCTAATAGAAAATGATGTCTTGAATATTGTAAAGTATCATGCAGTTTCTTAAAACACTTTCTTCTGAAACCCTCTAAGGTAATGATGTTCTACTCAAAAAATAGTCAGAGGACACTGGTTGTGAGGGACCAAAATGAAAAGCTCATATCCCCTCACCAAAGTGTCTGTCAGATTTGAACAGTGATGTTGCACTTTGCTTGGAGTAGTGAATTAGATGAGATGTATAATCTGAGGTGCTTTTCCTACTGGGTATAATAAGCAAATTATTTTCATTTACATTAATTTCTCTACATGAGTAACTACAAGATGCATTAAACTGTTAAATACAGACAATTCCCAGCTGATTTGTTGCAAAATAGAAATGCTGAGTGAATATATATGTATTTATCTACCTATCTATCAATCTATCTTTATACCTACCTATCTACCTGCCTTCCTACCTATGTGCATATATATAAAATAATCCACTTAACATAGATGATATTGGTTTGTCAAATAGTGGAATTATGTCAATGGGCCCTGCTACTGGATTTTTTGCAAATTTTTCAGCAAATGTTTGAAGGGTTTTTTTTCAACTGATGTGTTAGTGACACAATGACTGAAATACTAGGAAACAAAAACCTACACCAAGGTAATACCATTGCAGGACTGGGAAGGCAGTCAGAAAAGTCCCTTTCATTTGGTTCTGAAACATATTTTACAAAAGCCAGCAAAAGGTAATGCTCCATTCAATTTATGCATCTCATTGCAGTATTAATTATATCTGTTTATACTTAAGCTGAATATTACTGGAGAAGGCAGCTAGGGAGCAGTGTGCTGTTGTAAAATAAAGTAAGTAGGTGGTGAGCAGATTTAGTAATGAACCTGTCATCCATGGGAAAATGACTGTTACAAAGTCTGTGTTTAAAATGACAGATAAGGTTAAGCCACAGAGATCAAACCAAAATTACAAAACTTCTCAAGGATTCAGGGTGCAGAATTTGTATTGTGGAGGTAGGCTTTCCTCTATTAAGATACATAGCTTATTAATTGGGTTAGAAGGTACAGTCAATGAGATTTCTGATCTGGTTTTATATTTGTACTTACTCTTGCTTAAAGAGTAGCATTAAAACTCTTTGAGCCACACATTAATTCCATGGATGCTGCTATAAATTTTAAAAATGCCTTTGGTTTCATTGCGTTACTCTGAATTGACATCAAGAGCGGAATCTGACATACCAATTCTACCAAATTCATTTCTTACCTACAGAGAAACTAACTAAACATGAAATTGGCTTTGAATTTGTCTATGAGTGTTATTTATCTATAGACCAATAAAGATATTTAAGTCAGGATCTCTGTGGGACAAAATGTGTGCTGATATAGTTTAAAATGAGTCAGAAAACATGTTTACGTTACTAATATTCATTGAAGGAAACTAGGGGCAAAATTAAAAAAACCTGTCTCTCATACAATTGAAAGTCTAAATTCTTGTGCAAATCGGCAAATTGGTCCCTGCTTTTAAAAAAAATAGTCTAGGGAAGTCTTTTCCAACATCACAAGTTGAAAATTAGTTATGTTTTACACAGACAAAATACTTTCAATGCAGCAGGTAGAAACTGTGGTCATACAAGGCTATTCTATGTTTTGGTGCATATTTTTATTAGAAATAGTTATACTCTATTGGATACCAGTGGAGCTATTCTGATTTATGCTTATATAAGAATATGGCATGTATGTTTTTTCTTCTTTTAGTAGAAGTGGCCTTTCTCTTGTTAAAGAAATGACACAGGTTATTCAACTAACACCAGACCTCATCTTTAATTAAGGAGTTCTGCCTTAATGTGATCATTATAGGTGGATGTCATTCACCTGGAAGCTATCTCCTAACCTAATAACACCAGGAAGAATGAGTTGGCATGACATTCTTCTTTGGAGACTAGGGTATACCTATAGGGTAATGTCTTTCTTTTTAGAATGTAATAAAATGTAACATTTTGGAATAAGAAGAGCACACACCTCTTTTGTAATTAAATTATTACCCTCTACTGAGTAGAAAGTATTACTTTCTGAAGCAGCACGTAATGATTTAAAAAATGATGTTCATACTTATTGTCACACCCACTCTAATATTAGCAACTGTGTATCTCCAACAGGCAAACATTTTGTTGAATTCCTCTGGGTAGTGTAGAAGCAAGCTGTGTTACGTGGGTTATCTTTTGACCCATTTTATCCCCATATGTTTCAGTTGTTACAGTCCTTTGATTTAAATTCACTTATTTAGGGTTTTTTTCACTAGATTTCAAACTTGTTTTTTTTGAAGTCAGTTACAGTTTGAGGTGGAGATGTGAAAGAAGTGATTTCCAGTTCTGGATGACCTTGGAGGGGTTGTTTGGAGTTTGGTTCAGCTCCCACTGTATTTAATGACATAAAGTCTCCTTGACTCCTGCAGTAGGATGGAGCATGTAGGGTCCAGTCCTTCCATCTATCAAGTACTTCAAATTAGTGCTAAGTGGCCTTACCCTCCATTACAGTCCATCAGTGCTGAAGATGAGTATTTGCTCGATGAGGTGGTGACCTGATTAAGACCTATTGTGATGATTTAACAGATAACACAGATTTTTTTTTCCTGCTCCCCTGCATCATAGTGAATATCATGTCAGCTGCATTGTAGCATGAGCGGTAGAGCTGACAGACACATATAATGAAGAAAAAAAGTGTTTCAGGTGTAACCACAACAGAGATATGGGAATAAAAATCTTACCCAACGTGCTGAACCACCAAGCCAGGCAGCACTGGGAGAGGTATGAAGCATTGTCTTAAACCTCATTTCCTGAGGTGATATAAATGGGTCTGGTGTTTTCAAGCGGACTCTAGCTTTATGCTGCTATAAATCAGTGGAGAACTGGAGTAACACATAGGGATGCACTTTGTTTTGAGGTTCAGCATGTATTAGACCTAACAACAAATTGTCACTTAGTGTTACAACAGATAGAGTCCTTCCAGCTTAGTAAACATCTATACTTGTGTTAGGTGTTATGATGACTCAACACAAAAAGAAAAAATTCTGTGGTGAAGGGTTTGCAAGCCAAGCATAAGATAAGACAGCAGCAGAGAGGATGTAGTACAAAATGCTCACTGTATTACAAAACTGAGGTTGGCAGAACTTGAAGTGATATACTAAATGCTTCCTCAGGTAGTTATTCCCACAAACAATTCTCCCAAGAACTCCTTTCTCCTGTTGTGCCAGATTTTGCATACTACTTCTGTAGCTTTTGTGTTTTTAGATTTTGAGTGCCTCATAGTTTTGTACACAAAGTGTAAAAACCAGTCCCAGCTACCTGATTTGAAAGGAATAGGCTATGTATATTGCCATTACTGGACCTAGTGAATGGGCACATACATGACTGATAGACTAGTATCAGTGCATATGTGTGAATCCCTATAAGGCCTTGTCCAGTTTGGTCGGTGAACCCAGAGCACCCTGGACCTTTTGTGGGTATATATACCATAATGCGTACAGATAAGCAGTAGGTTAGAGCAGAATATCACGTGTGCAGAAGAGCTCCTGTATGTGCAGTGGCCATTTCTGGGCACTCTGCCTGACGTACGGAAGCCTGGTAGGGTCCATTCCCCACCCCAAAATGGCAACATAGTCATGGGCGAACAGTCAAAAATTATATTCTTCTGCCAGTGCCGTTGAGGTTGGTGGGTCTGGAGAATTACCCCTTCAGGCAAAACTGATGAGCAAGGACTTGACAGAGAGGTGAGCAAAGTACAGACCTCTCCTTCCTTTTGTTTTGAAGGGAACATGACCCATTTAGGGCCAACTCTCCTGCTCCGGAGGGTTATGGTGCCACTGGCATGGCTGAAAGTTGCATTTACACTGGAAGATTAGAATGAAGGACCTGACAATACAGGAATAGAGCTGTACAGGTGGAGGAATCGCATTCTCCTGTTGCATGACTGGGGTATGTGAGTGCACAGGTGTGTGTCTCTCAGCTTGAGTGCATGTGAATTCTGAATCCTTGAGCCCTTCCTGCAGATCGTGTGGGGCTGTGAAGTACTTCTCCAATATTCAGAGAAATTTACTCACATGTAAATGGAGCAGAGGGAATTACAATGAAAAGGGTTCCAGTAACAGGGCCCTCCTCTTTAAGCTATTGCCTGAGCCACACCTACAGAAACACTACACTGAAAGCACGAAAAAAAGGCCAGGCAGCATAACATAGCACAGAGTGTAGGTAGCTAACTACCTACCATTGATCTCCTTCTGAATCGTCTTTTCTGAGATTCATTTTGTCCCTTCTTGACATTATAATTGCCTTAAGAGAAGTGTGCAGGGTGCATATTGTGCTTGTCACTATCTGCTTGCTTCACTTTGAAATAGGGGTAGAGGAACGTGAGGCTGTTCAGAAAAAAGCGTGTTTAGTCAAATTTTCAGGTTGTCTCCTTTAATGTTCTGGAAGCTCAAAAGCTTTTAGTTGGGGAGGGAGGCTCTGAATGAAATGAAGAGACTCTCACTGGTAATCACGGGAGTGTACATGGTGTGGAACGACAGCTTCTGCCCCATTGGCTTGTTTAAGTTCTGTTTAAAAAGTGAAGGTGTGCCCATTAGTCATGCTTGCTGTGAGCTGCCAGCAATCTCCGTTCCTGGAAGTTGCAGTTTCTTTTGCTCTCTCTGTGGTTACATTCAAAGCCAACTAATAGGAACAAACACCAGTTTGAAAGCCGTGCCACTTCATTAGCTTGATATGGTGTTCTTGGCAGGATTTTCTGCATTACCTTAAACACAGTGTTTTAAGGGCCTAACAATATTGGAGCGTAATGAGTCCATATTTATCTGCAAAAAAATGTGAGTGCAGGTTTGTCTGCAAAGGCTGTGCAAATACTTCAGATGTACAATGTCAATGGGGAAGCCTGGCTGCTCACTATGCACTGGTATTTTACATTTTTCTACTTGAAATGGAGGGCAAGATCAGAGTTGTAACCATTATGCAAAGGCAGCTATAGTTAGATCAAATGCAATATTTACAGCTTTCTGTATTATTACTTTTTTACAGTACCAGTTGTCAACCTATCAGAGTGACCTGTCTGAGGCTCTCCACTGTCATACTGCCACTGAAAAATCCTGTCTCATCAACCAGTGAGGAAAAGGTCTTTCTCTGAAAAGTGATCTCTACTCTGCTCAGCTGCGCCTGAATGGCTGTGAATATGGGAAATTCCAGATTCAAACGTAATCTTAAAATATCTGAACTCAGCTGAGAAATTCAGCACTCACTGAAATCATCACAGTGTCATATTGTTTTACTAGGGCCAGGATTCAGTGCATCTGGCTGTGGTGCACTTACTGTGTTGCAGAGGCTTGCAGCTGGCTAGTTTGAGTCCAAGACTCTGGGCTAGCAGTACTCAAAATGTTGTCTGTCATATCTTAATGTTGACACTATGCTGAATTTTAATGTCAACAATCAGCCAAGAGTGCTCTCTAAGCAAATCTTGCCCATGTTTTCTCCATGTGCTGAGCCACAAAACCTAGTTAGGTGTTCTGGAGCCTGCTCAGCTAAACTGAAAAGAAGGTACAATGGTTTGATTTGGTTAGTATGTACAGAAATGTCAGAATAGGAGCCTGTATTCAAGTTGCTCTTCCTGACTGAGGTTGGATAAACTTTTCTTCAAATGAGCATGGAAGAGGTTATTTGTTTTTTAAGATCAAGCAGCCCAGTTTAAATACTTGTGGGGAGGCCATCTTTTAATTAGGGACCATAAGGATCAGGATGTTCAGACGCAGAGATATCAACGGATGCAAATTTTACTTTTAACTGCTTATGAGGCATCTACTTGCTCGTGATCTCTTTGCTACCCACACTTGCAGGCATCTGTTTGAATGGCCTATTCCCCACCTTCAAGTTGGTCAAGTTCATGCCATAAGGCATAGCCATGAAGGAAACATGGCTTATCTGTACAGTTTGTGTAATGCTGCAGGAAACTCATCTCCAGAAATAACATTTGTAGTGATGTTACCACCAGTTCCAACATGCTTTCTTGTATTTGAGTACATCTCTTGACACTTAAAGAAATAAATCTACAGCCAAAACATGCCCATACAGAAGTTATGTCAAAAGTGTTTGCTATAATTGGAAACCCTCTTGGAAGATGATGTGGATCACTGGAGGTATTAAAGCATGTGTTAGAAGGTGAGTCTGTCTATAGGCAACGAACAGTACATGCAGAAGTAGCCCCCCAGCCAGGCAAAACAGCAGAACTGCCTTCAGTGGACGTTGACTGCTCTATCTTTTAAAAGATGTGCATGTATTTAATAGACACTATATGAGAATGCCACTGAAAATGCCAAGAATGAAGCAGAAAGACCTCAAAGAGGATATCTGTATCAAAATAAAATGAAACTTGTAAGTCATTAACTTTGCTTGTTGTAGTTATGCTGGAAGATGTTGAACAGAGAAGGGAAAGACATATTTGCCACCTTACCCAGAGGCACACTTCTATTGACATTTCTTTGGCATGGTTGTTGTGCATTGAAAGTGAATCAAATCCTGACTTTTACTAGCATGAAAAGACTGCCAAATCCATTAGCTCTGACAACAGAATGAGAGAAAGTCAACTTTAAAACTGCTCAGAGTTCAATAGAAGTCTGCTCTAGGCATCTTTACCTGCCCCCCCTAGTCAAAACCTAAGACTTCAAAATCTTTCAAGTACATGGAATTTTACCAAAATGTCTGTTTTTCAGCACTTAAACCTGCCACTTCAGGGCTAAGACACTGCCTTGGAGACCTGGTTCAAACCTCTGCTCTGCCTACTTTGGGACTGAGATCTTTTCCCTTTCTTCTCTTTCCCTTCCCTTTCCCTTTCTTTCTTTCCCTTCCCTTTCCCCTGAGGAATCAGCAAGACCATGTTCAGAGTTGCAGACATGGAAAGGTTGCACATTTTGTGACCACCTTGCTTACTCAAGTTCAAGAGGGATAGTCTTCAGCACTGGCTCAGGATGTTGATAAGCCCTACTGTGCCTGTGCCTACCTGTATACACACAGATGTGCAAATTCACATAAATCCTGAAATTCTGATGGGTACTACACAATTGTCTTTTGTTCTGCTCAGGTTTTTTTCCTAAGACTAGCGTATTTCCAGCTGTGGACAGTTCACATATCTTACTAGATGTGATGACTTTTAAAAATCTTATTAATTTTGTATGACCTTTGTTGCCTTTGGTATTAATTTTACTACCTGCATGACAATTAAATGAAATTTATTTTATTTCTTAATATGATTTCCTCTGTAATGATGTATTTACTCTCTTTACAGTGGGGACAAGACTGTTACCTCTTTCATAATTAAGTTCAAGTAGTGCTATCAAAGCTACATTATAAAGTCCTAATTAACTGTTAAGAATTACGATATTCTACTGAAACTACTTTGTAATTACCAGGCTACCAGCAGAGAACTGGTTGCCTGCCAGTGTGTTGGCTTGATTTTCACATGTACTGGAGCCTCTCTGTGTTGTTTGGATGGCAAAAATTTCAGCTGCAATTGGGCCTGAAAACATAGTGGTTGTGTGAGTGGTTTTTTCCTATATATTGCAGCTATCTGGTACTCATTTTTCAGAAAGATTGGCCTAGGATCTTTTTACATAGTAATTTATGGTGTGGAAATTTAGGGAAGTTTGTTATAAAAGAATATTAGTTCAAATGCCTCACTAATGTCTTAAACTGGCCTTGTTTGTTTAAAGTCTACATTAAGGTACCTGGACTTCCTTAAGGCATACATTTTAAAGGATATGTTTTTTAAAGTGTACACCATTATGTGAACTGATAAAATGCTGTTTACCTCATGAGAGGAGAACTTGAAATTAGAGCATTTATCAGAGGTATGAACCCTCTCCAGTTTTCTTGGACTGAATACTGACCCTTAAATCTAAAGATTATATTTTGAATATTAAGATTGTTAAGTCATTCTTGGGGATGATCATATGAAGATCCATCTAGCTGATATATTTCTGCCACAACATCACACAATTTCTGCCACCTTTTGTGTGCCTGTCATCTACTCTACAGCTGCCAAAACCTTTGGCTAGTGTACCATATCTTCTAATATGTATGCAATGAAAGCTTCTTCAGGCTTATGTTGTTGCTGCCATTAGGAGCAGTGTAACACCTTTGCTAGCTCTGGCTTACTGTTTCCCCTTGTTTCTTACTGCACGATCAACTTTTAAATGAACGGCATCTTTCTCTTCTTTGATTACTCACTGGGCAGGGCACTTTTTTTGGCTTTCAGAAAGGGCAGTTGAACCGACGCTTGTTTAGTATCCTCTACAGCCAGCACAACGTGGTGGCTGGCTTTCACCAGTTCCTTGGAAGCATGGTGGCTTTAGCTCTCCAAACTTTAATCAAGCAAAACATTGATGTCACCCAAAATAAATACATAAGAGTGAGAAGTTTGGAATAGAACATCTTTTCTGAGGGACGGGTGGAAGAAGATAGTGCAGTGCATATGTCTATGAGTAGGACATCTCCCAGCTCCATGCTTTCCCATTGTACTTCTATGCTTTGGTTTCCCCGGCTGTAAAACAAGCAGAGTTTCAAGGAAATTCTGCAGAAATCATAAGTCACACTTAACATTTTCATTGCATGGAGTAAGGCAGTAGTTAAGTGATTACTTTCTAGAACAAAGTGGCTATATGATTGTTTGATATTTTCCCATGTAGCAGAGTTTTAAGGAGGCAAAAAGTCGATCCATGGAAGTGTGTGACAAAGTACCAGCTTTCAGTCCAGAGGCCATGCAAAGAATATGGTTATTTCATAGGATGAGTTCACTCTTTAATGGAAAGTAATCCATTTCAGAGAAACTATCACATATAATTTGGTGCAATTGAACTATGTCTTTAACCTTTTGCTATGATTTATGTGATTAGGTCACCAGAGGAAGTGGTTTTGGAAAGCATGATTAAACACTTTAAGGAAATAATTTCTACCTTCAAGCACCTTGTGTAACTGCACTTTCCAAGTGTTTGTCCTTCCTCATCAGCCTGGCTGCATCGAAATGCAGAAACATGTCCTTCAAAATCCTATTCTATTTTTTTTAATATAAAAACAGGTGAGAACAACTGAAGCTCCAGGTGAATTGTTATACTGAATTTCTTCAGTTTTTACTCCATAACTTGAGTTGCAATATCTGTTTAGCACATTGCTATTCATTGTAAGCATAGCATGATAAATATAATTTCTGTTCAATTTGTCTGCTGCAACTGACCAATTTAGAACTAGTATCTGAAATTATAGCCAGTAGATAACGCCTGAAGAAACGTAGACACCAAGGCACAGTTCAGAAAGAAGTAATTTTTGAATCAGCTCAAATTCTCTGCTTAATACCTTTACTTCTGTAATGAACCTACATTTCTGAAGAGGATTCTATGCTGTCCAAACATGTCCTACCCTGTTTGGCTTCTGGCATCAATGCCAACAGGCAGTGAGAGCTACAAGCTATTCCAGTGGTGAACAGGTTGTGACCCATCAAAGTTCACCAGCTCACTGAACAGTGATTAACATTTAAAATGTATGCAAACTAGTCTCCTAATTAAAGTTCAATAATGCAAGGCTTTGAACCTTTTCATTGCCTTTGGAAATAATCTGAGAAGAGAAGCAGGGTGCTTATCAGCAGAAGTCATTATCATAAAAGGCCAAATTCAGCACATCTCCATTCCACATCTTCATGATGTTGGCCAGTCATGAACAGAGACAGACACAGGTCACAAAATATGGATGTGAACTGGGAATATACAAATTCCCCTGGGTCACTGAAGCTTGTTTTCATCTCATACTTGGAATTTGTTCCTTACAACTAAGGGATCTGGTTGCAGCTCTGTTGTTAGGTTCATGTTTAAACATCAAAGCAAAGTTAATTTTCCTCTACAGTTTTCATAGCCTGTCACTGTTGAACTTCAGTGAGTGTAGCTAATAATTTTAAGAATAGATTTGTAAAGGGAGCTTAGCAACTCAAGTCGAATCCCTGAGACCTCAACTCTAATCTAGGATATCTTGTCTGCTTAGCTGTATTTCTTTATATGACTCCTATCCAGCTATACTCTTCCTCTTTTTCAGTCTCTCTCTACATGCAGCCAACATCACATAAGCTTTCCTCTGCTGCTAACGCTGGAGAAGGAGTATTAGTCTGGTGGACAGTATTTGCAGGAAATGGAGGAAGGTGGGTAAAGCAATTTTTAGAGTAGCTGTTCCGTAGTGCAAAATTCATATCATTGGTGTCCCTTAATTTTCTTTATCTCTGGGATATTGCCAGAAAGCTTATTTTCTTTTGTGTCTGTGCATGTATACAAAGATAAAGATTAGCTCCAAAATCACAACTAGAAGTTTAATTCTTCACATCACCATACAGCATGGCAGAAATTGAGGCGTAATGTTCCATAAAGGGTCATGCTTTGCCTGTTTCATCATTTGCATTGGAAAAATTTTAATCTTGTTTCTATGTCATACTGCTTCACTGTGAAACTTACAAAGAACACATTTCTGTGTGGCACTGAGAATCACTGGTACCCAATTAACTGAATAGCATTTGGGGATATTTAACGGTTGAAGAAAATTAATGTTTTTTTCCTCTTGTGACATTTCAATTCCCTTATCTTACTATCCCTTTGCAAGATACCTACTGTATGGGACTTTCATTCTCATCTTCTCAGGAAACAACTGAATACCTGAGAGGAAGAAGCATAAAGACAGATGTTTAATCTCCTTGCTTCTTTCTTATTGATATGTTCATGTAAAGGATCTGAAAGGTCCCATGAGATGACTCAACAAAGGAAAGGAGCATGGTCTCGGTGCCCTGACTAATACACCTTCACTCAGTAAATCACTGCAGTTTAAATGCCAGTAGTATAAGAATTCACGGTAGCCTTGCTCTTTTCACTATAGGGCTGGCATGTATACTTGCAAGTCACTGCACTTCAACAACATTGTGCATTGCTCCATAAACTGCTTTGTGATAACATGTTTGTGGATATTAAATGTTATATATCAGAAACCCTCATAAAATGTTCTCTGTGTTTATTATGATTGTTGCATTAAAAGAGAAATGATGAAAAGGGCAAGGAGCAAATGTTTATTCTGCAACTCACATAACACTATACAGAACACAAGGACAATGAACGTCTTCTTAGACATTCTTTTGTAAGAACAGTGTTTAAAAGCCCAATTTTCTTCACTATGACAATGGGATTGAATTTACTCCCTAACTTTGTTTTTGGAGTGCTCAGCTGGAGAAAGATGAAAAAGTTAGAGGTGGGAAACAACCCTCTGACAGTAAGACCCCTTAAAAGTGTCACCAGTTTAGGAATCCAGAAATTACACAACTTGTTTTCAAAAAGATGTTTTAATCAGTTTCCTCACAAACAGTTATACTGTTTAAATTTTCCACTTGAACAATCACTGTTTAAAGCAGCAAGTCCAGCTTCATCACCCATTCATTCTTTGCAAACAAAATTATCCATCAAAAATTCCTTCTGAGTGCATGCTTCTCAAGGTTAATAATTAATTGGCTGTAGTGTAGGAGCACCAGTCAGTCAATGAAGTATAAAACTCCAGAAACAATCATCAGCAGGGTGGTGTTTTAACTTGTTTTGTTTAAGAACAACAAATCTGAAAGTTTATCTTTCAATTCTGCTTGTGCAGGTCTCGAGCGAGAGACCCCCAGGGAACTGAAGTGATCTGTGTGCTCTGTCACCAAGAGTGGCAGAATGGAGACTGTCCCCTCTTCAGCCTCTGCTTGGGATCTTGCCTTTTGGACTTTGCTAACTTTAACAGATGGTAGGCTTTCGACTTCTTGAAATCAAGCATAGTAAAGCTCCCTGCCCAGCACACGCATACTGCTGCTATTAGGGACACAAACCTCTTCAGCTTGTCCAGTCAGATTGAGAGCAAGTGCGAAACAAAGGACATCTTTCTAATGAGACTGGCCACCAACTCATTTTTACAAGCAATTTCTTTTCTATACAACCCATCCCCATGGCAACTGACTATTGTGCTGAGGATCACATGTATCTATTGATAGCTAAATTCTGATTGTCTCTTAACCAAGCTTGATGTGAAAGGAAAGTGATCTTCTTCTATATGGTGCTCATTTATGACAAATGGCACAGTAATTCTTCCTTCCTAATGCACAAAATAGACATAGGATCTGCTAAACTGTGTCAGTTCATTGCTCCATTACAGATTTTCCCTGGCTCCAGTTTGGTATCTAAATTACAACCTTTGCAAGCAATTGCTAATTATGGTGTGTTTCCCCATTAACAGTTGTTTTTCTCAAATTTTCAGCAAATGTTAATTGTGTACTGAGGGACTAAGCCAGATCTGTCACTGAGTGTGACACTGTAATAATGTTCTCTTAAAGAATGGGACCACTTAATCATAAAGAGTCAAGTGCTTGGTCTCCCATTTGCTTTCTTTGAACTCTTTGCCATCATGGGTGAGTTGGCTCCTGCAATCACAGCAATGGTTGCCACTGGAGACAGAACAATGTCCTGCTGTCATTAATGTTAGCAACCATTTTCAGGTGTTTGACAGTTCCTCTACCACAGCCTGCTTCTCCGGGGATCATTTGCCTGCGTGGCAGCTGGTCTGAACAGGACTGCTTCTCTACAAGGCACATGTGCTTTCTTTACCCAGGCTCCAGAGTGCAGCGTTTGGTAGTCATTAGATGCTTGCAGTTGTTGTGGAAGATGTGGGGTCCAATTACTCACTGTTACCACAGATTCTAACTGGCTGTATATTGAGATAATTCAGAAGTGTGGTGAAAAAGGGCATCCCATTCCTTTGGCATTGCTTTCTCGGGCTTGGAAGAAAATTTGGTATTTTAGAATTCATAAATTAAATGACTCAGTTTAGCTAGTGTAACCTTGAAACCTTTTATCATTTGGTTTGGCAACTAATGCTTATATGCTCACCCATGTAAGTTTCACCATCAGATCTTTTGTTTTTCTTTCAGGAGGAGGGTTCATATGGTACTCATTTATTGCTCAGAAAGGACATAGGATAGCTATAGTAGGGCCAAGAGCCTTGGTGTGATGTAGCCTGCTCATCTCCCACATTCCCCCTCTAACAATACTCTACTCCTAGAGTCTACCTATCCATCCTGGTTGCCGTGGTATCTGAGCAATTGACAAGGGGGCTTCATGTGTTATAAAGACTGCAAAGTCCTAGTTGGCAGTAACAGGTGAAAACGGCTGCACAGGTCCAAAAGAACCAGAGGCTTTCAAATAAATCACAGTCCTCCAAATTATCTGCTGCTTCCGCTGGGCCCAGGAGCATCTAAGCTGCCCTCATGGCAGAAAGCTCTCCTATTAGCCTGCCCAGGCTACTGCTACCAGTGGGTTAAAAACAAATTCACTCAGACAGTCATGCAACAGGAAGGTGATGTAGAGATTGGAGAAAACTTTGTAACTCTCTGATCTGAGACTCTAGGTTTAGGAGATAGTGCCACGTACCACAAGTAATGTTTGCATCACTGAAAATTAAATTTCATGATTACTTGAACATAGGCAATGACAGTATATTGGCCTGATGATGAACTACTGTGTGTTAGAGAACAATTCAATGAGCAGCGCTGCAATATTTTTACTATTTGGACCAAATTTAATGGGAGAAAGAAATTACATTGCTTCAAACTTTTTCAGTTAGTTGCTGGCCTAGGGAAAAGAAACAAATAATTTAATAAATTTTTGTGAACTTTTCACAGGTATCACAGTCCTGAGATACTCAAAGGAGGCAAATATGCATAGTATGAAAAAGGGTCTGTAGTATTATTATTAAATTTGAATCATATTTTCAGCACAGCATAAGAACCAAATGCAGAGACCATTGCTGTTCAGTTATCAAAGTTGTTTTTTTCTTTTTTTTTTTTTTTTCCCCAGGACAGCATGTGCATCACAGCTCAGATCTAAGAGCCATAAAATATCTAAATTCGTACTATGCCAACAGTTCCCATTTCCTGCCATCAGTTATTTACATCAAAATAAAGCAAGATACATTGCTTTTCACTCATGCATATATTTAAACAATGTCCCACAGACCCAGCTGAATACCAGTTTCCTCCTTCATACTTGAGCTCTCCGACTTGGAATATCTATCCCAAGAGGAAATGACTGAGGGTGGGTGCCTATAGTGGGTTGCTATTCAGGTGACGTGTGCTGACCTTTTTTACTGGCGTTTGCCTTTCAAAGAGGGAAATACAAAACAGAGGAAAGGAGAAAGAAAGCTCCTGAAATGGCAATTACTTGTTAACTATAAAAAATGGAGAAAATAATTGAGACAGATGACCAGATTTAGTAAAAATAAACCTCACCATTAAAAACTAATTAAACATTTGCATTTCAGAGGTAAGTTTCTGTGCAAAAGTTTGGGGAACAGCAGCTTGACAGTGAAGATTATTGATTGTAATTTGCTGAAGGTTTCTAAGTAAGTTATGTGCAATATATGGAGGATTTACTCAGCTCTGCATAGCTGCTTTATTATTCTTTTAAAGTGAATAATTTATAACTGTTCTCAGAGATCTTTTATCAGCCACTTATCTCCTTCAGCTGGACTTGTGATGTGGAGGGATAAAATGAATTGCTGTTTAATATTATAAGAATTAATCAGACCAGAACAGCAGGAGAATAATGACTACCTTAATGGTTAAATATTTTACATTTGGCAACAGAACTACAGCTCAAAATATAAGGAATTTAACCTTTATCCCTTATATGAACACTGAAAAATATTGGTGACACAGTGAACTACAATATGTTTGCCGCATATTGTAATTTTAGTTGTTGGTAAATAAACAGAACGATTTATTTTAGTGGAAAAAGTTCCTTGATGTCTAACTGGTTCTCCATCCCAGATGTCCTGTGGTATTGTCAAAACTTTAATCCATCAGATGGGCTATATTCCTTACAGCTTTGGTCCACTATTACAACTTTGAGACAAATTGAAGTGTTCTTTTATGTATTTCACCTGCAAAATTATAACTGTGTGTTTGCCATCACTACTTTAACTACAGCAGCAACAGGAAAACTGAAAATACTACTTGTGTGCTGTTGGAATTAATTTTGGTAATGCACCCATTCTCCATATTTTCCTGCAACATACTCAGTCTTCATATCTCCATAACCCTGTAAAGTTAAAGAAGTTGAACTAAAGAATGCCAGTAGGAGAAAAAAAAAAGTATTTGTGGACAACAAAACATAATCCACAAATGTACTGTACATTTATTACTAATTTTCCATCAACACTGTGTAGTCTTCAGGGTGAGAAATTATGTATGAAAAGTATCATAGACAGAGCAGGAAGTAAACCTTCATGCATGTATTCCTGCAAGAAAAACTTCATGAAGATTTTGCAGCTTTTTTCATCCTCAAATGGTTGTGATGGTTAGGCATGTGTTACGCATATGAATAACACCCAGCACAGCACACTTTTTCTATATTTACAATAATTATGCAACTTATAAGAAAGTATTTCCTCCAGATTTTATTATTCTGCTATACTACAAAAGTACATGGGTCTGTGACTCTGATTCACAATAAATACACTTAGGCTTTGCTTAGTGAAACTTACTTTTAAGTTGCTTTCTGGACCAGGAATCTCCCTTTGCTTTACAATTTTGGATCTCTCTGTTAGCTGCTATTCTGTACTGTCTGGGAGCCTGTATCTCCGAGTGATTTTTGTTGCAGAGCACAATTTAAGTCCAGCCTGGCTGGAGACTGGCTTTTCTGCTGTGGACTACTTGCCACCATGTTGTATGTGCTGTCTTTAAATACATTCCTGTGCTTTCTGTGTTTTTAGGTGGAATGCAGTACTCCACACTCTTCTGTATTACAAAAGTTTCAGAGGTAGTGTCTTCTACTCAAATTAACTCACAACTAACAAGACTATCAAGACCTTCAGAGACTTCAGTTATGTTGTATTGTATTTCTTTCCAGTTCGCCTGTATGGTACTTATTCATTGACTTGTGAAAGTCCTGCTTATCTTATCCATTTTGTCCTCCGCATTCCCCTGGAGTATCAGCTCTGGAGGACTTTTAGCTTTTTTGGTTGTACTTTTTTAAATTTGCCTTATGCCTTCTAGCATATGCTGCTCAGTGATCACGCAGAGCAAATGAGTCCAGTATAAGCTGGCACGTTATGTGATTTCTACTGAGTCTTTTAAGTTGAGCTTGTTAACGAGACAACTGGCTTATTCCAGAACCTAACTGAAGTTATGGATTCCCAAGATGGAGGTCTTTGGACTTATGGACTTGGTCTTCTGGATTCCCAAGAAAGAGGTCTTTCTGCCTGAATCTGTGCAAAGATGATGTAAAATGTCTGGTTTCTGCTATTTTTTGAAGGTGATTGGTCATGACTGCTTTTGAGCTTCCTTGAACAGTTCCTTCAACCATACAAAGCTGTAATTTGAACCCAGGGAGAGATTAAGTATTTCCTAAAAATGTAGTGACAAGTAAGCACCCATGAAGATGCTTGAAAATTCCAAGTCTTATTTTCTCTGCTTACCTGTTGATAGAAAAGATGCACATAAGGCATTAAGCAGATGTTTGGTCATCACATCAGAATAAACTACCTCTTAGTCTCTTCTAGGTGAAAGGTGAATATTTTCTGTAAGCCTAGATCTCCTCAGCTGCTTGTAATGTCCAAACTGTGACTCTTGCTCCTTCAATCCTGCTCAGTTCATGTGGGGCAAGCAGTGGACGCTGTCTGGATTTCTCCAAGGCTTTCGATACAGTTTCCCACAGCCTCCTCCTAGAGAAACTGGTGCGCTAGAGTCTAGAGGAGTGGTTGGTGCGGTGGGTGGGCAACTGGCTGACACGCCACACCCCGAGGGTGACGGTGAATAGCTCCTGTTCAAGCTGGCAACCTGTCACAAGTGGGGTCCCCCCGGCATCGATGTTGGCCCCAACGCTGTTTAATATCTTCATAAGTGATCTGGATGATGGGATCAAGCGTACCCCGATGAACTTTGACGATGATACCAAACTGAGTGGAGAAGTGGACACTTCAGACGGGAGAGCCACCCTGCAAGAAGACCTGGATAGTCTGGAAGACTGGGTTAACAAGAACCTTATGAAGTTCAACAAAGACAAATGTAAGGTCTTGCACCTGGGAAAACATAATCCAGGAGTGAAGCACAGGCTGGGACCTACCTGCCTGGGGAGTAGCTCTGTGGGCCACAAAAGTTGATCAAAGGACTGGGAAGCCTGCCACATAAGGAAAGGCTGAGAGAACTGGTATTGTTCAGCCTTGAGAAAAGAAGGCTTAGGGAGACCTTATCACCATGTTCCAGTATTTAAAGGGTGGCTACAAAGAAGATGAGACTCCCTTTCTACAAGGAGTCACATGGAAAAGATGAGGGATAATGGGTACATGTTTCTCCTGGGCACGTTCCGACTGGACAAAAGAGGGCAATTTTTCACAATGAGAACAATTAGCCATTGGAATAATCACCCCGGGAAAGTGGCAGATTCCCCAACATTGGACACTTTTTAGGATTTGGCTGGACAGGGTGCTGGGCCATCTTGTCTAGACAGTGCTTTTGCTGAGAAAGTTTGGACCAGATGATCCTTGGGGTCCCTTCCAACCTGGTATTCTATGATTCTATGAATCTTTATTCAGGCCAAACTCTAATCAATTTTAACAGAGGATTTGTACACATTAATTATACAGGATTAGACTCCCCCGCTCCCCCTTTTTTTTTACCAGACTGTGTAGTATAAAGAACATTTTTATTAGTACTTTTCAAGATCCATAAGGTATTCTTCTTCTGTGTTTGCAGTATGTAGCAGAATGTAGTAAAAGATCTCATTTTATGCTTAGAATAAAAAACATCCTAGACTTGTTATAACTATTATAGTGTAAAATAAAATTATTACAAACTGCTAATCCTGTTGGCCTTTGATTACTGTCAAGTGTTTTATAATGTTACAATCTGGCTGTGCTATGAATAAGTCAAGGTAATTTACTTTGCACTGTAAATGCTCAAATAAGAACTTTCTTGGGTTTTGTTTATTCTCTCACACTCTGCTCTTCTTTTAACTTATTATTTTTTCAGTTTCAGGGAAGCTTCTGCCTTTATTTGGACTCTCCAAAACCAGAATGTGTTTACGAATTCTTTCATTTCCATAGATAAATGTTGCAGCAACAGAGGAAGAAATATTCTGAAGAGAAATCTTTCTTGTATCATCTGCAACAGGAAATATATTGGTCAAGAGAAAGTTCTCCCTACCGGGTTACAGTACATAGATTTTACTATGCAATTTTGTACGTACAGATGAGAAGGCTTTTATTGTATAGCAATATCCACAGATAATTTACTTTTCCTAAATAGTTTTGTAGGTACTGGATTGCTAGGAGACCAGTAATGAGATAACCCTGTGGTAATGGGTTGAAAAAATTTTCACTTTTGGGTCAGTAGTTTGAAACCACTCTATCTAAGGATCATTTAAAAATCATTAAAATTCAGTGGCTGGGAGATAATTCAGGACTTGGGAAATAAAAATTCCGTTCTTCTTCTGCTACAAAATTCCTGTGTTACCTTGGTAAAGTCATGTAGGGTGAGATTTATGAAGATACTTATCATTGAAGTATCTCCATGGATCTGATCCTTCACTTCTTTGCTTCTTACCCTCCATCTGTTGTACATCCACAAGCACTGTGCACTCTCCCAAATGACCCTTTTTTCTTTAGAAATGGAGACTGGCAGGTATTCACAGATACCATGCTTTAACACACACTGTTGCTGGACATAGCAGCAAGGAGTTAAGGAACTGAACATCTTTTTCAGAAAAGGTATCAGGCCAGGGGGGATGAAATGACAGATGTTTTTATTGCCCCTCCTAGGCTAAGTTGCCTTGCCTGTGGACTTGGATGTTTTTCAAGGGCACTTCCAGCTCTATGACAGGATCAAACTACCTGGTGCATATACCACGTTGCAAAGCATATAAACATGTGGTCTATAACAGGCTTAGGTGAGACTCAGAGCATCTAAAGTGAGGAGCTAGATTTCCTTATATATTTTTAATGAGGACAGATAAGGACTAGGGAATCGCTTTCTGGGCATGCCGTAGTTAAATGTCATGAATATGCCTTGCCTCACTCCTTGTGAGGAGCATGCTCCTCTTGTGCCTTTATAAACTTTTAATGGTATTTATCTAAAAATAGATGTGCTAAGGTATATCAATATCAGCAGTCTTCATAGCAAACACCTGCCAAACTTTCCACACAGTGAAGCAATGCTCTGCATTAAAAATGACCTGGGATCCCAGCTGGGGGCAGCTCCCAGCCAGTGCTGAAATTTCTGGTGGTTTCAGGACAGAAGGGAATTGGGACATCATCCATGAATTCAATCCCCCGCAACCATGCGAAGACAGATAGTTTTTTTTTTTTATTTACCTACTTTTGCTGCTGATTCATGTAAACAATGTGTGCAATGTCTCAAACTCCATGCAAGTTAAAGGGAGGGAAAGACACTCCATGACCTTTAAAATAGGACAATAAGTAAATAAATAAACAGGAACAAATAATCAAGCCAATACAACTACATTTGTGAGAATGGTCAGACTAAGTACTTTAGAAATGCTTGTTAAGCTCTCCTTAATTACAGATATTAGCCTCACACTGTGCCAAAAAGGACTGCCACTGCCATTTTCAGCTTAGGGCACAAAGTTATCTAATAAATATTATTCAGTGGTAATTACTAGAAATTTGAGTTTTTGTATAAACCTGACTGTTCCCACACAACACAACGTATGTGAGAGTTGATTTTCATCTTGAAAGCATCATTATTTACAAAAAGATTATCTTACCTCTCTGGTAAGTACAGAGCACCTGGGTGGGTATCCATTGAAGACTGGTATTTGTCTTAAGACTCAGTGCTAAACAAAGCCATGTCTCTAATCAGCAGCAAGGACAGCCAAATAAATGAACATTTTAGATGTTCTATCACTCACCTTTCAAATACAGCATTGTAGCTTCTGCTTTCCCCTTCTGAACCTGTATAGTATGCGACTGCTCACTTCACACTAGAAGCTAGTTCTCTTCCAAGCATCAAGGTGAGTTCAGTGCCTGATATTCAGATTATATTATGGAGAGTCCAGGTAGTTCTACATAAAGGGAAGAAAAGCCTAATCACAACATGATTCTGGATCAGTGGTAAGCACAATCTGCCCTGAAGTGATCCTTATCTGTTTGGACTAGAATTTTCGAATAACCTGCACATAGCAACCTAGGAGTACTGAGCAGGTGATCCTATAGTGGAGATTATAAAAAGAAAAGATTAGATAGCCTCATATGACCTAAGAATGTCTATAGAGCTAAACATTTTCTGCCTTTGCCAGAGGGAAATAATGCACTGTGCGCCCGATTGACAGCAGCACTGCTGCTATTTATATTTGCTATTACATTTGTAGTCATGTGCCCAATGTAGCCAAAATACTGTATATACTTACACCAGAAGGATGGCCCTTGTCCTAGGAAACTTTCAGACTAGGTAGAAAGACAGGAGCAAGAGAGATGTATTCCCTGACTGCTAGTTTCCAAGGAAACAGTGCTATATCAGTTAGCATAGTAGATGGTTGCCACTTTCAGGGCTTTGGTAGCCTAATTGTTGTCAGTTATTGTTCTACTGAGTTTATTATTAAAATGAGGTTTCATCCCCATTTCTTGAAGAACACATGAGAAATCTGTTATTTCTTGTCTTAAAAGCTGGAAAAAAATGGCCTTTGTGTAGTATTAGTAAAGGAAGTGCAGTGATCTCAATGATATATTGCAATGTAGCAGTTTTTTTGTTTACGAGGTCTGTACTCATCTTACATAAGAAGTCAGAAAGTATTACTGAATAATTACTGCTCATCCACATATGTTGCATTAAACTAAGTCCCTAGGTCCCAGCCTTCAAGTCTGTGCCAAGATATTTACTTGTCCGTAAGTCAAACACATTAGAAATTAGCATTATGCTTGTGTTGTTTTTACAACATCAGCGTGATCTATTTCCCCTTACACTACAACTTTCAAAGTATGTTTTTGTGCAGGTTCAAAGCCAGCACTAGTCGTTCCTTTGCATGTGGATCCGGCCTGAATCAGAAAGAAATGAATATGGGTCTTGCAATGTCCACGAATTTGATGTTGCAGAATATGCATTTTGAACAACTGTGACTCAGCATCCAGAGTGCTTGGGTGCATTAACAGCTTATCTAGTGGAGGTACAACAATGGCTTAACAGAAGTAGCTAGTGAATAACGAATTTTATTTTAAATACTGCTCATCTTTGATATGGGACCAGAATACTAGAGGAGAAAAAGCCCAGGGTTTTACAGGGCTTTATTCAATACAAAGACTCCAAGATGAGAAGCTGTACCTAACTGTTCCCATTCTGCAAGTCACTGGAGAAAGACCATTTTCTCTGACAGTCTCTCCACAGTCTTCCAAATATCTCCCAGTAGCTAATTCTGGATCAGCTGATTCTGGATAGCATACCGTGCTTGCCCTTCAGCTGGAAGTGAAAGCTTCCAAATAAATGGAGCAACTAAGAAAGAAGCTGTCCTCTCTGTAGCCATATACAACTCTATTTATAAGGGATATTAAAGTGTTTGTTTCACTTTTAGGGAGGATTTTCACAGCATTTATGACTGTGTGTTTTGTTCCATTGGACCTGTCTTAAATTTAAAGGTCTTTCTTGACATGTCAGATTCACCTGAGTAAATCCAATACAAACTCTTCTACTTTCTTCCTTAGCCCTGACCTGGTAATCTTTTATAGAGGTGAGCTGATGTACCAGCTTGGTTTTCCCCACTTGCTGAGGAGTAATGGCAAAGATGTTCTTCAAGCATAGACGAACCTGGTGTAGTAAAGAACATAGCAGAATCTTAACATAAGCATAGGGAGTCCCAGAAATGTAAGTCCAAATGTTCAGCTGGATGCAGAGCACCGTAAACCCATAGTTGAAAAGATCCTGTCTGAGACCTACTGAACATGTGCAGATTGATTGTACTTTACATGTGCACTAGAAGTGCGTTCAGCTGCATACTGTGTAGTTACAGCAATGGCTGAACATCCTGCTACCAGTAAAATACTTCTGAAACTGGTAAAGCAGTAGATTACCTGGCTGGCAGGTCTACAGTTGTAAGTTTGTTTCACTTCACGTGAATTACAATGAATGAACAACATGGGACAAAATGCCCTGAATGCCCACTGGTAAACTACAAGTTAGGGCATTATTATTTCGCTAAGTCAACTAGGGTTTTATTTTTTGATGAAAATCTCTCCTTTGTGAAATGACAAGATCATGAGGTAGTGCTCTTTTGTCTCCTTTGGGAGAATCCTATCCCAAAGAGAAAGCTGTCATCACAAAAATTGTGAGGTGCATTCACTATGTTTTAGGTGCAGTTGTTAAGAGAGACTTTATGAAATGTTGTAACAAAACTGTGCATCAGGACACTTCTAGGTTGTGGATCATCTAAAAAAGACTTCAGGTTCTTCAACATAAGTCTCCCTGTATCCAATACAAGATTAACTGTATGGTAGTTCACATCTTCAAGAGCAAGACAAGCACTGAAATTCACATCATATTGTTAGTGTCAAGCCTTTTTTTTGCTGGGGATGTATTGAGTACTCTTCTGAAGTTAGGAAGCTATATTTAAAAGTGTTATTAGTTAGTTCTTCTGTATTTCAGCGTTTTGGCTTTGTTGAGAAGGAGGTAACAGAAATCTTTTCACTCTTTTGTGCTGATGTCATCTGTGATATGAGGACCAGGGCAGTTAAGACTGAATTCCTACTGTCTGCAGGCTCAGAAGAGATCATTGCTATTCAGTCATGCCAGACTGAAGACACTGCATTTTCTCTTATGATGTATATGTCACTTCTCATTAATTCTGAGAGACCTGCTACTTTAGAAACTAGGGTAAACAGAGTCATGTATTGGATTAGATGTCTGTCGTGAATAAATTTATTTCCCAGCAAGTGTAAAAAATGAGCAAGGCCAAAACCCCTCAGAGCAGAAAATGTCACAGTGATTGCTAATACATTACCGTGCAGAGAAATGCCTAATAAAACCCCTATTAGGATGTCATACCTGCTTACTACTGAATTCTCCAGAAAGTTTATTTGATATGTCTAAGCTAATTATCACAGTCTTGGTGATAAGAAGCAGCTCACCGGGCCTGAATGTGTCAGAACAGAATGACTAAATTGTGAGAATTCATGGGCCTCTGCTTTGAATAATTAACTTGACTCTTTGTAGAAAGCACACACCTTGGAAACTAATTTTCTCTTTGCACAAAGCAATTTGTCCTTGTGTTGCCTTTGAAAAGTAAACTGTTTAACTGTGAGGCTATTCTCATCTCCATTCTATTCTTTGGGCTTTCTTCCTTATTTTCCTCTTCGTACTTTATGTGTTGCTGCTCTTGCACTGACAAAGCTCTGTTCTTGCTAAAACTGAAATGTTTTGTGTTGTGTAACACAAACACAAAGATTAGAGATTGTGTAATTTCCCACCAAATGGAATAGGTGTATCCTTTCAGCACTGGCTTTGTGGCACAGGGCCTTTTTTTCCCTCCGTGATGCTGATTATATTCAAAGAACAACAACTTTGCACTGGATTGGTAACAGAAATAAATGCTTGTTGGTATGCACAGGGTGTACAACTGACGTGGCAGGAGGGAACTGTGATAAAGGCTCCTACGTTCCCTGGGTGAAATCCTGACTATACTAAAGTTAACATCAAACCTCTGTCAACTGCTGTGAGACTGGGATTGCATCGATTGGATCACAGGTATGTTTCGGTCCCTGATGGGTTGCTGTTGCCAAGAATAATGCTCTGTTTGCTCTGTGATTGCTTGGCTGAAGGGAATGGTTCCCATTCTGCTCCCTAGAACTCTTATGTCCAGATTTCAGAAGTCACCATTGCATTGGGCAGTTTCAGCATAAGAACTAAAGTATGGAGGCCAAGCAAATTTTTCATCTTTGGTCTTGCCTTCTCGGGATTGAAGAATAATAAGCCTGCCAATGACCAACTGTGGTACCCAGCATCTGCATTAACAGGTCATTCAGATCATGCTTTGGGGAAAAGAGGAGGACTGCCCAATGTCTTTGCCTGTTGCAACCTCATCTCCTGTGACTGTGTTACATGACCTATAGATCCAGGCACAGAGCGCTGGACATGGCCTGTGGGCTCTTTGATCTCTTGGTGACCTTAGATGAGGAAGAATCTGTGTTTTGAATATAGCTGACTAGTACAAAAGCAGGAAAACAACAATTATGTTTGCAGGGGAATGTTTACCTCTTCCAGTCAAAACAGTCATGCATCCCTCCAGAAAGAAATGCTTGTGTATTACAGCCTTTTTCTCAAATTGTTTTCTGAAATGGTAGAGTATCTCAGTGTATTTTTGAGCTGTCTCTAGTGGCAGTTTACCATGGTACTATTCCTCTGCTGTATTATTTTGGAAAACACACTCTCCCTTACGTCCTGATGGAATACATTATGAATAGGAGCTAATCAGTCTCTGATGCCAGCACCATGCCTCTAGGAAATGCTGGATGTGCTTGTCATTCCAAACACTTCCTCAGCTCTCTGGTTCTCTTGTACTCTGTGAAATTTAACAGGCATCCTTCTTTAACACCCTAGTAATGATACATTCAAGATAAGGAGTGTGGCCCTCCACAGCCTTTCTTACACCAAGCAATACAAATTTTTTTCTCTAGCTTTTTTTTAAAAAGAGACAAGGGAGATGTAAAGTTATCTTTAAGCAACTTTTACATGGTCTGTTCTGGACCTCACCTGTAGTTATCATGGTTTAAAATTTGCTCAAATTATATTAAACTATGTGAAAAGCCAGGGGTTGCTATAGCTAAAGATAAGATGGGGTCTGGATTGCCTGGACCAGAGATCCCACAGTAGATATAACTATAACATTATGTCCTGCAGTGGGTGCCTCAAATTTGCAAGCAATCAGGGGAAAAACCCCAGGTCTGGTCCACAAGACCCCCTACTTTGTAAGAAGAGGCATGCTCCTAACTAGGTGCAGCTAAAGGAGCCTGTCAATGCAACACAAGCATCAGTCATCACCCTCAGTGTGAGCAGGGAATTTGTCCACTGCTCAAAATGTCCCTCCCAAAACTATTATTTCCATACTGCTACAGGCTGTAAGGACTGAAGCCCATCTCCTTTTCCTGTGCTTCATCTAGAAGCACTGTTAACAATTGCTGCGGATAACAAAACTTAATAAATCATGTTCCTTTCAGACCTTGAGGTTGCTTCTCTAAAATCTGTGCTGGGCTGGATCTGACAGTTTATCATCTTAATTCTGGGTTACTATTTAACAAGGTTTACAAAAAAGTAACAAATATTTCTTTCTATGGGGGAAAGTGGTGAAGTTTGCAAAGTATTCTGTGGTTGTGCCACAAGTTATCTGTGAAAAAACATTGCATGACCTTCACAGACCATTACTAAAATAAGCAGGACCAGTATCTTTTGACTTTTTTGTTTTGCTTTGTATGTGAAATGAAGCTCAGTGATTCAAAACACATGGGGTTTAACCATGTATCTAGCCCTTGTTATGGAAATCTTTTCTCACATCAAGCTGTAGAAAATGATTGTATTCTGCTAAATTTTATCTTGGAGAGCTCTGTTCCTCTTCCAGTCCTCTTTTTAGTCATACATCAATGGTGCTGGGAGAGTACACCAGTAAAGGCATCAGTGTTATGTTTGCCCTGATATAATTTCTTACCTTGTCTTCAGCTGCTGGCCAAAGTCACAGTGAAAATATTAATACAAGTTGATTGTTTGCATGATGTGTTATGGGATAATGTTGTGCCATATGTCTGCTGTGCAAAAACCAAAGTTCTGAAAACAGTGTTCTGGATCAGAACAGAGCAATCACATAAAAAAATTTCACACAACTGAAGTTGCTGAGTATTTGTTTGGTGGGGGTGTTATTTATTTCAATCAATCAAAAGCTTCCTTTTTCATGGAACAAAAGAATTCTTCATTTTTATATTATATCCTGTATATGAAATAAACATGAAAAGTGGCTTCAGAAAATGAACTGAGATTTTTCAACTCAGCCATATCAAAAACCTTATTCCAGACTTTTTCAAAGCTACATATTTTCTACATTGATTAGTAGTTGATGAATATCTGTGGGTTTTTTTTCTCCCATTTGAGAACTATTTCACCAGAAAAAAAATATCTTATTTTAATGGTAAATTTCTGATAAATGACTTTATAGCAGAAGTGGTTATTTTCAAAAAAACAAAACAAAAAAGCTGAAATAAATTTTCACTCTGACATAAGCCTTAATTGTAGTCAGCTTGTGGACAAGCCATGTTTTTGTGGGAATACAGCAGTGTTTTTCTTGTTCAAATGGGATGAAATTGTCATGTTTTGAGATTCTTTAGTCAGCAGTAATTTTCAAATAAAATAGTTTTGTGATAATTAGACATATTTTTGTACTTACTAGAAGCACCTCCTTACCTTTATTTACAGGTAATAAATTTAGACAAGTAAAACTTTGGGTAGCTTGTTTAATTGATTCCTCATTTTCATTATAATTTTTTAAATCAGCTTTTCAACATAGTGTGGTGAGCAGGGACACCTTTGGAATTATATGAATTTTACTTATTTCAGGGAAAAAAAGGGTATTTGTAGTTTTTTTATTTACAGTCTGGCTCTGGTTCTAACCCCAGTCCAGCTTTGCTCTCCTTTTCTGCTGGATAGGCCAAAAAGACTAATCTGAATAAAGTATCAGAGAGACAATGAGGGAATATTCAGCCTATTCAGTAAATGACCTCTAACAAAAGTAACAAGAAGGAAACCAATATCTGTCTTCTTTTGGCTGTTAACAGAGGAAACTCATGCATACTTCCTACAGGATTTGCAGCACCCTTTGCTCTCATGGGGCACGTCCTGGCAAACAAGAGCCGGGTATCTCTGAATTTCTCTGCACAAGTGCTAGGGGTTAGGTGTGGATATCCTCAGTACACACTGGGCACTGAACTATACTATTTTCTGGAATAAACTAGTCTCTAGCTTCTTTTGATGGAGCTCATTGGGTTCAATCCTTTACAGGGCCATTCCCCCTCCTGCTGGCTGTGAATTTAAGACATTACACTTGTTGGGTAGTGTCCTGGTTACAGCTGGGAGAGACTTAATTGTCTTCCTAGTAGCTGGTACAGTGCTATGTTTTGAGTTCAGTATGCGAAGAATGTTGATAACACTGATGTTGTCAGTTGTTGCTCAATAGTGTTTAGTCTAAAGTCAAGGATTTTTCAGCTTCTCATGCCCAGCCAGCAAGAAAGCTGGAGGGGCACAAGAAGTTGGCACAGGACACAGCCAGGGCATCTGACCCAAAGTGGCCAAAGGGGTATTCCATACCGTGTGACGTCCCATCTAGTTTAGGAACTGGGAAGTGGGGGCAGGGAATCGCCGCTCGGGGACTAGCTGGGTGTCGGTCAGGGGGTGGTGACCAATTGCCCTGCGCATCATTTGTACATTCCAATCCTTTATTATTGCTGTTGTCATTTTATTAGTGTTATCATTATCATTATTAGTTTCTTCTTTTCTGTTCTATTAAAGCATTCTTATCTCAACCCAGGGGTTTTACTTCTTTTCCCGATTCTCTCCCCCATCCCACTGGGGGTGTGTGTGTGTGGGGAGTAAGTGAGCGGCTGCGCGGTGCTTAGTTGCTGGCTGCGGTTAAACCATGACAGGTAGCTGTCTATTAGTGAACCACATTGTACTGAGTGAGCTGTCAAGGCATCAGTTGGCTCTGATTTGCTGATATGTTGGGCTGGGCAGAAGATGTCTCTGGCTTCATATGCTTGAGATGAGGGAATGGCTTCTGCTCAGATGGAATAGGTAGAAGGACCCTGTGGTCTTCAGTAAGGCTGTCCAACTTGCCTGCCAGCCACGGGAGGATGGAATTGAATTTAGCCCTACAACTTGTAGTGCTAAGAGCACACTAATGAGTAAGTATTTAAAGAATACAGGCTCAGCTTCTCTGTAATCTACCTTTATTTGTGCGGATGATATGAAGTAGAAGACTGCCCTGCAAAATGGCATTAGGTGCTTGAAAGGATGTTGTAGAGTTTACATGCTTATTTCCTGAGGACCCCATTCTTCATGGTAAAATGGTAGCGGACAAACTCTTGTGAAGAGTTTCAACTTGGCTGTATGACTAAGTGTTCAAGAGACAACAGAATTGTTAATATACTTTTTATATTCCTGTGTAAATAATTTCCTTATCTAAAACTCACAAAGTATAATACTTAAACAGACTTGTCAGACAATGATTTAGAGGAGATAAAAAATAATAAAAGTAAAGGGGAAAGATTAAGGATGTAATTGTGGGAGATGGTTGATTACACTGCCATTTTTCCATCTGGGCTTTTACTGCAAGAGTATAAATCATGAAGCAGAAGAGCAGGGGCAGGAGATGTTTGTGGACACTGTCAATGAAATGACTCCAGGTGGGACTTCACAATAATGTTCTATCTAATTCTCTTTCCTTTACATGAACACATTTGCAGAAGTCAAACTGGAAGATAAATTACATAACCCTAGTATGGGTGATGATTTTCCACTTTTCTGCTTTGTGCTGTTGGGCTATTTTGCACTTTTGTGCTATTCTCCCATTCAGGGACAACACCTTAAAATAATTTGTGCATGTGACAACAAAGAAGTTTGTTGATCTTGCAAGTGTGATGGATGTTGCCAAAATCTGGGTTACTTCCATGGGCTTCAGTGAAGCAGACCTGACGCAAAAGATTTTAGCAAATATCTATGGTCTAGTTTAGTTAGGCATAGGTGACTAGAAGAGGAATTACTGAAATTCCACCATAACAAATGAGGAAAAGAAGAGCTGAAAGAGGAAATTTTTAATATCCATTGCAAAAATACAAAGAATAGAGGAATCACCTGAGAGCTAGAATATATTTGTTATCAACTGTGTATTACACCTTTGCTATACATGAAAAAATAAGGATGTTTTAAGTGGCTACTTGTGTCACTAAGGTCCCTGAGTAAAGCTTGATTTTTGCCTCTCTTACACTGTCAGCTATAGCAGTATACACTAGTACAATTTCAGATTTCTACTCCAGTATCTTGGTTTGGGTGCATTTTTACATTTGCTTTGTGCTAGCAGGAATGCTTATTTAAGTGATTATTCAGGTGACATCACAGTGAATAAAACTTTGCACAACTTGAACATAGAAAATGACCCAGAAATAACCAGCTGAAATTGTCTAGTAGATTATCAAGTCTTTCTGAGGAGAAATGTTATGAAACCAAAATCATTGAGGTTGTTTTTGTAATTTTTTTCCTGGTTGCTGTGGCAGAAAAAAAAAAAGAAAACAAATAATATCTCCCCCCCCCCCCCTTTCCCTTTATCTACTATTGATGACTCAAAGAAAGTGAGTTCTTGAAATGGAAAAGTTTCTGAGCTGGCTGGTTTTCATTATGTTTTTTATGGGTTTGTTTGTTTGTTTGTTTATTTTGTTAAAAAGGAAGAAAACCCTAAAATGTTTTTCTTAAATTGAACTTTTCTAAACAGCCTTCTGGTTCACAACACGCAATTCTATGCCAATAAAAGAAAAACTTAGCCTCAAATGTATTTTGTCCAGCTCCAGTGGCTGCATGGATCCCGGACTTTTCCACTGGGATGATGCCACGTTGAGTGCTTTGCTTCTAAGTAGATGCTGTGAGTGTCCTCTGTAGCTCAATCTACTTGACTTATCCCCAAAATGGCTTTGTACTCCAAACATCAAAGCAGTGAAACCTACTGTTTCCCCTGTGTAAATGAATTTCTGCCAGTTTCAACAGAAAGTTGAATTGTTCTATCAAGACAAAGCCAAAGGTAGCTTAGAAGATATTTTTACCTTTTGAATGACCAAGGCTTTGTAAGAAATCAGTGTTTGTGACACAATCCAAAGCCCCAGGAGTTTTGTTTAGTTACTGGTTTTGCTACAAATACCTTTAAATGCCTCCAGATTGCAAGCATGTTCAGGCTTTTTAGTATTCTGTCCCTGCACCACCAGAATAACTAGACCTAATCTAGTGTGCCATATGGAGCACAGGCTGTCTCATCAGAGGGAAGATGGCTTTAGGTTGAAGAGACCATGAAGGAAACTTATAGATATGCTTCTAGGTTGTAAGAGCCTTTGCTCTGAAGAGAGGTTATAAAAAGGAAATTTTTTTTCTGACTTGACAGGGCAGCACTCTCCAGTGGCCTCAACAGTGCTTGAATATTGCTGGGGGCTGGAAAAGGTTGATAGAAGTAGGGTGCAAAATAGCAAGTGACATAATTTAAGAAGCTGGAAATAAGATACAGATTCAGCAGGATATGGTTCATGCATTGTAGCCATCGGATGGCAAGTGAGTCATCCAAACAACTCAGGTTAGGTGAAGACTTGACAGTCTTCAGATCCACATAGAGCAGTGAGCTCTACATGGAGTTGCATATTGAATCTGTTCAGAAGCTGCAACTGGTACAGAATTTATTGGCCACTTGATTAATAAACAGGACTTCTTTCCTGAGCACCATAAAGCTGTGCTCTACAAAAGGCCTGGGTCCCCCCTGCTTCAGAGAACACCTTTTCCTGATGGTGTTTGGCTGTGGTTGCCATCAGTGTGGGCGGCTACCTGTTCATGGGGTTGAGAAAGAGGAGTGTGCAGGTTCACAAGGCCTTAGGAATGTGATTACTTATCAGATATTTTGTTTCCTGGAAGTCAGTCCTGCAGAATGACGTTAAACCCACTATCCTCCTCTTCTCCCCAGTTCAGGCTACAGCTCCAACTGAGCCCATGGAAAGGGCTAGGGAGCCTCTTGGGGAGAGCCCAGGGGGGAACTGGTGCAAGGCTGTGCTGACTGCATGGAAAGAATGAATTCCTTGTCTTCTGTTTTCACTGTTTTAACAGACAGGGGTTGCAGTCTGGAGAAACAGATGAGCTGGCTGTCCTAGTTAACCAGGATGAAAAAGCATTGGCCATCTCTATTTTAGGATGCACAAATAAGTATAAAATGGCTCATGAGAGCTTCAAGATTTCTTTGATGAAGCAAATGATAGAACAAAATAAACAGAGAGAGACTTGCTTCCACTGTCTGAAGTCCACTTTCCTCTTCTAATTATCTTTCTTTCCTTTTGCTTCTTCAGTCTATGCCATTTCTTGATTATCTTTCTCTGTAAGTAATTCTACATACTGAAAAATGTGTTTATTTTCAGAAAGTGTTTATTTTCGGAACAACCTATGCTTCTAGTTTATTGTCATTGTCAGAGCACAGAAAGTAAAACGGATTGAACAAACTTGATTTCAGAAAGGACTTCTTGACCCATAAAATACTATTGCTCAAACTGCTTGAAAATAGGCTATACTTATCCTCTTGTCAGCTTGTTGGTTTGAGCTTATGTGCAGGTAAAAAACTTTAACTCCCATCCCTGTGACTAGCTGTATGCCTGAAAGGATATGTTTAAAGATCAATGGTTCTTGCCTCTATAATGAGCACTGCATTGTATGGTGTTTTAATAAGATGTATTTCTAATTTTACCCTATATGGACAGTTCTCTTGACCACATTGCAATTAAAACAACATAATAAATTTTAATTTTTAGTAAAAGTGTCATTAATTTCATTAACCAAGGAAGAGGAGGAAAATAAAAATGGGGAAATAGATCAAACATTGCTATAGCACAGTTGTGATATTTTATGAGCTTTTATAAAAAGAAATAACCTGAGGACCTAAGGGTTGCTATCAGATTAGACTGTGTAGGACACTTGTTTGATCTTTTTTTTAAATTTCTGAGTATAAATGCTTAATAAAGAAGGCTATATTTGGCGGTCAAATAAAGTTGGCCTGAGTCACAAAATAGATAGAATATAATCATAGGATCATAGAATCATTTAGGTTGGAAAAGACCCATAAGATCACTGAGTCCAACTGTAAACCTAATACTGCCAAGTCCACCACTAAACCATGTCCCCAAGTGCCACATCTACATGTCTTTCAAATACCTCCAGGGATGGTGACTCAACCAGTTCCCTGAGCAGGCTGTTCCAGTGCTTGAGAACCCTTTCTGTAAATATATTTTTCCTAATATCCAATCTAAACCTTCCCTGGTGCAACTTGAGGCCATTTCCTCTTGTCCTATCACTTGCTTCCTGGAAGAAGAGACTGATTTCCTCCTTGCTACAACCTCCTTTCAGGTAGTTGTAGAGAGTGGTAAGGTCTCAGAATGTTAGAAGATAAGGAAATTTGGTGTAGGTACAAAATAAGAAGCCAGTTTCCAAGAACAGGATAATTTGAGAAGGAGCACAGTCTAATCCTTGTCGAAAGTGAAATATAAATGTTCAGAATTGCATGCTGCTTTCTGACTGTACTTCAGCAACCTTTCTCCACTGGGGACTACAACACTCAGTTTGCAATCCAAAAAGATATGAAGACCCAGCTAACTATAGCACCCTTTTACTCACATGTTATTTCACATGTGCACTTGTCATCCAGGTATGGGTTTAATGGGAAGTTTATGAGTCCTGTGACCTTCTTGTTGTCTTCCTGCCCCCAAATTAGGACTGTCTTATTGGAATGCCTGTCCTCCAACACCTATCCAGTTCCCATCACTCAGACTACATCTGGCCATGGTGTAACTTATGCTTGCTTTTTATCAGGTCCAAATTTGGCTTTGAGATTTCCTTGCAGGACCTGTTAGGAGATTCACAGCTGGTTTATGCAGCAGACCTCAGCAGAAGTTGTTTGTGCTGTGTAGAGTAATTGAGAGCCAGTTGTGTGTCTGAATTAGAAGGGTTGCATTGAAAAAAACAGAGTCCAAACAACGTCTCTGGTTCCTTCATCACATTCTTTAGTGACTATATTTTTGTCTTTCTTTGGACTAGAAAACTATATATCTGAGTGTCTTGTAGACTCAGGCTGGCTCATGACCACAACTAATAAGACACTACAAAAATAACATCAAATGTCCAGAGGTAACTCCAGTTAGACATGGCGTCCTTCTATTGAAATCTTAGCACAGGTTCTCTTTTCCGCTGTAAACTTCTTGAAGGAATTTGGGGAAACCTCTTTGTCAGGGCTGACATTTTTACTTAAGATGAATCCCGCTTTCAAAACAGTATAGAAGGTGTCATGAATACAGAGAGGCTGGTATGTATTACGTTCATTTGCATTAATATAATATTCTAATCTGTGAAATTATTTTGAGTGTCTCTGAATATGAAAGGTGTTTTATCAGCCCAGCTACTATCCTGTTGGTTTTTCTTAAATATCTCTCCCTACCAAACAGTTAAATTCTCACCTCTTTCTCTGACCTTTTCTTACTGAAGTATATGGAACCAGTTGCAGTCTGGTGACAAAAAATACAATAAATTTCAGGATTGCAGCTGCCCCAAAAACACATCCTTTCCTCCCGTCCTCTTTCTTTTTTATAGGAAGTTTTATCTTCAGTGACCTGAATTATTTTCCCCTTTATAAGCAATGTTAATTTTATATTCTGTAGATAACTTTTCTGTGTGCATGCCAGTGTTCGTACATTCACATGCATGCTGAATTCAAAAGTCACCTCTCCTTTGCTTATGATTCTTTTCCAGTCAAGCTTGGGAAGGCGATAGAAAAGATTTCTAGATTAAAATATAGTTATTACCTTTTGATGTAATGACACAGATTAAAAACACTGGAATATAGCTGAGTTGCAATAGATACAATTGGAAAAACTTCATCACTCTTGTGCTGTCTTTAAGGGTAATGATTAATGTACCATTGCAGGATGATATATATGCCCATAGATTACTCTTTGAATTACTGTGCCTGCTTTATGACTTATTGTTTGCCAGAGATCTCTGAACATTTCATTTAAAGATCAGAGAAGAATTAAAGCATTTTCTTTTTCTTCCCAACAAGGCTTAAAAAATAAAAAATAAAAGGTATAGGATGTGGGGAAACAGATGACTCATTCTGGCCTGAAATTAAGCAGCTTGAATCAAATCAATCACTTGTCACTGAAGCTTACAAAGACTTGAACACAGTTTCCAGGTTACTAGAAAACAGATTCAAGGAAGCGATACAAGATGGAAAGTTCTTATATTTACTGGATGTGGTGCTATGTCTGCACATAGGGCTATATGTTGCTAGGTTTCCTGGCATTATTTCAACTGTATCTTCTAATACAACAGAGGTCTATAGGGACACAAACAGAAGGAACAAAATATGTATGCTGTAGGGTTTTTTTAGTACTAATTTTCTAGCTTCTATTACTCTGACACTGAAGAAAAGAAAAACAGAAACAGTCCATGATGACTGGAGCACGCTTCCTTGGGGGATGCAGGTCTCTTTTTCAGGAGCTGCTGTAGGAAAAAACAGTGGGGGTAACACAGCACTTCTGAGGAGGAGGGAATTTTAGGAATTTTGAACTTTGGGATTTGTAGTCTGCTTTGGTAAAACTGGCTATTAATCCTGTCCTGCTGAGGAAGATTCAGAGATGTTGTGTACTCTTACTTTGCTCCTGTCGTGTTTCGCCCTGGCTGAGTTTTCTTCTTTTATTGCAGGACGCGGAATGGAAGAAAAGGGGTGACCAGTGAAGCTGATGGCTTTAAGAAAAAAAGTTGCAAATCCTGTAAAGACATTGGCTTGCAAATTATGTCTCTTTTTTAATGGATATTTTACTGGAAGTATTTCTAATATTTGCTGGGAGAAGTGAACAGTAAGTCACTGGCACTGTATGTCCCAGAGGAATCAGTTTTTGCAGATTCAGAAAGTTTAAATCACTGTGTGGTTGCCCATTAATGCTCAAATTACAGCACGTATTACTGCTATATTTTCTACAGGGTGACATGTTCCAGACTGGCCAAGGCAAATAGTCAGGTTCTGACAATAATCTTCCCTGAGGACACTGGGCTAAGATTTAGCGTGTTCCCTGAATCACATCAGGAAAGTGAGGATTCAGAGTGCAGAACTCTGTTTGAGTTCTGTGTTGGACTATCTTGGGTCAGATGACTCAATCCAGCTGCGTGTAATTCATATTAACTCACAAGGCAGATTGCTGATTGGAATAAATCACTGTGGTTGCACCGACTTCAAATGTGCTAGGAGAGCTGACGCAGGTGGCTTCCATTCCTAGGGGGTGTAGAAGCCACATGAAGAATCACTGCCCCCCCATCCCCTACCCACTGATTATTTAAAATTTGTTTTGGAGTAGGACAGAAAAAAAATATAGGAGGGTTTTATACTTAGTTTTAAAAAGTTGCTTCTCAGAAAGCAAAATACCTTTTAAATTTTATGTTCTAAGTATTTTTATTAAAATAACTGAATAAAAGTAATTACAATAAACTCAGCATTGACACAAACATGAGGAAAACCTGTGAAAAATCCTGTAATATTTTAAAAAAACATTCTTCGTGTTTTTATTAGAGGAATATTTTTTCATGGATATTCACTTAAGAAATAAATGGTAGGATTTACAACAAAAATAATGAAGGAATTTTAGGAAGTATTTAAAGGGGTGTAATTTGGAATCTGTGGACATAATTGTAAGATGTATATCCTTTATAATCAGGGAGGAAAAAGTCCACTATGTAGTATTTCTAGCCAATGAAAATGAAGTCATCTTGACTTTTGAATTCTGAGCAGAGACCCTTGTGGACAATATTAATAATTAAAGAATAATTATAGAGGTATTGAGTGAATCAATTTTCAAAAATCTTTCCTCACTAAAACTGTCATTGAAATGGAGTTTCACCCATGCAGTAAATTCTAGCATTTAAAAAATTATTATCAACTGGATCTAAAAGCCAAGAATAATGAGGGAACAGAACAGAAATGACAAAAAAGAGTGGAAAAGGTGTGATTTCAATGAAATATCTAATTTTATACATTTTTGTTTTCTCTATATTGTCACTTTCGTATTAAACATTGGTGATGCTGTTTAATGAGATAAATTAAACTAGAACACTAGAATAAAATGGGAAATGTAAGTTTCAAAAGAAATAAGCTGTAATATGCTATGTCTTGAATTAATTTGAACATTTTTCTTTGATCTTGATGCAATTAACATATTTCAGTGACAAAATAACAGCTATATAGTATATTGTTTTCTGCTGGGAAAATGTTGCTTTGAAAAATTTCCGTCAATTTTACCTTTTTTCCTGACAAACTAGGTAATCAGCTAACAGATTCAGTGTTTTGTCTTCTTGTTCACAGTTGCTCAGCAATACATGTGGCTCCACAGCAGTATCTGTTACCTGTTGTTCATTAGCCAGCCTTTTCTCAGGTCCAGTCATTTGTAGGATAGTTGTGTGTGATTTGGTTAGTTGTCTGATGTGACAGCATCCATCAAGAAGCGACCAAAAACCACCCCAAAAGGGTTTCCTCAATTACCTGTTTAGTGGACTAAAAACCTCTGCAAGGCTGTTACCATTAAAAAGAAAATTGTCCAGACTGGACTCTGCTTTTCTTCTGGCTGCAACATTTGCTATCAATCTTTTTTTTTCTTTCCTAGCAAGCTAGCAGAAGAAGTCCCAGTATTCCTCTCCTGAGAGCTGTCACCTGGAAAGTTTCTGAAGTAATTCCTCCCAAATACCATGAATGATTGTTCCATCCATTCCCAGGACTCTCCTTTTGCTTTTTTCCTTCTTGTTGTTCCCTTCCGGATCCTTGCAGTTCTCTGCCACAGTTTATAATATACTGATGTAAGTATGAGTTGGAGAGCATTTTTTGTCAGTTAAGACTGTTGTGAATTCACATTTTAGGAGCCAAAATCATCCAGCTTTTCTGTTTTCACATGTGGAAAAGCTCTGGGGTTGCTTCTTATCAGATCAGGTGGCTCCCAACCACTGTTTTTATTTACTCTGGTGCATTAATGAATACATGATAGATGGAAAAATATATTGTTGTGCAACAGGGTTTGCCTTGTGCAGTGGAGTTGAAGTTGCATATCCACAATAATTTGTTTACTATAGTCCCTCAGTGGTAAGGTATGACAGCTTTTGTATGACTCTTGTGATACCAGTGCTGAGTCTCTGAAAAAGGACAATGTATTTCTGCTATAAACTGTATGCTTATGCTGAAACCTTACTGGACGGGAAATTTTTCACTGAGAAGGAGCAGTAATTTTCATTTCTAATCCCAGTTACTTGTTCTAATTAGAATTTGAAAGCTATGTGGGAGATCTGTGAAGAATATTATGAGTAAGTGACAATTTTCATTTTTGTCTAAAAGCTTTTGTTTTGGTGTCCTTTTGCTTTCCTCCTTGAATCATTTCATTGTTAGTTTCCAGCGTGAGTGATAGAGAAAAAAGAAGTGAATGTACCAATAGCTTTTTCTTTTGCTTTCCCTTTCCTATTAGACCTTAATTTTCAACTTTTCATGAAATTTCAAATGGCTGTTCAAGCATGCGAGTGGACACATGCATGGGCATATGTATGGATGCACACACACAAACAGGCTTTCCAAAATGGGAGGGGAAAACTGGCTTAACTTTGCTGATATAAATGTGTAGATCATTGGAGATGCAGGTCACAGAAGAAAGCCATTCTGCTTAGCTCTAATTCCATCAGGATCATTTACGTTTTGAAGGACAGGAAAGAATGAATTTAAGATCAAAATCATCAGCCTTATTTGGCTTCATCCAAGATTTATGGCGGCTGCTTTCAAGGGCAAGAAAAACCAGCCACAGAATTCATATCCATATCACTTCCTTTCTTGTCTTTCAATATTTTATAAATGTTACAGGCAAAGTCAACCTTTGGAGACATTAAAATTAAACATTCTTTTCCCTCCTGATATCCCTGAAACTTCAGTGAGATCTTCTGTGTTTAGCAGCTTCCTTGACATCGTCCCTCTATGCTTCTTTTCTTCTTAAAGTTTTACATATACTTTATTGTCTGTTTACCAAAAGTGATTATGATGCTTGGGTTTTTCCACTGTTTCATATTGGAAAATGTTGTGTTTTGGTTTAGATTGTTAATGATATAGTATCTGTTCCTATTGGCTTTTGACTCAAATTCATTTTTTTAAACAAACATTTCAGTCAGATCTGTTAAGATAGACAAAGAGACATAGCCAGTTTAAACACAGACATGCAACACTGAAATACCTCAATTATTCTCTGGATGCATAAGAAAGAAAATGCTGTTTCTGTGATGTCTCTGTAAGTAAATAAGGTTCTTTGTTTTCTTTTAGATTCTTTGATTAAATTTGACAGCAAGAAATATATTTCCCATTCATATGATAAAGGAGAACAATACATGTGAGGCTGATACAGTGACACCCAAATTATTCTGAAGATCAGGAACAGTGGGTAAGAATTGATAAAGCAAATATGTTTTCTGCTTATAAGTTGCTTCAAACTTTTTTTGTTTATTTGTGGCAGCTTCTCTAAAATTCCAAGGTTAGGCAACTTTGTGGTATAAAGTTTTTTAAATGGTTTGGCACCATACTCAGAATGGCAAGAGGTTTATGTACTTAATAATACTTGGGAGTCCTTGGAATTAGTTGAATGAAAAATGCATGATCAGAACCCCTAGTCATTCCATCAACATCCTTGATCTGCATGAGCAAAATATGACATGTACAATTAAAGAGTTAAAGTATGGGGTAACTCAGCCTTCAGTCTCGCATTCCTTGTCTTAGATCCTGATGCCCATCTGTTATAATCCAAGTTTAGAAATGTTTTTCACTGCCTTGCTCAATGCCAGGAAGCTTTCCCAGCTGGCATAGGCCAATAGGAGGGGCTACTTTCTCTCAGGTCTTTGTGTCCCCAGGTTTCAAGGAGTCCATAAGACTTCCAGTGATAAATAACTAGTTACCTTTGAATCCCTGGAAGGGTTTGGAACTATTGTTATGTTGACAATGCACTGTCTGTTGTACCAGTACAATCATCACCATTCTTGTAAGAATGGGAAATCTTTGGTTTTTCTGAGTTAGCTGTGTCTTCAGACAAGATATTAAGATAAAAAGTGAATTAAGTTCAAGATAAAACAAAAAGATAAAATAAAAATGCAATATGTAGCTCATATTTAACTAAGGAAAAATCTGTATTAGTAAGCTGTTAGGGCAGCCAAATAAATTACTTAATAATATCTACAATTTATTCCTAATAGATATTGCAATAATAACTGTACTTTTAACATTGCCTGTTATACCTTTTGCCTTACTGGGAATAAGCGTTCTTCAGAATGCATACCTTGCCAACCTCATTGAAGTAGGTCTTTTCAGAACTGTCAGGGCTTGGTGTGTTCCCCACAGATTCACTGGATCTCAGAACAGTAATGGATGGTCACAGAGAAACTTTTTTTTTCATCTTGTAACCCTTTGGGACACACATTAAAACAACTTTTCTACATTAATTAAAACAGTTTGACATACAGCTTTGACTCCCAATTCATATGATATAACCTGTGGGACATAGGTGGAAGAGTCAGTCCTTTAAGGAAAACCTGTTAGACTTATTTTTAGGTTTGCCATCTCAAAGGATTAGAACTACTTAGGATTCAGAGGGTTACTCTGAAAATGCTCTTTAAACAAGCTAGATTAAGCAGAAAGAAAACACAATTTTGTAGTTTTAAATGGGTGGTCTATCTTAGATTTTGTGAAGTCCCCCAAAATAGGTGAATGGAAATGAACAGAAAAATTCCAACTGTGATCGTATCTAGTTTGCTATTTAAAATGCTCTGTCACTGCTTGTAGCTGTATTGGGAAGGTAGCAGAAGCTTCACAGCTTTCATGGATGATTATTTTATTTCTCCTGTCTTCAGAGACTGTACCTGTGAGATCTCTACTTTTTTTGTAGTCCAAACCCATTTAGCAGCTATTCAGATTCTTCTCTTTTACACTTGTGTTAATGAATACTGAGTAGTTCAGGCTATTGGAGATTCACGGGGAGACTGGGGATTCACAGGGCTCAGCTGGACAAGGCCCTGAGCATCTGATCTCACTTCAAAGCCATCCCTGCTTTCAGTTCAGAGTTGAACTAGATCACTTCCAGAGGCCTCTTCTAAATTATCCTATGATCCTTTGAACACAGCCCTAATGACTCTTAGCTGCCCACATACACAGCTAATGACTTCTTGCATTCTTTGTTAAGCCCTTAAGATGTTGACATATTATGAAGCACTGGAGTTCCTTCCAATTTAAGCTATGACATTACCCAAAATCGCAGGGTGATTTTTTTTCCTTAAACACACAGACTGCTCATTCCAAGTGTACATTTATCATACTGGTCAGTCAGATGAACAACTGAGATGAATGCAATGAAACAATTACAGACTGTCATGTGAAAGCTGATTTTCTCCTCAGGGCTGTATCCTTTAATGTATACTGCCACAAAGTTTGGCACACATGAAAGTTGGAACTGACAACCAATTATTAGAATTCCCCACTTGATGTCAGATTGCCTTTTATGCAGACTTCAAATATTAGTTTGGCAAGTGTTCTTTGTTTATTTGATCTTCTGGGTTTAAGGTGCAGAATGGACCTAAACCCTTCCGTACTTGTTCTCAGCCACTCTCAGAACTTGTAAAGTTTTGCAGGAACATGCAGAAATGAGATATATTTAAATATGTCAGCCATTTCAATTTTCACATTAAAGTCTTACTTGCACAAGTGGTCTGGAGTAGAATTTCGTGAAATTCTAGCAAATTTCAGTGAAGGTGGAGCAAATTTGCAGTGAGGAAGCATGTGCAGATATGCTATAGCAAACTTTTGGAAGGGCATACTAACGAGTGACCAAAGTATTAATACTGGGAGACATTTGGAGGCAAAAGGAGAACTGGGATTTTAGTTGGGACCGAAAATACATTTTCACGTTATTATTATTCAATGTTTGTGTGAAAAACTAAGAGGTTGGTAAGAACACAAAATATGTTGTAGATGAATTTAGGTAAATGGCAAAGGCACGTTTATGCTGAAACTGTTAGACTGTTGTCTTTTTAGGAAAGGCAACGAAGGGGAATGCCTGTCTTCTCAGTTTTTTCTCTGTTCTTGTGTCAAGGCCATAAGACTTCTTAAAACAGCTGGCAGAGACTTCTGTGTTAGTCAGACTATCAGTTGCACATAAATCTGCAATACAAGCAGAATTTAGAAAAACCATTGGTAAAAGCCAATGAGAATGATAGAATGAGATTAAGTTACCTGGGAAGCTGAGTAATACAGACACTAGAAGTGTGTCTGGTGTGTGAGTGATACAGACACTGGCAGGAAAGATATGGAAAAGCTGGAAATGGTGGCTTAGTGTTGTGGTCCAGTCGACTGGAAAAAACCCCCACACACATTTAGGAAAAATTGCAGATAGTGAAAGCACTAAGTATCCAAGAGTTTCAAGTACAAAAGCCATGGAAAACATTTGCTCAGGTTTTCTTGTCTTCTACTGATATGGTTTTACAAATCATTCTGCACGTTTTGGAGCTTTATAACAGTTGGTAAGAATCTACAATCGATCTCAAATACATTATCCAGTCTTGCAGTGCAGAGAACATTGTTCCAGTCAAGTTTCTTTACCAAGCCACTCATACACATCATATTTGGAGAATAAACAGGGAAAAGGAAGATATAAATGGATGGATGAATAGGTGACATTATGGGGAGAATACACAGTCAGAGTAGAGTAACAGAAAAGAAGTGAGAAAACCAGGAGAAGAAAAATAGCAGTAAGGGAGAAAAGTTAATTCACAGTTATTCTACCAGAACCAGACCAAAGCAGAACCATTAACAACACGTGATTAGAAAGATCCTGCACTTCCCTCTCAACCTTGCCTTTTTTTTAGATAAAAATAGCTATCTGACAAAACCTACTTAAGCTTTTGTTTCCTTTATTAAGAGGTGTTAACAGAAACCTTGTTTTGTGCTTGTTGAAAAGTGAAATATTTCATTGTTGGTAGCTGCAGAACCAAACACTCAAGGACCAAATAGGTTTGAAAAATTACAAGCTGAAGAAATGACAAGATATGAAAAATAAAGTAAAATAACTGTGTCCTATTCAAATTGTTCCTTTTTTGAATCTTCTGATTATGATGATGGGGCTTACTTCTCAGCTCTTGCTTCTGAAGAAAGAGATGAGATGGCTAAACTTCATCTTTGACCCCCATGTAGTAGTGGCTGAAGGAGAAGGTCCTCTGTTACTTACAAATTGGAGAACTATCTGAAAACATAGCTAGTTCCTGCTGACCATCTGCTGTGCAAGAAAAATTGCCTAATATGCAAAACACAATCAGTGCAGTAAGATTCTCTGACCGTGGTAAAATGCTGCTTAATTCTTGCTGCGCTGGGACATATCGTTCCATGACCTGTTTGGACATGAAATGCTCAACACAGCAGTGCAGTCACTGATTCCTTGGTTTCAGTGAATCACTTTCCAACAATTAATTGCAGGAATTTTTCACAACATAACTTGATATAAAAAATGCAGGTGGAAAAAAAATCATTAACCATTTGTAGACATTTCCGCTGAGGAAAAAAGAGTTCAGGTTTATTGAACAAAAAAAGTCAATACAGATCATCTACTTTGCTGTAGAAACCAGTCTTGTATTGTCCGTCTTTCTAGCAGTATAGCAGATTAAGAGAATGGGAATTGAAAATGATGGAGTAACTACAGTTTATTGTTTGTAGCAGTCAAAGACTCCATTAAAAAAGAACTAGAAACTTGGGCATATTTTTATATTCAACTGTACAGGATTATTAAAACATAAATATGATTCCCCTGCATAAATACTTCCTTACTGTAGTATCTGCAAATTCCATTTTTGCTGATATGTAACTCAGCTGATGATTCATAGTATGTTGTTGTAAACATAAACAGTAATAAAAGAAGTCTGGACATTTTTAAGAGGAACATATTCGATGAATGATGACTATATGTTACTTCTTCAAGTAAAGAATGGATTATGTCTTTTCACTTTGATAAACTCAAAAGAAAAAGGGGCAAATAGTTTGATATCACACAAAGAACTAAATTCTGGATGATCTATGCAGAAAACATTAATCTTCTCTTATCTCATAAACACTCAACAAATCTGGATTTAGAATCTAAGATGAGGCTAAAAAAAATTTATCATTTTTGATAGGAAACCATTCATTTCGTACAGTTACGTTCAATGTATGGCTTTGAGGTATAAGCTCACCTTTAATATATAGACACTTTCCAGCTGAACAGAATCCCATTACAGGTCTCTCCTTGTCCCTTTAGAAATGCACTTCATTATCTGAAGTACACAGTTTCATTCAGTCTAAGGAACAGTATTTTATGCAGAAGGTATGGATGTCAAGCAAGGACAAAAGGTTTACTTCATTAGAAATTTTCTCCTGGCTCTTTCAGAAACAGTCCATGTTCTCTGGAAGTCCTTCCAGGCCCTTTAGGAAAATGTGTCAAGTATATTTGTTATATTCTCTTGATCACATTAGGTGCTTGGAAAACATCATGATGAGTGCAGTGTGAGATAGACAGACAACATAATGAACGAGATTGCATGGTAGTGGCATCTGCTATATTTAAGAGTCTGTCAGTGTTTTCACAGGTGCTCTGTGGTGTATCCACTGACACACTGACGTGTTACTGAAATACACATTACTTCAGGGCATCAAAGTCGCCCTAACATATGCAATGACTACAGTGCACAGCCTAAGAAACTGAGGCAAAATGTTCACCCAGCAACACTGTTGTGGCATAAGCTGTCAGAGCTCATGGTGGAATTTATTTTGCAGAGACATGATCTGTGATCATACTTCAAAAATGTAAAAGTGATATATGCTCACAATGCCAAACTGGGATATGTTGTTAAAATGTATGACTTATTAAAACTGGATTTCTTTGCTCTCACATAACAATGGGTTTACTAAGTTAATTTAAATGCAGAATTTCCATCTTTTTATTCAAGCCCACTGAAATAATCCAAAAGAAGTCAATGCAAACAACTTTGTTAATTCTTGACCATAATGTAGCATTTAAATGCACTGAAGTCTAGAAGAAAGAGGTTAAGCATCCCATGTACTGTTTTACATCAGAAGGAGTAATCCAACTCTAGTAAAACTGAACTACACCACATGTAAGCATAGCTTGGTGATTTCACTGAGAGGTTTGCTTAAGCGAATATTTAAATGGCAGATTTCTCTGCCATGAATATACAATTAGAAAGAATTTTGATACCTGTCTATAGTACCCAAAGGAAACATAAGCTGGTTGTTGTATAAAATACTTAAAGTTAATAGTTATTTATATATTTCTTAAATAATTATTTTTATTATTATATCTCCATAATTTATCATATATATATATATATATATATATATATATAACTTCCTTCCTGATGTAAATGTGAAAACAGATATAATCAGGGTTGCTTATCACTGGTAGAAGAACCTGAAGTGAAATCAGGCTCTTCTGTGAGCCAGTCCATTGCTCTAACGAAAAGGCTCAGCAGAGCGGACCTCACATTACAGTTTGTATTTCTTTGATGCAGTTTTCATCTCCTTCATTGCTTTACTATTGTTATGACCACAGTGATTTGGCAGGAGGGTGTCGGCAAAGAAAAAAATTTTGTCCTTTTTTTTTTTTTCTTTTTAACCAGAATCTCCATGCTTTTGACATGACTGCAAATAAACTGGCAATACTGTTTGCTTTTTATCTTTGGGTGCATTTGACAGTGACAATCTGGTTTTTGGAAAATCAGAATGCCTCCTTCCGAAACCAAAAATGACATCTTTTGAACATAACTTCCCTGGACTCAGTGTGATGTATTTTGTGACCTTTTTTTAAAAAAATTACCTGTTGAAAACTGCTGCCATATCACATATATGATCTAGAAGCACTGAAGGGCACACAGATAATATGCTGAACACTGAAAAACAGTATAAAGGATTTTTCCACTGTTTTCTGTCTTTCAAATAACAGCCAGTTTTGTGGGAAACTATTTCTTTGATTAGTAAGTAACCAAGTTTCTCATTGGAGGGTTAAAAATACAGCTGGTAATTGTCCTTCTATTCTCCAGGTGTGTGATGGTTTGACCCTGGCTGGATGTCAGGTGCCCATCAAAGCTGCTCTATCACTCCC
>NW_010973041.1:3693886-3703334 GCF_000737465.1 Haliaeetus leucocephalus
ACACAGGGGAAGCTTCCAGCAGCTTCTTCCAGAAGCCACCCCTGTAACCCCCCCCCACTACGAAAACCTTGCCACACAAAGCCAATACAAGGTGTTTGAATTCAGAATCTTTGCAGGAAAAAGGCAGCTTCTTTTCACTCTTTGCCATCATTGTGAACTAGACACAGTGACTCACAGAGAAACTTCACATAGTAACTTTGTTCACAGAGATGGATGAGATCACAAGTTTGTTTTTTGCCGTGCCAATGAATTCTGGTTCATACTTCTTTTGGGTGAAGGTTGCCTTTTTAATTTTTTTTTTTTTTACTTTTTTATTTACGTTAAGCTGAGCAAGCAGTTCAGGCAAAATTAACCCACATATAGACAATAGATTTAAACAGCCCTGCGTTGTCTCTGAACTCCATTAATATTTTTCTGCCATCACTATAGCAATATTTCTCAGGTTTTGTTCCTTTTTTATCTAGATTTTATATAAAGCAACCAACCACAGTTGTGTTGGATTAGTATAAATACTATGCAGCTTCATGTGCTGCGAGCTTAAAAGCCATTTAGCTTTGAAAGAATTTGGGTGGGTTAAGGTGAAGGAACCTGTAAAAGGATCTTCAAACAAATCCAAACCAGCTGTTTTGCTATAGTACTACAAAAAAGAGTAGTGCATACTGTTGTAGGTTACTGCAATCATGTTTCTCTAATAGCAAACAGAAAGGAAGAGAGGATAGTGATTTCACTTGGCTGCGATTCAGGAAGACATGCAGATATCAAGTTCCTTTTCCTGAAAGCTGGTGCATGCAGGCCAGGGCTCTATCAATATAGGGCAAGTTGTAAGATAAGGAGCATTCTGAAAACATTTTAATGCAAAGAGTTGTTAAGTTTGTCATCTTCTTTAAACATGGGGTCACTGTATTGCAATGGTAGGCTTCATAGTTTTTGTGTCTTCTGTGACATGTAGTTGTACTGTTGTAAAGCCATAATGGGCTGCAAAATAAAAAAATAATAAACTGAGTTTTAAGCAAATTTCTCTTTTTTTTTTTAATAATTCTTTTAAAATCAAAATACCATCTGGACAATGCTTGCTTAATTTTCTGACACTTTCTGGTATACTTTGAACATTATTAAACTGGATGTTTAAGTCTTTGAAACAAAACTGGTGAGTACATATAAATGGCAGTAGGATTGTGCTCTAGCAGGGTAATTTGAGCAATGTACTTCACAATCACTTAACTTCACAACATTGATATAGGTTAGAAAATAACTATTAGGTCCATTTTACATGCTGGGGAGCTCAGGTGCAGGTTAAAGGTTGCTTTATTCTCACAGTAAGAGTTTATTCAAGAACTCTCTCCTACTCTCCTAACTCCTCATCTTAAGCTGTGATAATCCATCCTCTTCCCTTTTATCTGGTGAGCACACATTTGCCAGTCACTGTTTCTTTCCTCTTTTCTCTTTCTCAACCTTCCCAAAGTGCTGATCCCAGGATAGCTATATCCATCCGTGTGCCAGCAACTTAAATGGGAAACAAAGGCTTCTTACAAAACTGTATGCTGTCTCCAATTCAGCATAGCACTTCAGCAGGCACTTAAATTTAATCAAGTGCTTGGACATACTTTGGGAATTTAGGGTGTCAATTGCTAAGCACACAAAATTCCTACTTATGTAGCTAACTACCACTTTTCTTTTCCAGTGAACAATTTCTTTATGAAGATGCTAATCTGAGGCTGATGAGGACATCTGAACACGAACATGTGGAGATAGGACTGAAGTCTTATTTATAAATTGGCTTACAAGATAATAAAATGATTCAGTTTGTGAGATTATAGCTCTAAAATACTCTTATTAGTGCAGATTTTTTCTAAAATTATAATTGCTCTGGGAGCTTCTAAGCATTGTATAATGATGTGGTGGGTTAACATTTGCCAGCTGCCAGATGCCCACTCAGCTGGTCTCTCACTCCCACTCCACAGCAGGAAAAGGGGAGAAAATACAATGAAAAAACTCATGGGTTGAAACAAGTTCAGGGACATCATTCGCTAATTTTACCATCACGGGGAAAACAGACTCAACTTGGGGAAATTAATTTAATTTATTGCCAATTAAAGGGAGTAGGACAATGAGAAAAAAGAACAAACTTAAAACACTTTCCCCTGCTTCCTTCTTCCCAGGTTCAACTGCACTCCCAACTTCTCTACATCCTTTCCCTAAGTGGTGCAGGGGGACGGGGAATGGGGGTTGGGGTCAGTTCATCACACGTTGTCTCTGCCGCTCCTTCCTCCTCAGGGGCAGGACTCATCACTCGTCCCATGCTCCAGCGTGGGGTCCCTCCCATGGGAGACAGTCCTTCACGAACTTCTCCAACGTGGGTCCTTTCTGCTGGCTGCAGTTCTTCATGAACTGCTCCAGCGTGGGTCCCCCGCGGGGTCACAGGTCCTGCCAGAAAACCTACTCCAGCGTGGGCTCCTCTCTCCACGGGTCCACAGGTCCTGCCAAGACCCTGCTCCATCGTGGGCTTCCCACGGGGTCACAGCCTCCTTCAGGCACCCACCTGCTCCAGCATGGGGTCCTCCCCAGGCTGCAGGTGGAGATCTGCTCCACCATGGACCTCCCCAGGCTGCAGGTGGATATCTGCTGCACCATGGACCTCCATGAGCTGCATGGGGACAGCCTGCCTCACCATGGTCTTCTCCAGGGGCTGAATCTCTTCTCTGGGGCCTGGAGCAATTTTTCCTCCTCCTTCTTCAGTGATCTTAGTGTCTGCAGGGCTGTTTCTCTCACTCCTCTCTCCAGCTGCTGTTGCGCAGCAGTTTTTACCCTTTCTTAAATACATCATCACAGAGGTGCTACGAATGTTGCCGATGGGCTTGGTCTTGGCCAGCGGAGGGCCCATCTTGGAGCCAGGTGGCCTTGGCTCCATCTGATATGGGGACAGCTCCTGATCTCTTCTCACAGAGGCTATCGCTGCAGTCCACCCCACCCCCCCTACTAAAACCTTGCCACGTAAGTCTAGTACAAATGACAAGAGTCATAACTTGACCAAAAAGCATAAAATCACAAAAGAAAAAAAAAAGAATAAAAAGAAGTAGGATTCTGTCATTTTATATGCATAGGTGAGTGGTACATGAAGACTGTAACTACAGTGTTTTAGTCAATCCTTCTCTGATGAAATGAATGCAGTAAGAGAATAATTTTGTTATGGGAGATTGGAGCTATTGAAAAAGGAGTAGAGCACAGGTAATCTCTGAAGGGGGTGTGCTTATGTGCATAGAGTGTACATATGAGTATGGAGTGTTAACATAGGCCAAATAAAACAAATAAAACAGGTTCACTCTAAATCTTGTAGCTATTGCAAAGCTTCTTACAAGGCTTTGTCCCTACAATCCTATAATATAATCTGAAATGTCAGTACATTCTCCTAAGAAGATTTAGCTACCATATCCAATTTGCATATCCTAGGAAAGAAAAGCCTTGCACAATGTGTTCTGCTAATATAATTATTCTTCAGTTATTAAAAGGAAACTTTTCAAAACTCTTAATGGAAGGGCATGAGAATGAAAGCTAACAGGGTGCTTAAATTAGGTGTTTTAACAGAAAATGGAGTTTTATCCAGTTTAAACATACTTCATAACTGTGTCTGGGAATAAAGTGTATTGAAACACAAGTGAATGGCCAGTGGGAAGATGGTCATTCTTCAGATGGGAAATGTCTGATAAGGGGGCAGATTTCAGCATATCAGTATGAAGTAGATATCACATCTGATCAAAGTTGCCCCAAAGAACACCTGGAATTCCGTAGTGAGCTTGGACAGCCCTTGGTGAAATGCATTTTTATATGCAGAGATTTCAACAACTTTAGAGAATAGTCTTTGTTATATTTTCTATCAACCTCCTACTTGTCTGTGCATTCTTGTAAAGTTCAAGACTGGTAGGATTGCTGGGAAACAAGGGAGAAAAGGAATTTTACTGGCTTCAGGGAATGGAGGATCAAATCATACACATGAACTGCACTATATCACTACATGATGCACATGCCTGTTTAAGTAAATCAAAGGCATTAGTGACTCGTACATGATCACTGTATTGCTAAAAATAGAAAACACAGCAAAATCTCTGTTGTCTCAGGGGTCAGTATAGAAGAAAGTTCTTTGGATGGAGGTTAGATTTGCTATATGGCTCCCTGTCCTAAAATCTGAATACTTTATACTCAATTCTAGAACTTTACATAAGAATTTATTTCATCATAGTAAGGAAAGATTTGTTTGCTTTGACATACTGTTGAACTGAAAAGTGTATCATGACCAGTCTCTCTGTGACATGGCCTTTTATGTTGCTCTGTCATGTACCATTGGGCAACACAGTATTTGAGATGCTTTTCTTTGCAGTGGAAGGTGTGCTGCATGTCGCAAAATGCTACTGTCCTCTCTTTGTGTCGGCAACTTGTACTTGGTTTCATTTTCTTGCACACTGTTTTTTGAAACAGTTAAGTTAATCATACAACATCTGTACCTTATATTAGGAACTGGCATAAATTATGCTTGGTTAGCTTATCAATATTCTTGATATCTATCCTTAATTTTCCCAGTCTGGGCTGTAGGGAATTTTTCAATGAACAAGGACTTCAAGTTATGTCAAGCCTTCTCCCAACCCATGTTAAAAGATCCAGTTTTGAAGGAAACATGCTTTTATAGGAGCAATTTTTTTAACTGAAGCTTTGACCCAAGTGTCAATGGAAATCCTTCCAAAACCAGGCACAAGCCTGGCTGAGCACATATGTTGCTGATATGTTTTTGCTGTATGTATCAGATTATACAGTTGATATATATATATGTGGACAGTAGTAACAATTTAAAAACAGCCAAGCTTTTGCTTTTCTTTAATAAAAATACAGCCTTGGAACTCAGGAATATCTAATATTTTCTGGATTGGAAAGAAATAGTTTTGATTGATTTTTCTCTCTGTACTTGTAAAAATTCTTTTGCTTTTAAATAATATGAAAGTTGAGTGAATTTTTAATGAAAGGGGCAGTACAGACAAGTACTTTTGTCTAGCTGTCCAGATGAGGAAGTTTGTGTGATTATCAGTTACAGCCTGTAAGGGAATTCTGCAAATCTATCAGAAGATGGGAACTAAACTATGTAAGCTGGATGGTATCTTGACTGAGCTTTACAAAACAAAGTCTCCCTTGTGTCACACAGGCTGGGACTATTGAAACTAGGTTTTCTGAATTCAGTACTGTGTCCTGTATTTCCTGTAGTGAGCTGGAGCAACAGTTAAGCAAATAAACCCTGAAAAAAATTTAGTTATTAATTCTACTACATATTCCTGTTTGTGAATTGTCCACAGGCAGCCATGATTTTATTTAATTTACTTATTGCTCATAAAAAAATTCCTGCAAATACTTAATCTACTACAGTTTTTTCCTGATAAGCCCAGAAAAAACATCTGATGATAGTCCACATTCATGTTGATTTTTGTGTAAATACTCCAGAGTCTGCCTTACAAATTATTTTTCCTAGATACCTGTGGAGAGGAAGACAGTTCTCAGCTGAAACACATTTGATTTACTCAGGGCATCCCTGATCTATGAAGCTAGTCACAGACTGGGGTTTTTTTGGTGTTTGGTAGGGGATGAATACCACTGTTAAAATCTTTGTAAGCTACTTCTACCTCTTCTTAAGTAGTTGATTTTAACTTTCTCTCAGCAGTCTTTATTTGAAACGTAACATTTCAGCAAATAATCCAGCCAGTACATTTTTCTGCTAGGAAAATTGCATAGCAACAAAGAAAAATGTTACAAAATTTTGATTAAAAATGTGACTGTCATTTTATTGCTGTCAAGGCTGTGCTTCGTTTTTTCTGGAATAAGGCAAGTCATATTTATCCTGGCTCTGCAAGCATAAGGTACAGTAATACAGTAGGCAATGTTACTGTTAATACCAGAGTTCATCTTTGCTTTTAGGTGTATTTTTGTGCACAGAGGGAAAATTCTAACTTCAGAAGAAAGGCATGTCAAAATGATGGTATCATTGACACTGGGCTTGAGGAAGCAATCATAATATTTACCCATATAGGAGGAAAAATTGGACTGACTTTTCAGTGGAGGAGTTAGCACTTGGACAAGGTTTGGTTTGATGGACACATCTCTTAATTCTGACCCAGAAATTTCCCCAGATGCCCAGAGCCTGTGTGGACAACAATACTTGGAATAAAGAGAAGAAAAAGCTGATCCATTAAGTAGCCTATGTACCATAGCAGCTGCATTAATCAGAGCACATAAGCCATACCCCTATGTGTAGCAATATACTAACTGACTATTGTTGTACTTGATCTGACGGTCTAGGTACACAATGACTGGGCAAGAGCCTGGGGGGCTCCTGGTATGTGTGCCACAGGTACTGCACTGTTTTGTGATTAAAAAAGCCAAAAGTCATGGAAATTAGATAGAGAAGAGAATAAGTCTTGCTATTATGGCATGATTGTGAGAATTTTTTTTTTGCAGATCCTTGCAGAAGTGGGCCATCCGTCCTGCAGTAGTCAATTTGATCATATCTGCAGCTCACCCAGGTTAGCACAAAGTCCTGAACGTACATGCAGGATGGAGTCTAGAATGAGCTGATAATCTGGCTCAGATTATTTCTTTTACTGACATTCATTTTAGGCCAAGCTGTGCTGTCTTACAATATGAATTTGGATTGGCTTTAGTAGTGATTTTGTATGAGAAAAAATAGGACTGAGCTTTTGTAATGTGTAAACAATTTCCTTCTCATACACACACGGAGTCCAAAACGCACACACATACACACATCCGTATATCTCCTTCTTCCCTTTGAGGATGAATGTTAGGTTAGTTCTTCTGTTATTTTAGATAACCTAGACGAGAATGTACAAAAGGGACCTTACTTTCTCCTCAGAAGGCAAACTCGTTCAGCAATCTTAGCTTTAATCATTAGTAGTGCTAGGTCACTAGTGGGTCACTGTGGCCAAATGCATTTATAAATGACTATATTGTGTCTACAGGGAGACCTAAAGGTTTTATGGCAGCAGCCTCTCTTCTTCCTGGAACATAAATATTCACCCCAAATTTATAAAACCAGAATCATAAAAGAATGGGGGATTGAATTTATTTATTATTTAGCTGAAGACATTTTTATGGGATAATAAACTCCTTTCAGCCAAAGGCGTATTGTATAGACAGACCCTACTCATGAAAGACACTAAAAGAACAAATAACTTAAACCCATTAAACCAAGGTAATTATCAACTGTAAATTGATGCCATAATATCAAAAGGGACCATTTAATGGATAAAGGACAGAGAAGACAAAAAAGTTACAAGGGGAAGAGCAAAACATTTGAAAAAGTCACTAAAATTCATTTAGAAACAAAAAAGGTCTGTCTAACTGTGACTTTGTTGTGTTTCCTCCTTTCACTCTACATACTGCTGTATTTGAAAAATGTGACCATTCCCTTGCTCTGGATCGTGCAATTGCTCTAAGCAGCTGCATGTCTGTAGTCAGATTGCTTTGTAGGTCCATTACATCTTGCACTGGGCACTAAAAGCTCTGACTCAAAATCTGTCCAGGTCTGTGAAAAGATTGTTCTCGACTCTAATAAGCTTTAGAGAAGCATTTTTTTTCATTAGGGCTAGTGCTTATTTTATTATCTTGGAAAGCAAGACAAAAATGGTCAGTGTCTCCCATGTGTCTGAGTTCTATAGGTGTTGCCTTTTGTTTCAGTCAAAAGCAGCAAAGGCAGTGGAGAGAAAACAAAAGCATGCTGCATATGCAAGAAGTAAAATGGCTTTTTTCTGCAGTGCTACCTCTCCTCTGTGCAGCATGGCTATGTCTGTGTTTGGCCGTTGGTCCCTGAGATGCAAGCAGCTGAGCCCCCAGGGGAAAGGCAATACAGCATGGCGTTGCTTCATCTGGATGAAAAGGGATGAGAAAACAAAGCTTTGGAGCATGAAACTGGACACTAGATGAGCTAAAGGGACCTAAAACAAAAAGGGAAGGTTGAAAGGCTAGATAGAAATAAGATCATGCCAGAAACATATGAACTCTGCTTAACCTAGTGGGCATATGGGTATGGCCCAGAAAATGTGGTACAAAACCTGTTTCTTGTTTTTTTTTTTTTTTTTTTTCCCTTGAAACGATACCTGGATTAAAGAACTTTGGCCTGGCCCCTTTTTTAAAAAGAGATAATTTCCATTTATTATCCTCTCTTTCCCTGACAAACAGAGCAGTGTTTCACAAGATGACACAGAAACGACAGCACAGAAATGCTGAGCCTTCCAGTGATTCCAGCTTGCTGGGAGTCATCAAAGTATTTGTAGTGGGGGACAGTATGTCCTTCATTCATAGCTTCTTTCCACAGAAATCTTCAGAACCAACATAAAATAAAGCTTCCTTTGCTCAGTCACCAAAATCTTGTACTTATTGGCTCTCTATGTTAGGGAGTGTTTTGATTGTAAAGAGCTCCACAGCTGTGATGATAAGGTTGAGTGCTTATGGGTAAGGATGAGAGGGAAGGCCAACAAGGCAGATATTGTGCTGGGAATCTCTTACAGACCACTCAACCAGGTTGAGGAGACAGATGAAACATTCTACAAGCGGCTGACAGTAGTCTTATAATCGTGTGCCCTTGTTCTCATGTGGGACTTGAACTTTCCAGAGGTCTGCTGGAAGTACAACAAGGCAGAGAGCAAGCAGTCTAAGAGGTTCCTGGAGTGTGTGGAAGATAACTTCCTGACACAGCTGGTAGGTGAGCCTACCAGGGGAGAAGCCTTGCTAGACCTACTGTTTACAAATAAGGAAGGACTGGTAGGGGAAGTGGTGGTTGGAGGCCGTCTCAGGCTTAGCGACCATGAAATGATAAAATTCTCAATTCTTGGTGAGGCAAGGAAAGGGGTCAGCAAAACCACCACTATGGACTTCTGGATGGCAAACTTTGGCCTGTTCAGGACACTAGCTGAGAGAGTCCCTTGGGAGACAGTCCTGAAGGGCAAAGGGGTCCAGGAAGGATGGACATTCTTCAAGAAGGAAGTCTTAAAGGCTAATGACCAGGCTATTCCTATGCACTGCAAGACAAACTGCCGGGGAAGACGACTGGTCTGGCTGAACAGGGAGCTTTTGCTGGAACTCAGGAAAAAAAGGAGAGTTTACCATCTTTGGAAGAAAGGGCAGCCAACTCAGGAAGAGTACAGGGATCTTGTTAGGCCATGCGAGAGGAAATTAGAAAGGCAAAAGCTCAGCTAGAACTCAGTCTGGCCACTGTTGTAAGAGACAACAAAAAATGTTTTTACAAACATGTTAACAATAAAAAGAGAGCCAAGGAAAATATCTATCCTTTATTGGATGCAGAGGGGAACATTGCTACCAAAGAAGAGGAAAAAGCTGAGGTACTTAATGCCATCTTTGCCTCAGTCTTTAATGCTTCAGTGAGACCAGTTATCCTCAGGGT
>NW_010973041.1:3703346-3704285 GCF_000737465.1 Haliaeetus leucocephalus
GAGCTGGAAGACAGGGATGGAGAGCAGAATATACTCCCCATAATCCAGGAGGAAGCAGTTAATGACCTGTTACGTCACCTGGACACTCACAAGTCTATGGGACCAGATGGGATCCAGCCAAGAGAACTGAGGAAGCTGGTGGAGGAGTTTGCCAAGCCACTCTCCCTCATTTACCAGCAATCCTGGTCAACAGGGGAGGTCCTAGGCAACTGGAGTCTTGCCAGTGTGACGCTCATTTACAGGAAGGGTCAGAGAGAGGATCCGGGGAACTACAGGCCTGTCAGCCTGACCTCAGTACCAGGGAAGATTATGGAGCGGTTCATCTTGAGTGCGCTCACATGGCATATGCAGGACACCCAGGGGATCAAGCCCAGCCAGCACGGGTTCATGAAAGGCAGGTCCTGCTTGACCAACCTGATCTCCTATGAGCAGGTGACCCGCCTAGTGGATGAGGGGAAGGCTGTGGATGTTGTCTACCTGGACTTCAGTAATACCTTTGACGCTGTCTCTCACTCCTATGACGTGGTACTCCTTGAGAAGATGGTGGCTCATGGCTTAGACAAGCGTACCCTTTGCTGGGTGAAAAACTGGCTGGATGGACGAGCCCAGAGGGTTGTGGTGAATGGAGTTACATCCAGTTGGTGGCCAGTCACAAGTGGTGTTCCCCAGGGCTCAGTACTGGGGCCAGTTCTGTTTAATATCTTTATCAATGATCTGGACAAGGGGATCGAGTGCAGCCTCAGCAAGTTTGCAGAGGACACCAATTTGGGAGGGAGGGTTGATCTGTTCAGGGGTAGGAAGGCTCTACAGAGGGATCTGGACAGGCTGGATCTATGGGCCAAGGCCAATTGTATGAGGTTCAACAAGGCCAAGTGCCAGGTCCTGCACTTGGGTCACAACAACCCCATGCAGCACTACAGGCTTGGGGAAGAGTGGCTG
>NW_010973041.1:3704857-3744556 GCF_000737465.1 Haliaeetus leucocephalus
AAGGTCTTTTCCAACCTAAATGATTCTATGATTCTATTAACTCATGTTAAAATCAGTGAATTTATCTGCCACTGTTAAAAGATTTCTAATTTACCCAAACTGTTCATGAACTTCTGCTTAACCTCCAAACATATGTCAAATGTTCTGTATTTTAATGATAATTTTGAGAGCTTTTGTGTAACTTCAGGGTTTTTTAACAGAAAATAGTACATCAATAGGAAAGTAGAACCTATTTCTACATGGCTCCAAAGGAAAGTGTTTAAAGGCAGAAAGGGTTCACAAGCAAGCTTTGTCATTGATGGGAGTTGCAACTTTGCCTGCTTTGATTCTATTTATGTGAATTGGAAGTCTATTCTGAAGGGAATATGGCACTGTGATACAGTGGAGTGAATTCAGGTTTTGAACTTTACACATTCAACTCAAATGCCCCAAACAACAGACTAGCATGTGCTACTGCTGTCTTCCACAGTGAAAGTATGCCTCCCTGTCCAGTTATAGGGCCAGTTTCTTCAGATTTCTGACAGTTGTTGAAAAAAATTGTCCTCTCTAGTGGGTGATTTGGAACCTAATTTCATAGAATCATAGAGTCACAGAATGATTTGGGTTGGAAAGGATCTTTAAAGGTCATCTAGTCCACCCCCCTACAAAAAGCAGGGACATCTTCAACTAGATCTGGTTGCTCAGAGCCCTGTCCAACCTGACCTTGAATATTTCCAAGGATGGGGCATCTACCACCTCTCTGGGCAACCTGTACCGGTGTTTCACCACCTTCACTGTAAAAAATCCCTTATATCTATTCTGAATCTACTCTCTTTTTGTTTAAAACTATTACCCCTTGTCTTATTGCTACAGGCCCTACTAAAAATTCTATTCCTCTCTTTCTTATAAGCCCCCTTTAAGTACTGAAAAGCAACAATAAGGTCTCCCTGGAGCCTTCTCCAGGCTGAACAACTCCAACTCTCTCAGCCTTTCCTCATACGAGAAGTGCTCCATCCCTCTGATCATTTTTGTGTCCCTCCTCTTTCTTTCCATGTCCTTCTTGTGCTGAGGATCCCAGATCTGAACGCAGTACTCCAGGTGGGGTCTCACCAGAGCAGAGTAAAGGGGCAGAATCACCTCCTGTGACCTGCTGGTCACACTTCTTTTGATGCAGCCCAGGGTACAGGTGGCCTTCTGGGCTGTGAGTGCACACTGTTGGCTCGTTCAGCTTTTCATCCACCAGCTCCCCCAAGTCCTTCTCCACAGGGCTGCTCACAATCTCTTCATCCCTCAGCCTATATTTATACCAGGGGTTGCCCCGACCCAGGTGCAGGGCCTTGCCCTTGCCCTCTTGAAGTTCACAAAAGTCTCATGGGTCAAGATAAGGACAGTTTAATAAAGCAAAAGCAAAGGTTGTGTGTGACAGCAAAGAAAAACAAATGATGTTATTCTCTACTTCCCATCAGCAGCTGATGTCTGGCCACTTCCTAGGAAGCAGGGCTTCCCTATGCATGGTTGTTGCTCCAGAAGACAAAAATGCCCCCCTTCTGTCTCCCTGTACTTAGCTTTTATATCTGAGCTGACGTCATATGGTATGGAATATCTGTTTGGTTAGTTTAGGTCAGCTGTCCTGATTGTGTCCCCTCCCAAGATCTTGCCCGGCCCCAGCCTGCCATTGAGGGGAGGGCAAAGATGTTGGGGAGACAGCCTTGATGCTGTGCCAGCTCTGCTTAGCAGTAGCCAAAGCACTGGTGTGCTATCAACACTTTTCTAGCTACTGATGCAGAGCACAGTGATATGAGGGCTGCTATGGGGAGTGTTAACTCCATCTCAGCCAGACCCAACACAACTTTAAAGACAGCTCTGATGTCTTGACACAAGGGAGCAGTCTCTAAACATACAGGTACCTAATCATGGTTGCACCCTTTTTCCTTGTCTGCTTTGGTGGCAGTGTATGGCGCTTATGGCAAAGTGCAGAAATAGAGCTATTGATTTTCTGTTTTATTGGAAAACAAGGTAATAAACAATGGATTAGCTGAAGAAACAAAATTTTCTATTGTTACAGTTTCATATGTCATATAGGAGAAGAGGGTGCAGGCTTAATGAGGAATAAAATCAATATGAAAATAACTTAAACTGTAATCATTGAAGAAAAAGAGGGAAGAATCAAGGAAAAGGTTTAAATAAAATTAAGTTAGCCAGTTACTTGAATGTTATTTAAGCATCAGTTGCTGAAATGTTTGACAATTAAGTAATAAGTATATATCTGTTACATTTAGAATTCTGTTCATCCATCTGTATGTTGTAAAGCTCTAATTCAGCTGGGATGTTTTAGTGACATGAGAAACAGGCAGACAGCCCAAGTAATTGGATAATGTCACCAGTACCCAGGGGTGGAATCGACAGGGAACATCACTCCTGACAAACTGGATCTCTTCATTTTCCCGTGAGTTTGCTGTCCTGTCTCCAGCAATGGATGACACCTGAGGCTTAAAGAGGGATAAAATCATCTGCAGGGTGAACCCTACCTGTTCTACAGTACTTATATTTTTTTAATTACTTTTTTCCCCTTTTTTAACATTAAGAACTACATATTTTTGTATTTGTTCAAGTTGTGCCTATTCCAAGAAACCCTGGTGGGAGGTAGCATAGGGTTTTCTAAGGTCTTATGCTTGTAAACAGTTTGGTACAAGCATGAAGCTAGGAAGCATGATAGTAGTAGTTCTTAATGCAGGGAACTTGAGGAGGCAGGGAAGGATGCTGAAATGAGGGTAACAATAAGGAAGTTATTCTTTTGAAATTATAAAATACTGATGGTACAGTCCTACACAACTGATTTCAGGGAGTTCCTGTGTTATTGTGACTGCCTATTGCCCTGTGGCACTCTCAGTTATGGTGTAGAGGTATCAGCTTGTTCTGATGAAGAGTACATGACACCTATTGCAGCCTCTGGATCTTTCTTCTTAACCTATACTAAGAAGTGCTTTAACCTAAGCAGCATTATCTGTTCTTAGAGTTTGAATATTGTGCTCCTGAAAGATTCTAGAATATTTTTAGTTTCCTGCTAATGTAATTAGGATGTCTTTCTTCTACACAGTAAAACCACATAGTGCTATGAATATCTAATTGTCTATTGTCTATAGCTTATCCTCCTCCCTCATTGTAATTTTATTTTATTTTATTTTATTTTATTTTATTATGTTATTTAGATTGATCTCGGAAATTGATATTGCCAGAAAATCCTGGTGCAAAAGGATTTGATGGAAATTCTGATAATGACTTAATCAAGCAACGTAACATGGCTAAATGCCATTCTAGAGCATCTTTAAATCATAATTTCAGGAACTATTCATTTCTTTAGCAGTGCTTTTATTTCCATCCCGCAGAGAAGGATGTTGTGGTTTCAGGGGATATGAAGAAATGAGGTGAAGATTGTGTGGTGGGAAGTGGAAGAGAACATTGCAGTTGACTGAAAATAAATTAGATACTCATATTGTAACAGAGGTAATTTCATCATATTTTATTTCTGTACAAAAAAAAAAAAATAAAAAAGAAAACCAAATCATTAATCTTAGCCTAATTTGCTGTTAATATTGGCCAGGAATTTCCCATAGATTTCTTGCTTTTTTTCAGTGTAAATTGTGGGTTTGGAAGAAGTTTGATGTTGGCAAGACTTGAAATTTTTTGGACAATCAGGACAAAATATTATTATGTTTGAGTTAACTTTTAATTTCAAACCAGCTCATTAAGAAGCTGCAGCTGTCTAAGGTTCTGCAGTGTCTGATGGGAATTATAATTTGGTTATACTGTGTTCCAGTGCTTTCCTAAAAACTGATCCCTTTGACTAGACTACACTTTCTGTGGTGTACTGTCATCCATTCTCTGATTAAACTAACCTTTCTCTACCCATTAAATCAACAGTTAAGTCTCCAGGAGTTTAGCATATGTTGACAGGGTTGATTAACAAAACAATCTGGTTGAGCTGCAGAAAAGAAATTATGAAACAAATATACCTAAAAGTAGCTCTTAGGGTGTTTGGAGTTTTACTGAAGTCCATAGCTTCTCTATTCATGCAATGGCATGGACACCTCAGCCATAGCTTTTTAAAGCAAATGTCTAGTCATAATGGCTGTGAACAAGAAAAGTATGAAGATATGATCTAGGGGCATCTTAACAGCTTGATATAAAGAAATGAAACTTAGTTATTATGAAATTATTCTTAACAGTATTATGTTTCTCATTCCTCAGTTTTCATGTATGGTGGATTCCAGCTTAAACACAAAATTACTGGCATGCTTTTGGCGAATCCCTGTATTCTACCTATTGAAGATTGATATTTGGAACCACTTAGGTACCTTTTTTATTCTGAATTCCACAGCATAGTTCAGTGTTGCTGTAATCCACTCTTTAAAGCAGTTGTGTATACCTGGTGAGTGAAAACTCCATGTGCTCCGGAGTCATACTGGTTAAAACAGACTTTGTAAATTTAAAGTAGATGTGTTTTTATATTTTGATAGTCACAAGAGATGCTTGCAACTTCCAAACAGAAAGAGGTTTATCAAACACCTGTATCCAATTTGGATAATCTCTAGCTAATTTATATGTGATGGCTCTGTGCAGCTTGGAATCGGCTCATCAGGGAAACTAGGAAACAACAACCCCACCCCCAAACAAGGGAAAACAGGTCTGTCCAGTACCTCCTAGGAATCATAAAAATACAGTTTCTGTTTTGCACCATATAAACAGGTTGTGATGTCTAATCCACGCTATATCTTTATGGAAAAAACATATGGGCATTTTGCATATCATAGGGACCTTTGTCTTCTCCAGCCTGAAGAAAGTGATGCCTATATTATCTTTCCAAATGACCCATCTTTCTTATGTAATAAAATATTTATTTTCCTCATCAAAATAACATGGCAAGTTCCCAGTGAAGCAATCATACTGCAAAAAGAGGTTGCAGTGGAAATGATGCCAATCATGGCTAGATAGGACTACTAGGAGAGAAAAATGAACTGGAAAGCATACTGTATGCTAATGCTTGGCAGCTGAAACCCCTGTTGTGACCCTATTTTTGTTCATATGCTGTGCACCTCTGATGAAAAAGTATATTAAGGAAATGCTAAGGTTGCCTTGTTGTGCATTCAGAAGTTCAGAAATGTAGAAAGCTCATTCTACAACCTTGGTTCTTTCTTTCTATATTTGTTCATTGTAGCACATTTTTGGGATTATACAATATTTCTTAAAAATGTCAGCAGACCTTCCACCTTTCTAAAACTTTAGGTGCACATCATACTTGTAATTTTTAGTAAAGTTTTTTTTCAGTCTGGGTTATTCATCCAGTTAGATTTTGTTACCAGAGTGTAGTATACCTTTATTCTTGCATTGTCTTTGTGTTTGTTGTAGCCAATCTTAGAAGGAAGTCTGGAATATTCTTTTCCCATCTTGTGGGCTGCTCTGATTTACTACAAACTAGTATAAAGAGTTTTGCAGCTACAATTTAATTTACTGCAAACTCTAAGAACATACTGTCTCTAACATGCAAATCTATCTCAGGCCCTGCAAGGAAAGATCTGCTTATGTTGACCTTTTACATCAAAGGAAATATTTCTGGACTCATTGCAGTGTTTTTATAGTCCACACACATTGCGATGTGCTATGTGAAGTTTCAACCTTATATGTTCAACTAAAGAACAGTCATTTTTTGAATATATATGTATATTAGTGATCTCAGATGTGATTAGGTGTGCAATACATTAATACAACTTAATAATAATACTTGAAGTTACTAAAAAGAATGACAATGAAGGAGAAGAGTAAATAACTGTGTCCAGAATAGCTGAAGAGGAAGAAGCAGGCAACTTAAGTGATTTACCAAGGCTGATGCAAGGATTTGAATTTGTGGGTCCTTGGCTCTGAACCTGATGTACATGCCCCTAGGTGGTTCCTCGTGCTTCATTTTCTCTTAACTAAAACTAAACCCCAATATTCCATAATTATTTATACTTTAGTTGCATATTCAGTTGCATGTTCAGACTTTAAATCAGTTGATAGCCCAGACAAACCATCACCAGCATTACAACTTCAAATCTTACTGGGTTTTCTGCCAACACTTAGATGGGCTTTGAAAAGTGGTTGATAGCTGAGCCTATCCTACTATAATTTGTCCTTTATCTTACATGGCAAGTGGGGTGTCCATAACTGTAGGTTAAACATGACTTTCCATAACTTGTATCTTGTGGTCTTCTTCCCTGAGTCATTCTACTACTTGTGCACCCTCAGTTATAATGGTAGATAAGAACAAGGGCTTTGTCATCAGACTTCACACTCACACAATGATTTGTTTCCTAAAATATCCAAAAGAGCTGCTTCTCTTTTCCCCCTTCCCAAATAAGATTCTCCCTGAATCTTTTAACACCATACAGGGGGGTCCTCTAAAGCATTATTTGGAGTTGGTTGTAAGTGGCTGCTGGCAAGCAGCTTGGACACTTTTTTTTTTGGTTTGTATGAATGAGTCCTTTGTAGCTCCTGGCCTAAATTGTGAGGTTTGGTGAAGAGAAAGAAAATGGCTTCTTCTAACTATAGGTTCATGTTTTTATCAACTTAAAGAAGTTAGGCTCTTTGTACTTGGCAGACCTGGCATCTATAAAGACATTGCTTCACTAAAAGGGTTTTTTGCATAAGATTTCACATGCATGTCTGCTGTCTTCCTTTCAATGATTTTTGTGCAGTCAAGGGAAATCAATTTCCACTCTTCAAAAGTTCTTGTTACTGGGACAAGGACTAAATTTATTCCTGGAGTTTGTGGCTTCTCTCACGGGAATCATATGGTTCTTTCCCTAACAAAAGACATACTACCACCTTCAGTTTCAGATCATTCTGAGGTCTGAAAAAAGTCCATTTGCTGGTGGTCCCATTGTCTTTGTAGAGGTTGGTCATTTTTAGCTATTAGTGTTAAGTAGTTCTTTGCTACCCACTTAGTTCACTCCCCAACCTGTAGCTTTGACAAAAAGCAGCTTGGGGCTTGTGCCACTTGGCCCTATGACTGTTACGTGATGTAACTTGTCCATGCTGTGGAAGAGCTGCTTTTCCTTCTAATATTGTGGCTACTGATGCTTAGCTGAAATTTTACTGAGACAGCAGAGGTTGTGATAGTATATCCCTCCTTCCCTGTGTAAAAATGATCTTTCCTGCATAGCAAAGCTTGAAATATGGCCACCTGCTCTAGGAGCAACACCCTAAATGAGCTTTCATGGTGGAGTGAGCTTCCAGATCCCTGAGTGAATTGCCACTACTGAAGGCAGCACTAGTTCTCTATGTGTGACATTGAATCGGGACATGAATAGATGTCCTCCTTCTACAGCTGAAATGTGTTTGCATTTACTTGCTGTTCCCTGTTTCACCTCCTACCCTTGTATGATTTCTGTACTTTCTCCATTTCTGAAAGATGTAATTTTTTTCTATCTATTCCATGGTAGATTTTCCATGTCTTTGCATTGATCATGTTGGTGTGGAAGTTGTCAAGTTGCTGGAGGAGGAATCCTCTTGAGGAAGTAGCTCTGCATCCTGTAGCTGTGTGCTAAAGCAGGTTTCCCCATTTACCATGTCAAGCTTCATCTCTCATCCACATCAGCGTAGAGGTATTACTCTCCCGTCAAGACAAAGAGAAGGGAAAACTTGCCTAAATCCCAAGAAGTAACTGTAAAATTTGTCACTATCGGTACAGCAGCGTACATGTTAGGAAGCTTCTAAAAATGCTCTTGTGTGGAACAGATTATTTGTAGCAGTAAGGATTTATTGTTGCTTCCTGACAATGGTCTGTTCTAGTCTTCATTTTTAATATTGTTTATTTTCTTGTATATCTCTCCACAATAGTTACATCGGCACTGGTAATCATTGCTAATTTATAGTGGTCATTTTTGTTACATTATTGACTAGGAGCCATCCAAGAACAGGGTCTCAAGGTGTTGAACGCTGGGTAAACTGAGGGTAAATGTCCTAGTGCTGTACTCTAGTTTGAATGAGCCTCATCTGAGTATGACACCAGCTGAAATAAAACAAAGTAAGTGGCAGGAGTCCTCTGCAGTTTAGAGATCTCTCTTGGTTTGAATTGCTGGTGGAGAGAAAAATGTCAGCAGCTCTGGAGAATTCATTAGCCTGAAGTGACAGCTTCAGGATGAGCCTAGTAATTTCTGTGTAAGTAAGGCCATTAAGGAAACACAGCAATTGCAAGAGTTGGACTGTTAGCATGAAGCCAGAATATTTAAAAAAAATTAAAAGATCCAGAGTGCTTAAGGCACTGTGAAAATACTGTAGCATGTTGCTTCAAGGTTGAATCTAGCTAGTAACATTTGTTGTGGACTATGGTCAGCATCAAAGTTGCCAGCACTGTCCTTTCTCATCTCATATTTCTTCTAGCATCTTTAGTATTGCTCTGATAAAAGAAGTCAGCCCTGAGGCCCCAAGTCTTGTAATGTAAATGATAGGTTTGGGGGATTTTTGGCTTTCACAGAAATGGTGTCAATTTTGTAATGTGGAGCTGGGGGAAAAAATAGGAAGAAACAAATATGAACTGCCAAAGTATTCTGTTTGTACATCTGCCTGAATTAAAGTCTGTGTGCTGTAAACAAATGTTATTTATCCATAAGTAGACAATAGATTGTTACTTTATTTATTTATACAATGTACTTCAGTCACTCCACAAGAGCTCAGAAAAACTCTGATTATGAAACACTTATTTTCCTACAGTATCCAGGTAACAAGCCACTGACAAGTGGGTAGCCTAATGAGTGCAGATTAAGGTAAAGCATGGAGGTGCAGTGCTCTGAGTAGAACACCATTGTTGCTGGCTCTTAATACAATGAGCATGAGCTATTTGTTTTAATTTAAATTCTGCTTTTGGTCTGTATAATTTGGATGGATTTGTAGTTCACATTTGTTTTAATTTAAATTCTGCTTTTGGTCTGTATAATTTGGGTGGATTTGTAGTTCACAATGGACTTTAGCCTGTAGTATACTGCTGGGGGTTCACTAGCTCTTGTAATAACCCACAATGCTCTGCTATACCACACTGGCATTCCTACATCTCACCTGTGTTTATTGGTTTCTAGATCCAGGCACTGCTCAGGAACTGCTTTGCTATGTCCTTGAAGTGTACACCAGGTACCTTTCTCTGCTGTCATGAAGACCTGCAGAAAGACATGATACATTATTTATCAAAAGAACAACACTTGTTCCAACAGTAATGTGACAGAGGAGGAAGGATGCAATGACTGGAGCCTTCTTGGGGTGTAATTACACAGAAAAGTCTAGCCTGTGCCCTGAAAAGCTTACAGTCTTAAGGTAGACAACAGAAAAATAGTGGCAGCAAGGAAGATTTATGCATTTCACAGATGCAGAAAAGATGCTCAGAGCAAGATGATAATTTGTCCAACGAAGTCTTTAGAAAGCTGGAAAACTGAGTTATGTGGAAGATCTTCTCTTCTACAGTGGGTTCCATTTCTGCTTAAAGCATCTGAGAGCCCATGTCTTCAGAAGCATAGCTGTGTTTTCCTGAGTTCTTGTGCAGGTGTTCAAGTCATGAACATATTCTTCAAATAATCTGAAACATTATCATTTTTCCTCACCTTGACTATTAACCAATAGGTAATGAGAGCTTGTGATGTGCCTGAAACTCTATTCTGTGCTTAAATAGCAACACTTTCAGCAGATACGCCGAGACCTACTATTGGTCATAATCTCCTTGGACAGTTATGTTACAGTTTGGACCTGTTTTCAGAAGTGTTAAAAATCTGCAACTTCTGACAAAAACTGTGAAGATGAAATGTCTCTAAAACTCAATATCTCTGAAGTGGACTTCTGGCCACCCTGTTAGAATATACCTTTACACAGCTTTGGCTCCAAATGCCCCACTGTCAGAAAGTGACAGACTTCAAAACATACCTATTGGAAAGACAGTTGTCTTTTAAAGACTGGGAAGATGGGATCGGAGGAAGGGAGTCCTGCAAAGAACCAAAGGTTAATTTCTAGCTATTTCTTTACAGTTTATGGTGCTAGACCATGAGTCAGAAGGGCAGTTCTGTAGCAGTACAAGGCTATGTGTCATGAGCCTTTGGCATAAGTCTTTCTAGGTATTGTTAATACATTTGAAATGGCAAAAATTGCACCATGCATCAATAACTTCATTATAATTATATGCCCTGAAAAGGAGTAGAAAAGCTAAATCTATGGACTAATGCTCCCTTTTTCCAAATGCACCAAGTTTAATTGTTTCATATGCATGGAAATTACATACTTTGCCTTCTACAGCATGTGATCTTGTGTCTTCATGTACATGAATGTACTGACCACATCTATGCATGGGCTCAGTAAGTCTAGTTCACACTGAAAATAACTTGCAGCTCTTCACTTCTGCTGCCAGTTATGAAAAAGGGAGTATGCATCTCCCACAACTGTATTACAGTGCTTTAAAAAGACCATTGTTTATAAGCAAAAATCCCTCAGAGAAAGGGAGAACCTTTCTTTCCCCACACTTGAAGAAGATGAAACAGCATCTGAAGCAGTTTCATCTGACCACTGTTTTTGTTTTATTTATTTCATGACAGAACCGTATGGCTCTCTGAGGTACATCACAGCTTTAAGATTTACAATCCAGTCTCTGCAAAGCTGAGCTGTGACACCTATGCCAGATGGTGTCCGCTAAATTACTGTCAACACTGACACATTTGTGAATTATCTATTGCTTTTGGAGGCAGGCAGTAGAAGCTTTCCTATGTTCTGAGGTCCAGCTACTACACCAGCCGAGTTTTCTTTGGTTTATTTGTTTATTATTAGTGAATGAAAGCTCACAACCTGATAGTTCAATTTCATAAGGTAGCCAGCAAATATTTTACTCTTTTCTTCTTCTTTCTCTCTCGTTCTCTTTCTCTCACTCTTTCTCATTCTTTTTAATGCAAGTCTGATCTGGCTAGTGATGTCACTCACACACCTGAAAAAATGTTCTGTTCAGAGCCTAGCTGAAGGAGTAATGCCTATCAATCACTATGACTGAAAAGTACTTTCTGTGTCCTTCAAAGTTAGCAAAAAAGTAGGCACATACATGTAAGAACAAATAATGCCCATTTTAGTGTGCTCATCCTAGACTGTTCTGGGGGCTTCTTAGCCAATGTGAAGGCTAGTTGACACAGATGGCTTGTCTGTGCTGTGGTTACACCAAACAAAGTGATAGCCCTGCACAGAGTCAAATCTTTTTGTGGTATTTAAATAGTGTAGACAATGGAAGTACTAATCATCCTACTAATTAAAGAATAAACTGTAAAGGGATTTCCTGGCTTAAAGTTCACTCAGAAAGCCTGTCATGAAATTGGGATTTGATGTCAAATCTCCTTAACCCTGTGGTGTATTCTTGGAGAGAAATCATTCTCTTCTTCCAAGTCACAATGGACAAAGTGAGAAACAAAGCTGCACTGAGTTGCAATTTCATCTTGTTGCCCTTCTTTAACAACTTAAAAACATTACGAAAATCCATGAAACAAGTTTTTGTTGCCATGCCTACTTTCTTTGTAGTGTTGCTGAGTGAAGGTAATTTCTTAATAATTTTTTCTTCTTTGGGTGCAGACTGACCTTTCCTTACATGCAAAATATTCAAACTGTTTGAACTCATTTTGTCTACAGTAACAAAAGTTTTCCAAAAATCCACTGTGCTCAAGTGTGCTGCACAGAGCTGTCACATCATTCGTCTCCTTGGTACATCTCTCCCTTTTCTCTGCCCATCTCATTTATCTTCATCATGGTTTACAGGATCATGTATACTTATACAATAAGATGATAACTAACGGTTTAGCAAGTAAAGGTATTTTTTTCAGGGGTTTATTAAATGGGGAAAAAGTTGTGTAGTTTCAGATTTCAAATATACTGCAAGTGATACTAATTTTTTATGTTTGAAGCACATTCAGTTCAAGGTAGACAACTTTGATCATTTTCCTTTCCTTCACACCCACAACCTTTGTCTATAGGCTGACTGAGAAGCTGAGGGTCTGATCCTGTAGTGTCCTGCATTCATACATCTCTCCCTGGCTGCAGAATACACAGCACCAAGGAGGATTAATCCTTTAATTCCTTAGTGTTTCAGGAAATCACAGAGCAGGCTCACTTCTCAGGTAAATTAGTATACCTTTGATAGCTGAATTGCTAAGAACTTAGTCTCCAATGTACAAGTCAGCCCAATTTACCTCTTTCCTTAACGTTTAAATGCATGTGGCTGTCCACAACTTTGGTGATTGTTTTTTTTAGCTAGTAAACAAGAATGAGCCACATTATGGGTAGTTTTGGTGTTTGGCTTGACAGAAATGTTTTGTTTGATAGCAAAGAAGATACAGATAATGTGTTTCTAAATGTGCAAAAGGTACCTAGTATGCGGAGGAAAATGTGCAGAAGTGGATTCTAAAAGTCTGCTTCAAAAACTTGGGTAAACATTATGGAAACCACAATCACATCGCAATTTTTTCTGCATGTCAAAATGTAACTATGAGTACTTTATCTTCTTGACAAAATCACCATTTATAAGTAGTTCTTCATCAAAACCATATGAATGATAGTTGATCACTGCAAATGACTTTGCCATTAGGACCATAGCTTTGGTATTTTTCTTTCCTTTTCAGTATTAAAACTGCTTTGGAAGGCAGTGTAGAGGAACCTGGATGAATCAATAAGTGATTAAACCCAACTTTTCATAGATACATGCATTTGCAAAAGATCCATACATTGGTTTCTTCGTTAACTTGAAATATTTTCAACAATGAAGGAAACATTTGTCAGAGTCAGAGCAAAATACCACAAAATATTCTAAATTGTGAGCCAAAATGCCTTTGGAAATAAATGCAAAATAACCTTGGTTTCCAAGACTGAATCCCTCAGGGGAAGTTTACATTTGTTTGGGGTGAGAACTTGGTGTTAAGGGGTAGCACACACAAATTTTATGCATAGCTGTATTTTATCCCATCATTATTGGCATTGTAGAAGTATCTAGATGCCTACAAAACTGAAATTGTGCCATATGTAACACCAAAATTACCTGACAATTGTCATTTTGTCTGGTCCAAAATTTTGTGAGGTAGTTAGACTAGTCTTTCTTGTTACTCTGTGCCATAAGAATGACAACACTTAGCATCGGTGGAAAAACTATTCCAAGATTGATATAATCAACAGGAGTAGTCCACATCCAGCTATTCTGATCTGAAACCAAAAGAAGTAGATTTTTTCCTTCTGGAAGACCAAGGAATGGAAATCAAAGTCTGATAAGCTCATGTTGAATTTCTGCATATTGAGTTTCTATCAGGCTTTCTTAAGAGGGACAGTACTTCTCTGGTAATGCAAGCATGGGACAAGAGAGTAGTCATATGTTTAAATTATGGCCTAGCTGTGGTGACACTGCACAATTCAGGGTTAAAGATGATGCATTGTCCTTTAAGGAGGACCAGTATGGGATAGCTTCACTATGCAAGCCTGATTACTTTGTATAAACGATGCATGCTTTGCTAACGACTATACCCTTGAAGAGGGAACTAAAGATTGATAAAAGGAAACATCCTGCCCCAGAAGGCTCCGAAGGCTGGACGACTGCCAAAGAAGCATGAACTAAGGGAAAGGTAAAGGTAGCAGGGGGAGATCTCGACCACCGACTCAATTCAAGGCTGGAAGAACTTGCCCCCCCACACCTGCAGAGAGCATGCATGCTAATTTGCATAGCAAGCGAGGCTAATTTAAATATAACTGGCCAATAGTAGATGAGAGGGTGACTACTAACCAATGAATGCAAATTTAGGTGGGTTTTTACTAATCATGTAGCAGAATACATTGTTTTTCTTTGGTGAGGTGTGCCAGCTTTGTGGAGTTACCACCTAGCACCCATCTCTGCGCAGACATGAAATAAATAAGTATCTTGGCTCTGTGTGTAAGATTGTCTCATTGCACACTGGGTACCGAACCCCACTTGTGGGACAACAAGAGAGCCTGGAAGAATTTTTGCTTACCTATTGTTGGAGCCTGAAGATAGGAATTTCTTTGCCTTCCTGATGTGTTCATTGTCCATGTATTACCAAAGGTTTTTAAAATGCCTGCAAACATTTAAGAATGCTTGATCTAGCAAAGAAAGCAGTAGTTAGTACTAAATATGTGTGATTTGATTCAGTGATAACTGGGCTTGTGTGTGTACTGTAGAACTGCTGTTTTCTCCCCCCACAAGATTCAGTATATCTGATAGGAACCTTTGTGTTTGTTCTGGTTTATTTGGTCAGCGGTCTGATATTAGTCAAAACTTTCTGATGTAAAACTAGCATTGGAGTTCCAGTAGAATATTGGAACAGATCCTCAGCTTATCTAAATTTTTCTATAAAATGACCATGCAACTTTGTAGAAGTCTTTTAAAGTATATAAAACCTTTTCAGGAGTTAAAGCTGATCTCCTCCTTCTCACCTCTTTTTATAAAGCCGCAGCTGTACCTTGCACTACCAAAATCCCAATCAGCTTAAGGTCATTAATAGAGTAAGTGATTTTCTTCACAAGTCCATTCGAGTATTTGCTGGCTCCCCAGAACATGGCAATGCAAAAGAATAAGATTTCACTTGTCTTTTTCTTCTCTGTTAGCAGGGATTTTTTAAAGGTTAAGAGAGTCAACTCCTGTCTGACTGCCTGAATGCACACGTGCACAGAACTGGGTGTTGGCAGAACACCTTAAACTTTGCAGCATTCAGGTATCTGCTGTGGTGGATTTCAAATGCGCAGTGGTGAGTCTTGCTATATACAGTGATATTTTTCTGATCCTATTACTCTGCTTGTAAATTTATGTTAAAAAGGAAGTACCTGGGTTGCCTTCTGCAGACTGATAGAAATGAAGGGTAGATGGATCATTTCGAGTGATATATCTGGATCAACTCATCTCAATATCACATTACAATTTTAATTTAATTTTTAATTTTTAAACTGTGTTTCATGAAATTTCCACTGTAACTTGATGAAACAAGCAATTCTGTCGGGCAAAAAATTTAAGCAAGTTTTTAAATGGAATTTTTGAAGCTTGACTGATTTTCACATGATTCTTAGGCACACATTAACATTAGTGAATGTGAAATGTTATATCTATTCAAATGTAATCACATATTTACTGTATATATTTTATGAGAGATTAATTTTTTTTATCGTTTGACTGGGACACTCTAAAGTTCAAGCACCTTTGTTGGCTGGTTACTAATGGGATGATTTATGGAAAGGAATGTTACTGAACTGGAATCTGGAGGTTTAGGTGGTGCATGTTTGGTCTTTCATGAGACTGATGTCCGTGAAATACACTGGGAATCTCTAAAACCAAGGAAGATACAGATATGGAAACCACCTTTGCCATAGCAGTAGAGCAACAGGTATTTCCTGCCTGCTGGTGTGGACATCAGGTCATGTGCATGGCAGGTCAAATGGGGGAAAAGAGGCTGCAGGACATGACACCATCCCATACTCCCATGGCAGAAAAACTGCCAGCCATGCTAAGATCTGGGAACTCTTCAGAACATGTTTCCTTACCAGGTGGGCGCACCCAACCATCGTGCTGCCATGCTGCTGAGTGACTCTTCTGGGCTTAAGTGGACATCTGGGCAAGCACTAGCTGACCCTGCGAAGCTGTTATGCAGGAGCAAGAGGGAAAGAAGTCATCTAGGCTGGGGTGAAATGTGAAACCTGCTGTGGGACTCTAACCAATGCTGTATGGCAGGTTGGGAGGGAGAATCAATTAACAGGAGAAATTGAATTAAATTGGGAACACAGGTCCTTATTACCCCTGCTGAAATTTAGGCAGAACACCAGTATTGAGAAGAGTTAATGGGGCTGTGAAACATTTAAAAGAGCTACTCCTTCTTATATGTGACGCAAGCCTGTTAACTCAATCAATTTCATCAGGAACAGTAATTATCCTGACCAACGCAATCTTCATATTGTAAAAAGCAATAAAAATATAGTGACATGTAAACTAAAAAGCAGCAGGTTGTGGGGGGGGTTAGTCTCAATTAAAAGGTATGAAATCAATGACACCCATTTTTATAGTCTAGCTGCTGCTTTCTTAGGCATTTTGTAGGTTCCGCTGTAAATACAGTTCATGTTTCTAACTGTGATGGCTACCTCCACTGAAAAAGGGAATGGAGAAAGATTAAAAAAAAAAAAAATTATCCTTTGCTAATTGTGTTTTGTTTCATACAAGAATGCCACAGCGTCTCATTGTATGTATTGCTGGGCACTGTCATTGTCAGTATTCTGGTGACAGCACAGCCCATAGAGTTCTGCTCCATCACATAATGTCATCATACATAATGATTGCATCTCATGATTAGAAATGGATTTGGAACAATAAATATTGAAATATGAAGGTCCTTATGGTGCTATTAAGTGATGCCAAACCCCTAACTGAAACTCCAAACTGAAATCAGCAATGAAGTCTGCATAAAAATTAATTACATAATATTGCAAGAGGAAGTTGGTAGGTCGTCATTCCTGCTGATTCCTTTTTACCCTTTGGCATCTTGCTGGCTGTTACTGTGATGAGCTAAAAAAACATGTTATAAGCTAGGATTACAAAAACAAAAAAATAAGATGGGCAACAGAATAAACCAATCTATAGGTAGTGATGGTATCACAGCTGGTTCCACTACATCAAATTCCAATAATTTTTTGACTCACAATTTACCATGGTGTGACTCTTTTTTTCCAAGTGGGGTGCAACAAGATATTTTGTAAACCCCACTCAATTAGTAGTGGATAGTGGAAGAAATTTTGTAGACTCAAATTTTACTGTGCTCCACATTGATCTGCTACTAGTTATTATTATGAACTCATCAGAAATAATAATGAAAATGGTGAGAAAACTGTGTAGGCCTCTTAATGAAGTGACTCCCACATTATTTCTTATCCTTCTCTCTCTCTCTTTTAATGTTAGGGAAGTTCTGCCTTTTAAAGTGAAGATTTTGTTTTGGTTTTTTTTTACCTTACATTTATAATCAGTACAGTGGTCAGATCCTTACTTGAACTAGAACTATCACCCCAGCTTACAGCAGGCTCACTTTCACACTTGGTAAATGAAGAGTTAGTCTGAGGGAGGTATGCTTTGCATTTCAGGTATTTTTCAAGCCCAGATAAAGAAAAAAGATCACATTTGGAAGTGAAGTTCAGTGGGTAGGAAGTGCTATTCCTATGTAAAATGGGAGTGGTTAGTCCTGAGTTTACTTAGGCTTGACCTGCCCTTATCTCCTGGAGATAAAGTAAAGGGACTGAGCTGACTGTCCATCAAGAAAACAAAGAACCAAAAAAGTGGGGTAATTCAGGCTAATAGGGATTCTTTTTAGCTGAGAGTAGTAAAATCATCTGCTAATACTTTTAGCCACTTTATGCTTCCTATACTGTTCCCAGTTCCATAGTCCTCTTGATTTATATAATATAATTAATTATGTATAGTGCGTACTGGGCTGTATTATACAAGGGAAGGTAAGGTCTGCTTGCAGATGTAAGATTACCCACAGATACCTCTTTCCATCAGTTCAGAACAAAAGGCCTCAGCGGTTATTTGCTGTTTACTAATATTATTATTTCCAAAGATTGCTTTTTTGCCATTATTATTTTTTTATCTCCTCTTCACCCATGAAGCTGGGTCTAAACGAAACAATAATCATTAAAACTACCTGCTAAGCATTGTATTGACTGAGCAAGGTAATGTTCAGTAGTGTTAACAGTGCCATGGGACACAGTGTCTGGAAATGGCTTTCACTTTACAGACACAGAAAGGGTACAATTGCTCCGTTCAGAGGTGAACAGTTGGTCTGACCTGTTAATTGGAATTTACACTAGTTTATTAAAAGTACCAATGGAAACAATGTAAGTGAAGCTGTGTAAAGTGCTATCTATCATGCCACTCCACTGCTGCTCTTACATGAATTCAGTGCTGGAATTGACCCTATCAATCACTCAATTCTTCTTGTGACCCCAGAGCAAGAAAAGACTGTCTCCAGCACTTTGTTTGCCTGCTTGAAACTTGCAATTCATCTCATTTGATCTCAGCGTTAGTCCTGATGTGATCAATCACTCTCTGCTTTCTGAGCATCTACATCAAGGAGCTGTGGTCTCCCTTGCTGCTGTCTCCAGGTTTTACATACTACTTCTCCCACTGCTTGTTTTTCATGATTAATAAAATTAATGCTGCTTTCTTTCTCACTCTTCTCCAGTGGAATGCTGCAAGGCACCAGCCTTGAACTGCTTCTGCCTTTCCTTGCTGCCTCTCATGTGCCCTGCTACTGCCTGCAGGGTGGGTCTGAATCTCAGGGTCATTCTCCAGTGCATCCACTGTCCTTGTACTGTGCTGCTCGGTATCTCAACCTTGCCTGCTGCCGCTGGCTTATGTGCTGGGTCAAAGCAGTAGCTCTTTTGTGCTGCACCTCTTTTCCTATTGACCACCGCTAAATTCTTCTGTGGTAGTGGAACTTTATTTTCCCCAGTTTCTTCCATACCTCTAACTCATAATTTACATGAACTCCTTTATCAGAGCTTTCTCATCCCTCTGAATCACTCTTCCTTTTGCGTCTGCCTACCCAACAGCTCCTGAACAGAGACAGTGGAGATGCTTATGGTGACCCTCCCTCCACTGTAGGATGTCAGTGTTCTCCCTTAACAATCATCCCCTGTTATAAGTGCATGGTCATGGGGATCTCAGGAGGCTGAGTTAAATGTTTCACCCTTTTCCAGAGAAATGGCACCAAATCACCTGCAGTCCTTTCTCTTCCACAGTGGTGGTGTCACAGTTGTGCTTGTCCTCTCTGCAGATCCTTTGTCCTCTTCCTTTTCCTGGAGGCTGCCTGTTGAGGAGATCCAGTACCTCCCAATTTCTTGGAGGGGCAGTGACCCCAGAAATTGCAATAAAGCAGGGGCTGACGGGGAAATTCTGCTGGAAATTAGCTTTGGGTATTAAAACATAAAGAATAGAATGTTAATGATGGCATGAGTGATAATTATTGAAAAGTTTTCTACTAAAGAAAATTCTCACTAATTTCAGTCAAACTTTTAGCTGTCTTTCAGTTTAGTTTCATATATAGTTCCTCTCATAATAGTCATGCAGAGTCAATTTGTAGTGGCGTTTAGGCATAGGTTTCCAAAAACACCTGTGTGTCTCCTCTCCAATACAATTAAAATCCTGCCATGTACCATCTTGCATCTTTTGAAGTGTCTGGATACCTTGAAAACCTACCCACCAGATATTAAAAATGAATGAACAGTAGTTTCTATCTCTTTTTTTTTTTCCTTTTGTTTTTTTTTCAAAGAGGAGATTGTTAGAAATAACACTTTAATTACTATTTCAGTAACATTGGTTTATTTACTGCCTTGCAAAATGTGTCTAGACAGCTAGGAGAAAAGTATTTTGCATACTTATTTACTTTCTTGCAGTTTATTTTTTAAATTTAGACTATGAACTTACATTGTCATCAAAAAGCTGCAAAGAAATCACAATACAGTTACAAATTTTGGATGTTCTTTGAAAACAAATTCCTTCTTAAAACTCACATATTGGCTTTTACTTTACCATACCTATAAAAGAATCACAAGGAATTTTGCAACAGATTTGTTGCTCTAAAAATAGAAGCTAGTTCCTGTAAAAAATATCTGGAAAGGAGCTTATGGCAATAGAACTATTAAATTTCAGGAAACAATTCTTCCTATTGGCACATACGTTTAATACATTGATATGTGGAATCACAGCCCTGACACTATTGCTGAATTTGGCTGGATTTCGCTGACATATGTTTCATCATGACAAGACACTCAGAAATCTAGTAAATTTGTGACAAGTTGGCCCAATCTGTTATCTGATTGATAAATGGATTTCTTTCTGCTTTCGGTATTTATTGTCCAATTATAGAAATGAGAGAAGTAAGTCTAAAGAAAACAAGTAAGTGCTTTCATTTACTTTGAGTAATGGCATAACTCTAACACTTTTGGCTTTCCCATTAAATGATTAAGAGATTTTGGTGATAAATTGTCTGCTATGTCATGTTACCTTAGCTAGATAATTGTCCTGATTGGATATGTTAATCTCCTCATTTTATTATGGCATTGGATATCAGGCCAGAAAGAAAACTAAATTCCTAATCAATAGTTAGATTACTTTTTAAAGAGATCCTAACTGAAATAGTCACCTTTTCTTCCCTTCACACAACTAAGAAAAACCCAGCAGCATTAACTTCTACTCAGCTTGCTTTTCTTTTGAAGTTGTTCACATGATTTTGGGGGAGAAGGGCAAGGGAATGGGTATTAGTGGGAAAAATCACATCTTCATCTAATGGGATTTGACTTTTGAGCTCCGTGCAATCATGAGAAAATATGTCAGTGTCTGATATTTAATGGGATTTGTACCCTACTTTGAAACCCTTCTCATCATCAGATTTACACTGTTAGGCCTTTTCTGGACAGAAGACATAAAAAAGGTGTGACTTGATCTGTCACTATAGATAACTTCAGCAAGAGCAAGGCAGATGTATTTAGAAAATTAAAGCAAATTTAAAGTGAAAACAATATGGATTTTAGGGCCAGATGGCTGCATACTGGGGTTTTACAGGGCAGAATTACAAATCTACCTAGGCAAATGATGCTCACAACAGAGGATTTTTTTTTTTTTTTACTCTTTAGTTTAAATAATCATGCAGAAAATTACCAGGATATGAGTGTTTCATTTGTGTTATATGCTGGCAAACTTTTCTTAATTTAGTGGCAAAGCTGCAATACTTGGTTAAAATTCTGTCTGTAGAAGACAGGTGTGAGGAACTAATAAGTTCAAGAAGTTATATTTCAGGGTGATCAACTTCCTTTGCTCTATGAGGACAATTTGGAAAGGTGACATGGCTAATTTCATTTGTCCCTACCCTATATGGTTCCAGAGGCGCATTCTGGCAGCAAAGAATCATAGAATCATTTAGGTTGGAAAAGACCTTTAGGATCCTCAAGTCCAACCATTAACCTAATACTACAAAGTCTACCACTAAACCATGTCCCTAAGTGCCATGTCTACATGTCTTTTAAATACCTCCAGGGATGGTGACTCAGCCTCACCAGTGCTGAATACAGGGGACAATCACCTCCCTGTTCCTGCTGGCCACACCATTTCTGATACAGGCCAGGATGCCGTTGGCCTTCTTGGCCACCTGGGCACACTGCTGGCTTATATTCAGCCGGCTGTCAACCAGCACCCCCAGGTCGTTTTTCTGCCGGCTGGCTTCCCAGCCACTCTTCCCCAAGCCTGTAGCGCTGCATGGGGTTGTTGTGACCCAAGTGCAGGACCTGGTACTTGGCCTTGTTGAACCTCATACAATTGGCCTTGGCCCATAGATCCAGCCTGTCCAGATCCCTCTGTAGAGCCTTCCTTCCCTCGAGCAAATCAACCCTCCCTCCCAACCTGGCGTCATCTGTAAACTTACTGAGGGTTCACCTGATGCCCTCGTCCAGATGATTGATAAAGTTACTAAACAGAACTGGCCCCAATACTAAGCTCTGGGGATCACCACTTGTGATCAGTTGCCAATTGGATTTAGCTCCATTCACCACATTCTTTGACATACAGAAGTATCTCACCACAAAATTGGAAATTCCCCTAAATAATCAGGTATCTGATCAAAAACATTGGGTTATCCCTTTTTTGAGGCTGGAGCAGGGCAAACAACAAGACAGATATATCCCAGTTTATTTTTGCAAGGTTATTTGTGAAAGTGATAAAATATATGTGTAACACTGAATGATCTTCGTGAACCACTGTCATCTATATTCTGCTCGTTAAGTGGCTTTGAACAAGACTGCCCTGGTTACATAAATTATGTGAGTGATTGGTAGCAAAAAGCCAGGACACCAATAAACACAAATGGATGAAATAGCCGCTAATAGAAATGTGCTCCAAAAAACATTACCCACATTCCTACCTGGAATTTTACAATTGTTCACTTTTCTCCCTAAACAGATTTTGAAGAATGTGAGGTATTTCAGATGTTGTTATCTGGACAGCTGCAAACAGTTGTCTGCCCTGTAACAGTGGTTATTGTTAACTGCATCTGATTAAATGTAAAATGGAACTGTTCTGTTGGATAAATGGCTTGATGTATGACAATCTGTATTTTGTGCTGACCAAAATCCACTGATGCATACTTAATAAGCAAATAATAAATACAAGTACAAATCAGTTGCAGGCACCTGAAGTAATATTGTTTTGTAAGATAGTGTTGTATCTTATAAACATATGTTAAAAAATTCAATTAAAAAGTAAATTGGAAAACTATAAAGTACCCAGCTAGATACAAGGGTTAGTTTTATGGATGCCATAAATGTGTAACAGTTTCCTTCCTTTCTCCAACTAGTTTTAATTTCTGAGTCTCACTTTCATTTTTTAAATTAATTGTGATCTATTCCAAGAGGACTATTAGTTTTATTGGAACTTTCTATAAGCTGAATACAGAATTATACAATCATAGAATCACAGAATGGTTTGGGTAGGAAGGGACCTTAAAGATCATCTAGTCCAACCCCCTGCCATGGGCAGGGACCACTTCCACTAGACCAGGTTCCTCAAAGCCTCATCTAACCTGGGAGAGGCTATGCCAACAGCAATTTGTTTTAAATAGGAAATTATGTTTTAAACAGGTAAAGAGTTCTTTGACCTGTGTAGAAAAAAGTCTTTCCAACAGAATGTACAGATTTGCTTGTCACAGTTTGTCGTGCTTTAACTCTGGCCGGCAACTAAGCAACACACAGGTGCTCACTCACTTCCCCCCTCGCCCCATCCCAGTGGGATGGGGGAGAGAATTGGAAAGGTAAAAGTGAGAAGATAATTCGTGGGTTGAGATAACAACAGTTTAATAATTAAAAAGATATGATAATAATAATAAATATTTTAGTTTAATAATTAAAAAGAAATTATAATAATAAAAAAATGGTAAGGAAAAGAGAAAAAATAAAAGAGAGGAAAATAAACCCCAAGAAAGATAAGGGATGCAAATAAAAACAATTGCTCATCATCCACCAACCGATGCACAGCCAGTCCCTCAGCACTGTGCCCCCCCGCCAACCTCCTCCCCAGTTTTATTGCTGAGCATGATGTTGTATGGTCTGGAATATCCCTTTGGTTAGCTGGGGTCAGCTGTCCCAGCTGTGTCCCCTCCCAACTTCTTGTGCACCCCCAGCCTACTCGCTGGTGGGGTGGGGTGAGAAGCAGAAAAGGCCTCGACTCTGTGTAAGCACTGCTCAGCAGTAACAAAAAGATCCCTGTATTATCAACACTATTTTCAGCACAAATCTGAAACAGCCCATACAAGCTACTACGAAGAAATTTAACTCCATCCCAGCCAAAAGCAGTATATGTTTTACCTGTGGAAAAAGCAGATCGTGGCACAAGCCACTTCTTAAGCCATTTTATTCTCTAAAATTGTCTTGTCTTTGTGCAGTTTTATTAATATATACTGGTGTAGATAACTTGCTATAAAACCAAGCACCTTCAAGATCTTTACTAATTTCCACCATAATTCTCCTCTTAGTCACCTGTCTCTGTTCGGATATTCTCTCATATAAATGCACACAGAGTTGTATCGCAGCTTGCATGAAAGACATACTGTGGTTGTTTGGAGGGTGGGGGTCCACAACTGAAAGTGACTATGACCTTGTTAAGTCAGACCTTAGTAGGGTAGCAACACAGGCAGCACTATCTGGTTTTAATATTATTTATTTTAATGCTTATTCTTCATGTTTTGCCCTGCTTCTTCATGGTTGACCACAACCCAAGGGCAAGGTATTTTCTCTGCCTTACACTGGAAAGAAAAGGAAGAGATGTGGCCCTATGTGAACTTTGACTGTTCAACTCTCTGTACAGCTAATAAAACGTGAAAAAAAGATTTCTTTTTTAAAATTTTTTTTCGAACAGCAAACAATGACAAGAAGGAAATGAGATGCTAGAGACCAGAGGTATAAAAATGTGTGATGTTGAGACTGTGGAATGTTTGAAGATTTTTAAGCAAAGAAAGCAAATAAGAATATCCCATGAGGTGGTATTCAGTTCTCTAGGGTTGATGTCCTTGTTTCCCATTTATTTTACCTCATCTTTTCTGCAAAATTCATTGAAACTGTAAAGCAAAGATTTTTAAAACGCAAAAGGAAATGCTTTCATGCAGCTGATTGCTAACTTATGGGACAGAAGACTTGGGGGTCTTTACATAAAGAGTACCTGTTTGCAGAGGTAATGAGAATATACTGTTCTGTTTGTGTAGAAATAATTGGTGTAAGAACACTCATGACTGAGCTTATAAACCTGTCCCTTGCTAACAAAACTATGGATTTAATTTCACTAACAGACAGATTTGTACATCCCTGTCATGCATGGCTGCTGGAGGCAGGACAGCAGAGTTTATTCTTATGTCCTCCTGAACTGTGACATCATGCAAGGCACAAAGATTTTGGGACCTTCATCTGGTACTACCCTGCTTGTATGCCTGTGCTTCTGAAGAAAAGAAATTACGTATCATTCAATTCACCCCATGCCTGCAGTGCTAGCAAAATGTGAGTGGCATGCATTAGGCTGACCTATGCAGCTTAGGTATACCAAGCAAGTAGTTTTGGCTCAGGACATTGACTTGGCCCTCAGTCAAGACAGAGAAGTTCAAAACACATTCATCTTAGTCATGACCAGAATACCCATTTAAAATAAGTGAGTGCTAGCCCTTCTATTTTTAATACATGGAGAAACTGAGGCATATGCAGCAGCTGCTGTGCCCAGATTAAGTGCGTGGCAGAGTCTGGAATTCAACAACAACAGCAACTCCCTTTTTCTAGTCCTCTGCACTGAAGCATTTAGAAATACATTCAGGTGTAATTCTATTGTGTTCAACACAAAAATCTAGGCAACTTATATCACCTGCTTGTCTTACATAGCAAAACTGACCTGGAACTCTTTCAGGTCCTGCTTTCTGAATTTTCTACAATATCACAGAAGATTTAACTTGAGGTAGGCCCTAAATATAGGAAAATTGCCTGGGAGATCACCACCTCTTTTAGATGGTCAATAAAATCTGACTATCAAATTATTATTTCTTTAGGGCAAACCTATTCATGGGATTCTTTTTGCTCAAGGACCTGGGTCCACTCTGTGGGTAATGTGGAAGGATGGGGGAGTCCAATGTGTACTTCAAGGTCATTTAATCCTAGGTGAAAATAATCTATGATTTGAGTTGTAGGATGGCAGTGTTCCATGATGCTGTATGTCACTACTGCTGTGGCTGTCATATATCAAAGGTATTGTAGCAGGAACGTCTAGCTGCTAGCCAAGCTAGAGGCAAGAGGAAGAATTCATTGCAATGTTAAACCTTATGGCCTAGTCCAAAGGGACCAGGTGTAGAGAATGTAGAGGATATACCTTTAAATTGTTGTAACCCATGATTTGACTTGCATGTTATAGGAAGCAGTACAGCAGAAACCACCTGAACCAGCGAAGGGGTAACCTCACAAGAAGCAGTGCAAGTGCAGCAGTGACCTAACTTGAGCTGGTTTTGGTGCCCAATAACTCCATGCAACACACTGATGTTTTCGTTACTGCTGAGCAGAGCTTACACAGAGTCGAGGCCTTTTCTGCTTCTCAGCCCACCCCACCAGCGAGTAGGCTGGGGGTGCACAAGAAGTTGGGAGGGGACACAGCTGGGACAGCTGACCCCAACTGACCACAGGGATCATTCAGACCACAGGACATCATGCTCAGTATATAAAGCTGGGGGAAGAAGAAGGAAGGGGGGGCCCTTCAGAGTTATGGCGCTTGTCTTCCTGAGACACAATGAGGTGTCATGGAGCCCTGCTTTCCTGGAGATGGCTGAACACCTGCCTGCCCATGGGAAGTGGTGAATGAATCCCTTGTTCTGCTTTACTTGTGTGTGCAGCTTTTGCTTTACCTATTAAACTGTCTTTATCTCAGCCCATGAATTTTCTCACTGTTACCCTTCCAATTCTCTCCCCCATCCCACCTGGGAGGGGTGAGTGAGTGGCTGTGTGGGGCTTAGTTGCCAGCTGGGGTTGAACCGTGACACTCCTCTTGCATTCTTAACCCTGAAAACCTCAGGCACAAATGGAAGTGTGATAGCTGAATGTGCTGCTAACAGAGACTGGCAGGATGGCTTATATCCTCTGTACATGAATTTGAGGATTTCTTTTCTCTGATTCGAGTGTGAAATAGAGCCCCCGGAAACAAACTACATCTCTTGCTGTGGTGTGATTCCAGCTGTCAGTGAGACATCTGCTTTTTCTCTTGTCAGACTGACTTCCTCTTCCACCTGACTTCCAGGTGAGTGAATAACCTGACAGCTAATTATGCTGTGTTAAGTCTCGTGTTTTCATTAGCCATAGGTGAGCTTGAACACTTCTTCCTACTGGATCCATATAGTCCAGTGCATAGGTTGTCAGTCCAGACCTACTACAATTTCTTTTCTTATTTTCACAGGTAAATTGGAAAAATAAGAACATCTAGGCCCTGATCTTCCTGCTGTTTTACCTAGGCATAAGTTTATTGATGCCAATGGGATTTTACTCTGAGTGAATTTGACTCAGTATGTGTTCTAATTTGTATTCCAGAGCTGGCACAGCAGTTGATTTCATACCAACATATATAGCAAGCTTTCCACTTCTCTCTAATGCCCTTCAGCCCACAACAATAAAACAATGTTGCTGTTGGTTGAGTCCAACATTAAAAAGTTGTGGTTGTAGAATAGCATAAATTTCTGGCTGGTTGCTGAATCCAGCTAATGATCAGATTTGTGGTGGGAAACTGAGAGTTATTTCAGAACATGAAGATTAGGAAGGTCAGTGGTAAATCTGGAGATGGATCCACAAAGAAGATAGAGTAGACACTGTGATGCTACACAACTCATTTGAATGTGAGGCTTTCAGGTATCCCTCCAAAATTCTCCATGGATGAGGAATTCTTAAATTCTACTCATTTTTTATCTCTTTAGAAAAAGCAATAGGTGAGTAAAGTTATATTCAAGCTTCAAGCTAAAGATTGCCATCCATTCCACCTCCAGGTGTACATATATCATTCGATGGGCTTCTTTATTTCAGCTTTGTAAATGATCTTGCAATACCTCTGTGAAATGCTGGACTGACAAGTTTAGAGATGAAAGTCTTAAAGCTTGCAAAATAAATCTGTAAATACTTCATATGTAACTAAGCTTCTTGTTATATTGTGAGATTAACTGATGTTTTACATAATACTTTGAAGGCTCTTAAAGGTCTCTTTGGCACCACCTGAACAATGCTATACAGCACATGAATTAATTCAGCAGAAACTGATCCTGTATTTAAACACTGTACAAAATAGCGATGTCTTCCAGATCAGTGCAGTCAGTACTCAATACTTTTAAGGTCTCCTTATCCCCAGAAAGCCAAAGCTGTTCCTTAATGCACACAGACTTTACAGACCAACATTTTAGGCATGGGTGAGGGCTGACCTTAGAGCATGAATGACACTCAGAGTGTCTTGGAAATGCCTTAGCTTTTCTTTAGTGAAACCACTGTGCTGGAATTGAAATGCGTTTGGGTTTATCTGTTCTCTTGAATATGAATAGTTTGAATATACTGGTAGGTTGTCAATTGCTGCTGAGAAAAATTTTTTCTAGCAAAAAGAAGTGGATTTTTTTGCACAGACATCCCAATATATCAGTTCCTGGCCAGTATCAGCCTGGCTGGATTTGTTTGTAGCCTTAACATAAAAGGTTTTATACTTCATTACTACTTGCCTGAGCCATTTTGTGGCATTTTTGGATGAGAGTCCAGTCTCATCTCTGTCACTCAAGAACAGTATATCCAGGGGCAAAAATCAAACCAGAGAGATTGCCTTATAGAATGAAATAGAATTGGTTTTTTCCTCCCTTCGCAATCTTGCACATGAAGTGTAATAGTTGCTGAGATGAAGTGTGTCTTACGAGAGGCTGAGGTCTTGTCCTGAGGAAATTACATAACGAATGAAAAGGAAGCTTACTTCACAAAGCAGAATAAGAATGCTAGTAATTATGTCTCAGATAGCATAAATAATATATTTAACTTTCAAAAGCTCTGACAAGCTGTGATGGGGAAAAAATTAAATCTTCAACTTTTGTTTCAGGACAGCAAGTCTCATGACAGAAATTAAGTGAGTCTATGTTACATAAGTAATTTATTTGTGCATCTTTGGTATTGCAGCACTAACAGGCTTGCTGCCAGGTATTCCAGGCTGCAGTTTGTCACATCTGACTCCTTACTCTTTTCAGGCAATTGAAGAAATGACCTTCTGCAGGCTGTCAGTGTCAGATACCATCTCACTCACATAGATAAAGCTCAAGTAGCTTCCTGATAAAGCATCTTTTAAAAATGCAGTGAGCTGCACCATGAAAGATAGGTAGACAAGTGTCACACAAACCCAAAATATTAACATGGACAAGCATGGACAGTAGCGATAATAGGCTCTTTCTTTATTCTGTGTTTTTTAATTATTTAGTGCTATTGTGATCTAAGGATCATTTATTCATCTGTTGAAAAATATCTTGTTGTATTGGCCAGAGTTAACTGTTCTGATAGCTGCTGTCATATCATCTTGTAAGCAGCTACCTCCTGATTTAAGCTAGCACATACATTTGCAAGTATATCCTGGATCAAACCTAGGACTGGACCCCATTAGGGAAAGTATACGCAGGTATTTGCCATGTGGCTATGTGGCCTTTGAGATATTTAATATATATTCATTGAAAGGGCTATTATCAGATATCATTTAGGAACCGGTGTTTACAGTTTGTTCATGAAGAATCAGGAATAACTAAGACAACAGTATCTTAATCATAACAGAGGCCGAAAGTAAAGAGAAATGCAGGAGTAAGAAAAGTAGACTGGAACTTTTTGTGAATAAAAAGAGGAACAGCTTCCATAAAGGTGTCTGGGGACCTTGTTCCCATTGATTTTTTAAGACTTTTCAAGGAGGTGACTTCCAGCAGAGTTTTGAACTGAAATGCCTTTAAAAATACGGCTCTGTAGTCTGCAGTGTTGTTATAATTAACAAACCAGAAGTCTGCTTTCAGAAATGTAGTTTATTTTTGCATATTTCATCAGTTTTCTCTCCCTCAAAAGAAGCTTAGAAAGAGCAACATTCAAAAGCCAGCAAGTGATAGGTCTGGCAAAGCTCTGGGGTTGTCTAGGTGAGTATCGAACTTAGCTGGTCAGAGATAGCTGATCCATACTTTTGACTCTGGAAGCTATACCAAGCCCTGTCACTTTTTTGCTACTGGCCTCCTTCAGACTTTGCAGTTAGTTGATTGTGACCTATTTCATATTTGTTGTGATCTGTTCTTTTGTGGCTGTGATATACTGCTAATACTCTCAGTTTTTCTTGTTAGTGCTTGTGTTAGGAAGCAGACAACTTGTTATTATGAAAATATGTGAACACAGGCCTGTCTTTAATAGGTTGATGAAGATAAACATAAATAACCAGTGACAAATTATTTACTTTCTTCCTCTTCAAATTACCTGCCAGTACAATTTGGCAGGGCTTTTATACTTCAGGAATTAAATAAAGCTTATTTTTTCAAAGAAAACAGTCACTCCTGCAAGACTAATTCAGGAATTGTGTAAGCTTCAGTCTCACTTTATTTATGTGATTTAGTTCTGTTGGTTTCAAACAGGTGACATTCCTAAAATTATTTTCAAAGCATGTACTTTATTTTTTTAACTATCAATTTATAGTCTTAAAAATCATATATGGTTCCTCTTCCCATTGTCTTTAATTATTTAAACTTTTTCCATGACCTGGCACTATCCACTTGCAAATTAAATAAGAGCTATTAACAGTTTAAGATCTTAATCCCACTGATGAGCAGGTCCCAAGATTGATTTCAGGGGGACTTATATGCTTAAGTAGCTTTTAAGGAACTGTACCTCTGGGACTTGCTCAAGGTACATTGAATGTCTGTTGGAAAGCACAAGGTGTGGCAGCCCCCTGAGTCATTCTCTAAATTAATTTTAATTTTGTGCTCATTTAAGCAAATGATAAAATTTGCACCAGCTTCCATGGAAGAAGTTCAAGCTCAGAAGGAAATGCATTCTTAGCACCCTGAAGAAATAACAGTGCATGGATGTTTAGGAAAAAAGCAAGATGGTACAAATGAGTCTTATAGGTAGGGAAGATACATATTTGTGATATAGTAAGGTTATAAAATAAATTATATGCTATTATAATACTGAATTCTGGCTTCTGTAAATCTAGTGTGGATTGCAAGAACAACAAAATTCTTATTTGAACCTAGTTGCCTGAAGTTATACACAAAATCCACTAAAAATATTAATGCCATGTTTTGATGCAGAATTACCTGTGGATATTCTATTTTCTGAGTTTTTCAGGGGTTTTCACTTTGTTTGTCCTGTATTTTCTCTGTTAACCTTGGTCTCCTTACTCATTTCTTGCCCATGCAGCACTCCAAGGTAGAGGTATGGCGTACAGTGTGCAGAAGTGGGTCTAACTAGCAAAGCTAATGAGAGCAGCCAGCAGAGCTAAACTTCAGAGGTATTTCTATTTGCAGAGATGTGTTAAGATTTAATCTTTGAACTCTCTTTTGTCTCCCGTTGCAAAGCCCTCCTAACCCGACTTCCTGCTTTCCCTCTATCCTTACCTCTCTCTCTTCTTAAAATCCCATACTGGGAGAAAAGCTTTTGTATGACGGTGGTCAGCAGAGCAATCCTGAGGAAGAAGTCCTTGGATGTGAACATGAAGATCTTCAGGCAATGATATGTGATGATGTGATTGTAACTGGGCATCAGTTACAATCTGAAGATCCACAGACTAATTAACGATAGGAGTCCCCTTCTTTTGGAAAACACACTGAAGCACCTTTTCTCAATAAATGATGTAGAATATTGTTTTTCATGTGCACCGTGCAAAGCAGAAAAAAATATTGCTTATTTGGGGTAATCTTTAGGTTTTCTTCGAGGAAGACTGCATTATTTGTTGCTCTTAAATTGAATTTTTTAGGCCATTGTTTCCCTGAAAGCGTATTAAATGCCAACACAGTCTCTACTTTCTACTAATTCTTACAGTGCCTGTCTCAGCTGAAGTTTAGATTTTCAACGACTGTCATCTTAAATATCAGTTCTTTCATTCTGTTTTCTCACATAAAGCAAATTCTTTGAATAACTCTCTCCATTTTTCAGACTGATCTTTTGTGCTTGGTTTCTTTTTCAGATGTTATTTATTGTGCATACCTCTGAATAACAACTCAAAGCTACCTCTATTTTTTTGCTTTTCATTGATTGACAAAGTGGTGCTGGACTCAGACTGAGAAGTAGCAGAGAAAAATTATTGGCCCTTTACTCTGCAGATTTTAGAAGATGTTGTTCTTTAATTTGTTGGCTTCCTATAGGTGAGCCCATGAGTGTTTTATGTCACTGCCAAAGTCCATTTATAGTGCAAAAAGGAGTTACCCACTAATGAATTCATAAAGCTCAGACAGGTTGTTTCCATACCACTCTTTATGAAACATTTTCATTCAGTCTGGGATGAAATTGTTTTATTATGCTTTTTGTGAGATCAAAAAGTTTGTAACATATTCACCAGATATTCAGATAAATTTAAATATACCTTAAGCGTGAATTTTCATTTCTATTCTAGAATTATACCTGCATATTTGCTAAAATTGTATGTGCTGTTTTACTTAAATCTTTTTAAAATAAATAAAAAAAATAATCCAAAGATGCATTCTTTGGTCTTTCATATTTCCCTTTGAAAACATGCAGCCTTGGGTGAAATTCAGGACTTTGCCACTGATTTCAGTCAATGTAGAATTCAAACAGGTTTATTTGTCTGACATCTGGGACAGAGAAGACATGGGATCGGACCACATTTTTTAGAGACAGAAAAACAATATGGGCATTAGAGAAGTTCTTTAAAGGTCTGTACTAAAGCCTGTGACAGCCTGAGATGTTTATAAATAAAAATAATTAAAATAAATTGTAGGATTGGATTATAGTTTTGTGTAGTTAATGGAACTGGTGTTTTCCTGTGAGGAAATGATGTTATTAGCTTGTGGCTTTAACATTTGTGTCTGATAATGCAAATGAAAATACATCTGTCTAGACTTTTAAAGCAGGAAAGTACACAGGGAGTCAAAACATACTTCTAATATTTGATTTACTATATAAAGTTTGATCATAAGCTAAGAGTGTTTTTTAAAACTGCAATATTAATCAGCTTTGAGATACAACATGTTTCATATGGTTGGCACAATGGTTGTACCTGTATAAAGATGGTCTCTACCATTGGTTTAGAAGTGTTTAATAATCTGTATACACCTGTATTTACACACACATGCACATGCTCACACACACATGTTCTTTTTACCTTGTTCCTTTGCAATAAAAAGTTAATCATGGCTGTCAAAACATGTATGTTTATTATATTAATAAAAGAGAAATAAAGCCCCTTGAATAAATCTCAATTAGAATTGAATCCAAATGAATACAGTTTAGGAAAAACGGTGCTAATCATAGAGTTGTTGCAAGTTAGTATAATGCACTGATAAGGACTAGAGAGTACGTCTCTAACTCTTTTCTGTGTCTTCTAGTTTTCTGAACAGTTTAAGCTCTCTATTTTTCTGGTCCTGTTGAAACAAAATGTTTATGCAATAATGATTATAAATGACTGTATCTACAAGCCATTAATGACTCTGCAGCTTACACCGAGAACAGTGCCAACCAGCACAATTCACTTTCTTTCTTTTGGAAAAAAAATACAGAAAAGACTCTCTCTGTTGCAGTATTCCTCTACTTTAAGTTTAGAAATATGCTTCTGGGAAGTTGGTCCAGGCTGGAAATATATCTAGCATATGAATAAAGCAAAGTATTCTCGAATATCAGCTAGACTGGATCTTTCATGACTAGCTAGTGTAACTATATACTCTCACATGCAAAAGTGTTGAAAGTAATGTTCTCAACCAGCACATTTTTAGGTTGGACTTCAGTGCAGTTTGAATATTAATAACAGACTTGTAAGTCCCTTAACTGAAAATATGGGCTTATCCTAGAAATGCTGATTCAACTCAACAACAGTAATGCAAATGTTACTATTCTAATAAACGAAGCAAAAGAGATTTCAACCTGTTGTCTGGGAGCCCTGAGCGCACACACAATGATTTATGGCCAGGCAGACTACCAAACTAAATGCCTTTTCTAGCAAAGGTACATTTTTCAATACAACAATTGCCCCCATAAATGATTCTGCATTCTGCCACTGTACCTGCTGAGAAAATATACGCCTTTTCTGATGGAGTAATGTTGCAATCCAAGATTTTAATCTAGGCAACTTGTCAACAAAAAAGAATGATAATATGATGGAAAATCCAGCCTTGCAGTAATTTTTGTAATCGTCAATTCCATGTAATTTTCTGTTTCCTTTTTTCCCCTCCTAAGGGAACAGGGTGGTATGGAGGTCATTTTAATATTTTGGGTAAGTATAGCAGGAAAGTAGGTATTTGAAACTAAAAGGAAAAGTAAGTCATTTAGCACAACTGTGACCAGACTTCGACCTCACACTCTTTTGCCCCTGTGAGGCACCGGCCACTGTGAACATTTTCAATTCAGTGTATGAGAACAAGCTGCTTGTGTTAAACTGGGAATATGCTCTTTCTCATTGTATTGAACTTTTAAAACTATAAAAGCACAGTAAGAACATACAGATGCTTTCCTCCAGCTACTAAAAATATTCAGGGCAGGGCATTACTGAGCCAGAATTGGTGTTTTATACTTAGGAGCATGCTGGGGACTTCTTTCCATTAATTTGCTCAGTTATTTTTAACCAATATAAGTTTTAGTCTTCAAAATATCTTACAGTGAGAGAATCCATTGCATGCCTGCTGCAGGGACATATCCTTTTCCTTGTTTTGAATCTACGACCAGCAGAACTTGAATTAGTTACCTGTTTAGGAGAGACTATCAGTGCCCCTAAAAGGAGGTATATAGTACACCTATCAAGCTGCTTTGTTCAAGTAGGTACCAGAGATCATTCAGGTATTTCTTAAATTATATGGTCTTTAGATCATCCAAAACATTTTAGCCCAGGTTAGAAGGAACAGCTGGGAAAAGACTCAGTTCCTTTGTGAAAAGTGATTCTAAAAGCTTAGGCTCAAGCCCTGTCTTCAGCAGTGGGTTGTCTTCTTTTTTCCGTTCAAATTTTTTTTCTTGTTTGTTTTTTCCCTTTGTAATTCTTTTTGAATTTAGAATTAAAGCAGTTTTTCTTTTGGAATGGACATTTTAATTCAAGCAGATACTATATTTCAATAATTTTTCTCCCATTCTTCTTCTCTGCTTTGAAATACAATAGCATGATTACATTTTCTTGACTGTTTCCTTTTCTTATCTTCATATTTTCCACCTCTAGCTGTTTTTTCAGTCAGTAACAGAAGAAAGAATGTGTAAGTTTTGTCATCTCTAAATTCTGAAAACTTCTGTAGTCAAAGATAATTATAACCTTACCTAGTATAGTTTTTCTGCTGATTTTTTTACCTAATTTTGCATGATGGTCCACTACATTTGCTTGGATAGACCTAGAACTATTTTGAAGGAGACTAAAAAATGTTATTAGTTCCTTACAATACATAACCACCTACTGCACTTGACCCAGCTTACCCAGAAGGATAGTGATTTTTTTATTTTGTCATCTTTTGTAATAACTTTTCTAGTAGTAATAGTTTTAAAATAAGGAGAAAATTAAATGCTTACAGCCTTCTCAGACAGATTTCCAGGGAAGGAGAGTTGTTCACTTAGAGGTTTGATTTTCATGATCCGGTGTGTCTGTCTTGGGAGCAAGCTACTAGCTAACAAATCACTTGTTCACCTGTGCAAATTGTTCATATTTCTTCATTTCCTCCCCAGCATTATCCTGCACATGTTGGATGAAATCACACTTAAAAAATATCTGGTTGGTTTTTGTTAGTCATCTGCCCTTGCCATGGTGCGTTTAAGAGAACTTTATCCAGCAGAACGATTTAGACGAATTGCAGGAATCATGTGAGTGCTGGAGAAATCCATGTTACAATTGGGCAGTGTCCTTCCACAGCCATGATGATGCTGATAAATTATTATCAGTGTGAGAAAATTAATGCTCTTTGTAGGACCCAGGAAGCATGAAGAAGCTATCAACAGTTTTTCCTACCTACCAATGCTAACAAGGTACTCCTAGGTCAAGACATTTGACTAGCTTATTTTTTAATACATTGAGGCAGCACGAACTCATGGCAGTTTCTACCTGAAACTCCAGTACAGCATTTAAACTGCAAAGTGTTAACATGGTGCATACGTGGCTATGTACGTGGCCTACGTATGCATGTGTAGAATTCTATCTGTGCTGTCACAGACAGATTTTAGTTTTGCATTATGAGATCCAGAATAATGTAGATGCATTAGATGTCAAATAATCAGACATACAATTTAAAGAAAAAAGAAAGACAGACAGAAAGAATAAAATTTTTTTTTTTTGAAGAACCAGGAATTGCAGAGAGAAAATGTGAGAAAGTTGTACTTTACTCTCTGTATTTTATTAAGTTCGCATACTATTTTTGGTGTTGTGTGTTTTACAGAGTTCCCCAAGATAGCTTGCAACCCCAAGGCTGTGACACCAGTGTATAAAGCTTATGCATTTTGGTGGTATGATTCATAACATACTAATGTGCTCTGCTTAGACCAACGTGTTCAGGGACTGATACTATCAGTTACTCAGAGTTAACAGGTGACTTTTAATGCCTTTAATTTCAGTTGTGCTGTGCTGTAGTAAATGAAGGGGAATGAAACTGAATCAAAAATGTTTGGTCTAGTGATGGTTCAATGTTGGATTTATATATGAATGACCTTTCACAAAAATCTGAAAGATCACGCACCAGGTTTGGGGCTGATATACTTGCAGTTATCTGGCAGATAAATAAAGCTGACACATACATAAGGTATTACGGGTAAGTCCATAGATATGTTGTCATCCAAAGATTTTGGAGCAGTTTATGGCATAAACATTCTGGTAGCCTTACAGTATCAATAAAGTTTCACTGATAAAGGAGAGTTGTTTTACAGAAAATCAGATTGTTTCTCTAAGGCAGTAGAGGAAATCAGTAGCAATAGGACTTCTGATGAAATTTTGGCTTTGTTGAATCCATTATCATATTCTTTATTACTGTCAACAAGGCTACAGTAACACTGCATGTTGTTGGACTGGCTGTCTTTACTAACTTAAAACCTTACTGCAGTAATTGTCATTAAAAACTTACTCAGTTCCTCAGAGCTAGACCTTAAGGATTTATTAATACATTTACAAATAGACAACATGTATTGTAACATGGTAACACATAATTTTTTGACAACGCTTGAGAAAATCAGACACTATTGGAAGTACATTGATTTTTTTTGAAGGTTAGGGTTTTCATAATTAAGGTTTTCCTGAATGTGTCTCAGCCATATACAGTTAAACATGCTGCTTTCAAAATAGGATACGATACATTTGCAAAGGTGGCTGTTACATCTTAACTGCTCTGTGCTCTAAATACCTTGTAAATTATATAGGTACAGCATGTTTATAAATGTGTTTATTACTCCCTGTAAGACAGTGATAGGTAGTTCTTGTAAAAGATGGAAACATCTTGGGCTTTGGCTCCTGTTATGTCACCTTCTAATACGGCAACATGCTGAGATATACAAGGCAATAAAGATTGTTATTTACAAGGCTGTGTCAAGCCTCACCTCTGATAAACACTTTTATAAAGTTTGTGGATATCATTTATTCATTATATTATTAAAGCACTGTCCTCTTCCTGGCAGATGAATCAGCTTCTTATTTCTGGCCATCTTTGGTGCGTTCACTCAATTTGCAGCATCACCTAAAAAGGAATGTTTGCCACCTTAGTGCAAATCAGTAAGTCAGACCTATAACAAACATCATATTCGAAGGTACAACCAGGAAAATGGTAGTCCTCCGCTAACGATACCTTTAAATACTTAACCTGATATAAATTATTCAATACATTTACTTATGTAGGAGATGTGAAATCAGTGGACCAAGTCTGTTTCCTGACTCTGTCTTGGTTCAAGGTTGGGCAGAATTTTGCCTTTTTACTATAAAATGCTATTGAAAGCAAACAACTGGATTGTCTTAAACAAATCCAGTAAAGATTAGAACTGTTGATGTAAAATTAGCTTTCAACAATTTGTGTGCTTTTTATTTCGTAAAGGATATCCCCAATTTGCATATTCAATTATAGAGCAAACAGAACCTTCAATGATACATTTTTCCCTTAAAATTTTAAAATTTACTTAACTAGAACTTGTACCTATCTTTTTATGCTCAGCATCCACTGCATGAAATATTTAAACTTAAGCTGACAAGGCATGGTGTGGGCCACCTTTGCTCTAGCTTCATGGGGATTGTGTGGTCACAGTAAAACTTGACTGCAGCTGTTTTAGCATCATACTCCATCCCACATACAATTTTTTTCTCAGAAAAATGGTCTGAAGCTGAATTGGAGGGGTTGTATACTTTAATAAACATAAAGAGTGAAAGAAACACGTGTAAGTTACTTACTAGGGGGCTGACAGCCACAGAGGAGCACATCCAGAATAGACTTCTTCAGACTAATGGGGAGCCACAAGACTTGCAGCTTGAAGTTTTTATGGCCCTTCACTATGCCTTTCTGTTCTGCGTAAAAACATGGGGAAAACCTCATTTGTAATGAGGCCTGTGGTGAGTATCTCCTACTGGCATAGTTAAGCGAAGGTTGATTGACCTTAAGAATGGAAGACAAGCCCCAAACTGGATCTTAACTCATATCCTTAAAACTACATATACATATATATGTGTATGAATATAGTTAATCTAGTCAGACTTTTTAAATCTCAATTTTTTTAAGAAGTCTTTAGGATTTTCCCTGCTGAGTTCTCCATTAGTTGCTGAGTTCAGTGAGTATTATACTGTGGCTATTTTCTGATCAGAAAACAATATGTGTTTTGGGAATCTGGATGTCAGACTCCCAGTACAAGAACCTTGTCTTCAGTCAATTATACTTTGTGGCTCTCACCTTTATAAGATCAACATTTTAGCCTTGAAAAGTAATATTTCTTGTATTTCTTGTAGTGTTAAATTACAAAACCAAAAGACTAGTTTGAGTGCTAGTATGAATTCTTCATTGCAAGATACTGCTTTATGCTGGAGATGGTTAAAATTTTCATTTTGTGCATTATTTTAACATAAGTTCTGTTTCTGATAGAGAAAAGTTGAGAGCTGTTTTTTAAAAAGTGAGTATTTATTAAATTCAGCTATTCTAATTGTATCTCTTCAGATGACTTTAACTTGCTAGAAAGAAAGAAATGTATGTACTGTAAATTATGAAGCGGTGGAAACACTATACCCTTAAGATGAGACATGACTGACATGTATTTTGAATTTCTTCTCTTTATCCATTAAAAACTGATGGGGATATCACATATTGCAATGGTTCCATATCTGTTTTCCTCCAAAAGCAAAGCATAGCAGAGGTATAGTTTACCTGTAGCTTTGCATTTGTTTTCCAGTTGGGATTTCAAAAGATCATGGAAGATTTATATGTGGGAACATAAGCTTCCTTGAAAATCCCAGTCTGTATCAAAAAGTTATACAGCTACATTTTCAGCCTTCTGCACCTGTAGTTAAAACTCAGCCATTGCAAAGGACTAAAAGACTAATTTTTTTCAAGTTTTCATTAAAAATGCATCCACTCAGTGTGATTGGTTGACCCTGGCTGGACGCCAGGTGCCCACCAAAGCCGTTCTATCACTCCCCCATCCTCAGCTGGACAGGGGAGAGAAAAATATAACAAAAAGCTTGCGGGTCGAGATAAGGACAGGAGAGATCATTCACTAATTACCATCACGGGCAAAACAGACTCAGTTTAGGGAAAATTAGCTCACTTTTTATTACAAATCAGCCAGAGTAAGGTAAATGAGAAATAAAACGAAATCTCAGAACACCTTCCCTCCACCCCTCCCTTCTTCCCGGGCACAACTTCACTCCCGGATTTCTCCACCAAGCCCTCCCAGCGGCACAAGGGGGACAGGGATGGGGTTTACGGTCATCACATGTTATTTTCTGCCGCTTCACCTCCTCAGGGTGAGGGCTTATCACACTCTTCCCCTGCTCCAGCGTGGGTTCCCACCCACGGGAGACAGTCCTTCATGAACTTTCTCCAACGTGGGCCATTCCCACGGGCTGCAGTTCTTCACGAACTGCTCCAGCATGGGTCCTTTCCACGGTGTGCAGTCCTTCAGGAGCACACTGCTCCAGCGTGGGTCCCCCACGGGGTCACAAGTCCTGCCAGAAACCCTGCTCCGTGGGCTCCTCTCTCCACAGATCCGCAGGTCCTGCCAGGAGCCTGCTCCAGCGCAGGGTTCCCACAGGGTCACAGCCTCCTTCGGGAACCCCCCTGCTCCGGCGTGGGGTCCTCCACGGGCTGCAGGTGGATATCTGCCCCACCGTGGCCCTCCCTGGACTGCAGGGGGACAGCCTGCCTCACCAGGGTCTTCACCACGGGCTGCAGGGGAATCTTCGCTCCGGCGCCTGGAGCATCTCCTCCCCCTCCTTCTGCACTGACCTTGGTGTCCGCAGGCTTGTTT
>NW_010973041.1:3744566-3834947 GCF_000737465.1 Haliaeetus leucocephalus
AAGCTTCCAGCAGCTTCTTACAGGAGCCACCCCTGTAACCCCCCCCCCCCTACCAAAACCTTGCCACACAAAGCCAATACATTTACCTAACTGGAAACTGAAATCTTGCAACAATTCATCTTGTAATATATATCTGACTCTAACTGCTGCATTCAGCATATGTGTGTACCTCCCAAAGGGTTTCATTCACTCCTGACCATGAGTAAATTTGTATTTACATTAAAGTAAGACTTCAGACTATTTTTTCCCCTGTCAATTTAATATCATTCTGTTCCACAGCATGTTGGAAACCCTGACGTCTCTTTTTTCTAACCCTTTGTAAATAAAATTTCATCAGTAGTAAACAGCAGCTTAATGGTGTTTGGTTTTGTTGCTCAGAAGCAGGTCAAGTCAGATTGCTTTTTGCCTGACCTCTCTAGGTTGCAGGAATAACATCCCCAGCTTCATAATCCTTATCAGGCCTATACCATAAATATTGCTGTTTCACATCCACTTTATTGGCCGGTACAGGAAAGTAACATGTCCAAATAACCACCTTTTTTTTTCCAGTCTATAGATGGAAGATAAATATTTAAAATGTCAAAGAATACAAACTGCTAGGAAAATGTACAGTGAAAGAATTTACTCAAGGATACAATTCACACTGTTAATTATTTTTTTCTTTGAGAAACAATGAAACAGAAATAAACAGTTTGAATAACAGGAGGAGAAAATATGAGACCCAGTTCCTTAAATATTTGCCTATATATGTTAAAGCTTTCTTTGAAGAAACTAGTGTGGCTGCTGTCAAGGCAGGACACTAAACTGGGTAGGTGCACACCATTTGTGCAGCATGGTAATCCTCATGTCCTAGAGAATTTCCTGACATAAAACCCCCACAAATTTCAAAATGCATTTTGATTTCTATGTAGAATTAATGACTTTTAAATTTATTGTGCTGCATAAATTCCACATGTTTGGTCTTGGAAATGTCACATTATTTTGGATTAGTAATTCCAAAACCATATCATTTTGGCAGACACATTATTTTGATATGTGTAGTTAATACAAAGTCAAAGGAAACAAAACTTAGTCAAAAAGTACTATTTTTGCATTTCCAGATGGAAAAGTCTCAATTTTTTGAATGGGAATTAATATTTGCCATGAAAATTTAATAAATATTTTATATAAAATATATAATATATTATAATATTTTTCTGTCAAACATAACAACCATATGCTGTATGAAAACTGTTACTTGCTTCATTTTACTTTTTCAGTAGCTAATCCTCTTGGTTTTGGTTTGTGTGTGGAGGGGTGAGATTGTCATCATCTAGGATATTTAGGTAACATGAGGAGCATCCTAGTTTCTTTGCATGTCATAGGTAGAGTGATTTAGCCTGTGTGACAGTTCACCAGAAAGCTCTGCTTATATATTAAAAAACACGTACTCAGTCCTGACCTTGTTTATCTCCTGTTCAATGTTGCCACTTGAAATACTGTTTTAGTATGCCACTAAAAATGGCACTTTGGTTCCTTGACACAACCTATATTTTATTTTCAAATCGAGCACAGAAATAGTTCTGTGAGCTTTCACAAGAGATCTACCAAGGCAAAACTCAGGCTTGCTGCTATATTAGAAAGAATACTCTGTTTACAAATATGAGAGTTAAAAAAAAGAACAGATCTTTGTTGTTTTAGAAGTGTAAATGTACTGGTGCTGCCATTTAAGAATAAACGTAGTAGTTACCTTACTGAAATAATAAGTGTGTAGGTATTGAGCAGCCTTGGGCATGTGTCTCTGAACCCATCTGTATGTAGTGCAGGTTTCTGCAGGTAGCTGAGATGCAGTAAACCTCATGCAACTGGAACTAACAGTTGGTTTCATTTTATTTCTCTGTATTTCCATCTTAAGTACATACCAGCTACATAACTAGTGATTAGAGATGCAGATGAAAACAAAACAAAACAACAAAGACCTTCTTTCTTTATTGCAAACAACTACTTGCAGGATCCTTGTTGGATCTCCTTTGTTTTCTTACATGCTGTACTTTTGCTCATACTGACTTTGCCTTGCTTCCTAAGTATGCCAATCCATTCCTTGAAAGAATGAGTAGTTATGTTAAATATCCTAAATAAAAACTATTTTTGTGTATGCTTATAGCAGTAAACCTGCAGTTGTATAATTGAAAAGACTTACAGTTTCTTATATATTTATGTATATTCCCTTTAACTTTGTCTACTTTTTCCTATTTTTAGCTGCATTTATGATCAACATAGCATTGGACATAGTGTGGCCTTCTTAACCCAGCTTGCCCAATCAATATGTGGGAAAGGGAATATATCACTAATTATTCCCACTTAGTGAATGTTGACATGAATTTTTTGCAAAATCATGAATGTTTAGATAATAACTGGAAAAATAACAGTCTCTAATATAACCATGCAAAATTTAGCATATCTTTTGAATGATGTGATCAGGTTAGAGAGACCCAGTAATGCCCCTGTAGACACTTAGATTCTTTTTTAAAGGAAGATGAAAAGTACATGCAGTGTCTTGATGCAACTAAAATGGAGGGAGAAAGCAACTGAATAAGCTCGGTTATTGTATACTGAAGTTTTCTAAGAAGCAACAGGAAACACTGTGACTTCAGTGTTGAAGTGAATGTCAAATATTGAAGGAAAGAACCCATAACATTTGTGTCCTGCCCCCTTTTCTTCTAATCCCTTGTCTTCTCCTGCACTTCCCAAATATTCAATGAAATATTTGTAATGTAATTCAACCTATCATGATTTGTTTCCTGGAATATATAATAGCTGGTCAAGGGGACATTCAAGTTGTAGCTGCTCAGCATCAGTAATTTGTGACCCAGAAATGAAGTGGGACAAAGGACAAGAAGGCCCAACTGCAAAAGGGGTTGGACTGGCTGGACACAGGAGTGGCAGGACAGAAGGAGTCTCTCTAAGGGAGTGAAATTTCCCTTGGTGATGAGACAAGAAATGCCACAGAGTTGTCTTGCAGCAATCCATCGGTCGTAGGACACGAGTGCCAGGGGCCGTCTTTGGGCAGCAGAGCTGGGCTGGGGGATGGACCCGATGCTGGGCTGAGGGTCCCTGTGCTGACGCTAACTGGATTGGTGCTGGTGCAAGGGTATGTAAAGGAATTTGCTCGTGTTGCACCTTTGCAGACTCCCTGTAGAACTGGAAATTTGTCCAATCACTGTACATTAAAACTTTTCTGTTTAAGCACAAGTGTATGCTAATTCCCCAACACTGGCATTCAAGTTCTGTCTTTTCTTCTTTTTCTATGCTTACCCAGCTACCATTTTGTTAAAGTGTAACACACAATACCTGCAGAAAATAAACAGGTGGAATTTAAGGTAGCTACAAGCATGCATAAGAAGATATATTAAAACACAGAGAGGATGTTAAGAGACAGTGTAAATATTGACGTTCCACATTTAGCCCATGAAGAGTTGCAATAGTGGTTAGGTTTTTTTGTTTGCTTTTTTCCCATTTACTGATGACAAACCATGGTTATTAGATCCTGAAGGCAACGGACAGAGATTTAAAAACTGAATATCTCCCTGTAGCTGTCCTGTTGGAAGCTGTAGTTTCTTGTTAGCAGTCATAGGCACTGCATTCTTCTGAGAGGTAGTTGTGACAGGAAGGATTGACAAGCTGGTTTAATACACTTTCAGCTAACAACTTCCCAAGACCAAGAAGCTGTCAGAAGAGATTGGTGTAGGTTTAGGGACTGTATTTTGTGTCTTGCTGAAATAACAAATAATTCCTTTTTTTTTTGACAGCTGTTTTATAGATTTTGGAGCAGCTGGATAAAAAAAACTAATGAAGATATTTTCACGTGATGATGGGCCCAAACACGTTTTCTTTGCTAGTTCTTGAGTACACAAATTAACTTCACATAGGAACATGATAAGTAAATTTTAGTGACAGCTTATGCTTCTTCATTTTTTAATGCTCAATATTGTCTTCTGTTGATGGTTTTCTTACCATATTTGCATTCTGCATGAGGTGGCATGGGAAGATAATCAGCATTTTGGAGGCAATTAAAAGGTTTATATTGAAGTTGTTCTGCCTATTAAAAGGATCTGTTCTGCAGAGAAAGGAATCAGCATTCTTATAGGGTGAAGAATTCGGAAATAGGGTATTCATGGTGCTGGCTTACCTTGCAGAAGCTGCATGTATGGGAAGAACAGAAAGATGTATTCCCAAGATTTTGTGAGAGTAGAAATAATTTATCCTGTCCACAGAAATTCAAACTATTAATGACTATTAATATTAAATGTTAAATCTTCGATTTAGTGGTAGTGAATGCATTACAAAAAATCAGAATGTAATCGAGGAAATAAAGGTTTAGGTGAAAGAAGGTGGTGTTCATGGTTTCAAACAGCCTAATTAATAGTGATATTGCATAGCACTTTTGCTGCATCTGTCATTTCCACATTTTATTGTGTTTTTTCTGGGGTAGTTATGTATTATCATCTCCACTTTGCATTTGGGGAAACTGATCCTCAGAGAGATTGCCTTGTGAAGTTGCCTGTTTGTATGCTTGAGACCTTCTGCACAGCTGTAGAGCATCTGACTTGTCATGCAGTAGAAAAAGAATAACCGTGGTGGGTGCTGCTAAAGGAAGCATGGCACCACATCCCCCTCTCTCTGTTCCTCTCTAAAGCACCTTCTGTTGACTAATCACAGCTTGACAATGGCCTTGTCAGAGTGAGAATCCAAGTTTCCCATGTTCTGGGAATCTGACCTTAACTAGCTGCAGCTCCATCAGCATAACCCTTAAGGAAGGCCATATAAAGAAAAGAAGTGCAAATCTCCTTTAAAGGGGAGTTTAATTTCATGAACTGTTCCATAATATCATTATGCTTTATTTCTGAAGCTTTTAATTTGGATCTAAGTTACTGGTTACTAAAAAAGCTTCGAAGACACCATGTGATAGAAATGAAAAAAAAAAGAAAAAAGAAATGATGAATAGCTGAACAGCATGACAAAAGGGGAAGAAGTAATGAAGACAATTGGTATCAATCTTATATCTGTTCTGGAGAATAAAAAATACAATATAGAGAGTCTTTCACTTCTTCATTATTGATTCAAATACAAAGTTAATTCATTGCCTCTGTCTAGTTTTTACTGGGCAAAGTGCCAGTCTCAGAAGGGCAAGTCCTCAAATTGCATCAGCTCTTTTCTTCATCAGGTGTCTTAGCTGTAACAATTCCAAAAATTGTCAATAGGCATATAGTTTAGTTAGTACCCTCCAGATCTTCCATCATTTGTTCTTCTGTGGATCAGTAAAAAGAAATTCTGACCCAATGCTGCTGTTAACAGTGACCTGCCTTCTGTAAAATACAGTAGGTTAAAAGCAGAAATTAAGTGCTTGTCAAAGTGTATGTAGCAGTCTCCCATACTGACTGATTAGACAGTTGTTAAGCTTAAATTCAGGTTGAGATTCATTTATTGGTGCAAAAAATATGGATATGGAATAGAAAGATGATCTGGTGGCTCAGACACCATTCTCGAAGTTAAAAAAAAAAAAAATTGTGGGGATTTGCCACAGATTATCAGTATGACCTGGCACTTGTTATGTGATGTGTTTCTCCCAAATTTTCTGTTATTAGTTGGTCTCAGTTAAACACCTTCAGTAATGAAGCCCTACTTACTCACTACTATATTCCAAAATAATGTTGCACAAATGTCAGATCTGTTTATCAGAATAAAATTTTGATTTCATACATGAATGCAAGCATAGGAGTCCTTATCTTCCTTGCGTGTCAGAGAAGGTTGGGCTAACTCCTTTTGAAAGTGAACAGCTTTGCCCACCTGGGTACTAGTAGTCATTTGGGGGAAGACATTATTGCATCACTTTACTGCCAGAAAGGACTTTTTGGTGCAAGCTGAGAAGTCAGAAATTATTTTAGTGAAGAAAAGGAAAAAAGTTCCTTCAAGAACTCCAATGCTAGTATATGGAAAGACAAGAAGTAAAAATAATGAGGAAATAAAATTGAGGTTTCTTCAGCATCTGTTTAACTGGACTTGGGATTGCATTCAATGAAGTTACCATTTTTAATTTTATGAATGCTACTCTAAAAGTGTCTGCATATCTCAAACACACATTTTACTGCCTTGACATATTTACATTTCTTTTATATTTCACCCTAATATCTGTGCCTAATGCTTATTTGAATGTGTTTAAAATACCTCTATAATTGTTTTTACTCTGTATTTCTGATTAGTACTTTAATTTCTTCTTATTCTTCTTTTTGTTCAGAAGTTACTGCATGTACAAAACTGCATGAAAAAAATGGAAATAGGGAAGAAAGAGTATGTTCCTACTACCTTAGCAATGATCTGGAGGGCTTTTTTTCTAAACAGCTGCATGCACAAACAACTTGTGCAGCACTTCTGCTCGTCTAATTTTAATTAGCAAATATTGTGCATCTGTCAGTGGGCATCAGAAAAGCTGTATTAACTGAACAGTGGAAATTCTTAGTTTGAGGCCAGTGTGAAAGGCATTGATGGATAAGGTATAAAAGAAGAGGAAGAAAGCAAGAAACCAAAGGGGACCACAGTGGGATTGTGATCGGAAGGCAAGTTCTCACTGAAGAACCCCCATTTCAGATTTAGTTCAGACCTGCATTAGGTAGATAAAGATGAATGTGAATTTTAAATTATACTTAATCTTCATTAAAGTAATTATCTCTCTTAATGAAGTATTTGCTAGGTGGTGGCTGTGCAATGGAGTATGAAACCCTAAGTGAATAAAATAAATTTCATTTTTTTTCAGCTTAGCTTTTCTGTCCATTAATAAACAAGGCATAGAAAATATACTTTTTGGAGTAATGTGATGTGCTCATAACTCTTTTAAGATTGATATCACCTGAAATGATGAACACAGACATTGTTCTGGGTCCCTCTCACCTGTTATTTTGATCCAAGAAGAGTATTTCAACCTTGCTTCCCATATCTTATTTTATTTAGTTAATTTTTTCCCCAGATGTCAAGTAAGCCACATTCCAGATATATTTCACACCTAAATGAGTGGACTAATGGAATGGTGTTTATAAGGGAAGGTATAATTTATCCAGACACTCTGGACTATTAATCACAAGAATATGAATTAAGCTCTGACATGCTTATTTTTTGTAATATGTATGAAAATTGCTTATTTACTTCAATGGTGTTACAATGAAAAGAAACAGACCAGTTCTAAATGGCAATGTACTGTAGTGTGAAGCAATTAACTGAGTTATATGTTCCCTTCAGTCAGGATAATTTTCTATTAACCGCACAAACTCATAGAGACAGGACAAAATAAACCTGGGCTGGTGAGCATGTCAGCCAGGAGTAGCAGAAAATAAACACCCTCATGAAATGAAAATCTGGATGGAATGGGTAGACCAAGAGACAGGAAAACTGTCTGAAGAATGTGTGACTGTAAGAGGGACTGAGACTGAACTTTGAAGTTTTTTATGTATTGGGTCAATGATTTCCTCTGTGGAAATTCCCAAGTTGCACAGTCTGATACTCTCAAAACTATTCAGATTTTACTTTAGTTATTGGGAAGTTGTCTGTTGCCTTTGATAGTGTAGGTACTAGATCCTCTTTTTACATATTTTTTTGTCTCCCCCCCCTCCTCCCCCCCGCCCCTGAATAAATACTGTTTATACTCTAAGATAGCTGACTATCTGCTACTGCAATGTCTTATCAGCTTGCCTACAATTAAATTCTGACCTTGAGTAGGATCTCTAACATGATGGCACAGTTAGGTAAGGAAAAGTATCAAAAATAGTCATATAATCACCAAATTTAGTGAGGTTTTTTATAATTGAGAACAATAGGGAATATTTTAAGGCCTCAAAGTCAAAACAACCTTCCTGCCCCCTTCCTATCCCACTGACAGAATCCTGTGATACTTGTCATGATGTGAATTAGGTCTGCAGACTCAGACCAATGTTCTTCACAATTTTAAAGGCCTTGAACATATGTAATTGGTTTGTCTTTTATTTTCTGAAGTACTGAAAGTGATCTAACTATTGTGCAACGAGACAGAAAAACTGATTCCCTAAATAAATGACATAGCAGCTAGTGGGAAATGCCTGTTATGTTTACATTTATGGTTTTATTTATTTATCTGTTTCTCTACGTATGGTATAAATTCAGTGGAAAGAACAACACTGTGCAAGAGTGTGATGTGTTAAAATGCAAGTGTATCATGTATAATTACACTGCCTGTAATGGTGTCTGTGTGATTTCTTTCTTGAAAAGGTGAGGAGAAAGAAGGACAAGCTTGTATAAGGTCATCTTTTTGCCTGCTGATGCAGAGTTATTTCAACTGTAAAATAAAAAAAGAACAAACTAATTCCCTTATCTGATGACCTATGTCTTTTCTACCTGAATGCTAGAAAGGTTTTCTTAGGTCTTTGATTTTTCTTTTAATTCTTTCTGTAGTCATATCAGGCTGAAAGGCTGCACTCACCTGGGTTTATTTAATGAAAGTCTAATGACACAAAGTAAAATGCTGAGAATATAAGTATTTGGGATCTTAAGATCTTGGTAGGAAAGTAATTAACAAGGAACGAAAAATGGCAAGTAATGCTCCTAGCAAGGAAGCTCTGCCACGTATGAGAATTTTAAAAGCTTTCAGGCATTTTTCAAGTACTGCTTAGAACAACGTTATGGGAAAAAGCCCTCAAACAATCACAAAAAGATGATAAAATTTAATTACTTTTCCTTAAGCTTAATTGTCTTATTTTCTTGAAGACACTAGCATTCTTGCCCTTAAAGTAAAAACCCAAGGTGAGGGTGTTCTGGATAAACACTCTGGAGATATCAGTAACATTTCCTAGAGGACTTTGGGATAGTCTACCAAATTCTTGACAGAGAATTTGATTTCGAGGCCAATGAATAGTGACAGAATTGTTTATGTGGAACTTAATCCCTCCATTTTTCAGATTGTGTATAGTTTCTTTGAAGTCATTAAACTTGTTTTGAAATGAAGGTCTGACCTGATCTGTTTGGGCTTTCTGAAAATTCAGGGGGTTTTAACCCTTATCTTACTTTTGCCTCTCATTAGAGGTGATTTTTCAGGAGCTGCAAGGTGACTTGTACCCCTGGGCTGGTAAGGATGTGTTTCCAGTTGGCATAAAATAGTCTCATAGTAGTGAATCTGAAGCCATATGGATAACTTAGGAGGTAGCACAATTAATGGCAACCACAGTAGTGGTCACTGTGTAAATACTATTAAATACTTTTTTTCAGTGTTGTTTTTCCTTTGTGTATCACCTGCGGTTTAAAGATTTTTGGATGCTGGAAGTTTTATATGCTACAGCTACACAATGCCTGGTTAAATATAGTCTAATCCCAAGCTGAAATGCAACAGTAAGAACTGCTTCTCCAAACCATGTGATTTCCAAGACGGCTGTCAAAATCAGACTATTAAAATATTAAAAGTACTTTAATTATCTGTCTGTCAAGATCAGATGCTTGATTCTGTCATAGCTGAAAAGGATTTTCTTCTTCTTCACAGCCCTTTTGATCTCTTGGGATGGGAAAATCAAAGATTCAAAAACCTCTTGAAACACTTTGGGAACTGCACTACAGCACTTGAGCCCCTGTCAGAGGGTCACCTGTGTTCACAGTTGTCTTCACATCTTTTGGGGAGAGGATGAACATGAATAGAGGGTGGTTGGAGTAGCAGATAATGCTACGGTGTCTGCCATTGAACCTGGAACAACATCTCGGCTATGCCATCTCTCCCTTTTACCAACGCAGAGAAATCTTCAGAGTGGAAGCCAGAAGTAGCTTGGTGCACCTTTGCCATGTCCACAGCCAAGAATGAGGTCACTGAGCTGCCCAGAGCTGTGGTGTGCTGCAGAGTACGACTTGCCCATCTCTTCCTTCATAACTACTCAGACACTATGGGTGGGGTTGTACTACTCTGTAAAAGCTGTGAGAGCACTCAAAATACTGAAAGCAATCATATTTGTGGACAACAAAGAGGGAGGAAAAATATTTTGGTAGTAATATAAGGGAAAGAAAAATTGAAGCTCTGGGAAGATATTTTCCTTTTTTCAAGCGCATGGTCTTTAAAATAGTCTATCATTTGTGCAGCAGGTGGCACACAGCAGGCAGTACTTTTTGAGACGATAACATTAAACACATGAGAAGTAAAATTGCAAGAGCCATTGAGATGTTTCCCCTTTCTGTTCCCTAAAGGAGAACAGGGAATAAGGAAAAATAGAGGAAACAAACAAAAAAATGCTGTCAGTTGTTCCAGCCATAGTCATGTGATTCTGAACATACCTGAGCATATCTTTATCTGATCAGTTTTGGTTTGTAGAGTGCCTAGAGCAGGGAGAGCCCTCAGACATTTTAAGGCTTTGCCTCCATAGAAACATTTAATAATGACATAATACTATTCCATGCTTGGTTTGTTATGAAGAAGCATGGGCTTGTCCTAGAGGTTGTTGTCAACATGCCTAAGATTCTGAGTCCAAGATATTATTTATTGTAGCAAAACTGCAGTAATTTTCACTGAAGAAAACATGTTCTGTATTTTTACCTGTGGTGCTAACTCATCCAAAAGGTGGAAAGAGAGAGGGTGTATTGCTATTATTATTATTGCTAGCATTAATAATGTCACAAACTAGTAGAATGATGCTTGTGAGCATTTTAAGGTATGATTTTTCTTGAGACTAAATATTTATCTTTTCAGAATTAGTGGGATTTTAAACCTTTCAAGAAATCCTCAGCCATTTGTAGGGATCAGGTATATCCTTTGATTTTTATTATGTGATGGTGAACACTAAAGAACACTGATGTGACTGGTGCATTTTTCTTCCTTGGGACTTCCACTTAGCCATATGTCAAGCTGAACCTTACCAGCACCAAAGGAGGGGAGATTAAAAAAAAAACACCAGAATTAAAACTCGTGGGGAGAAAGTTAGGTATTTCAGACTTTGCATAGACTACTTTCTGCAATCATATGAAACTGTGGAGAGGTAAATACTAAACAGAAGTGGCTTGTTTTGTTGATACAATAGAGGTCAGCATCTGTGATATATCTGTATGATCTGTCTAAAGAGAGAGTAAGTCTATTTATTTGGAACATAAGACTTTGACCTACAAATAAATTATTGTCAGTGGAGCAGCTATAATTGCCAATGTGCGCCCTTACCTTGTGGTAGTAAAAAAAAAAGATAGAATGGTGCTGAGACAAGAGTTAAAAAAACCTAGATGGCATAAAATACAATGATTTTTATTTAGCTTATAGTCTTCAGTTGCTGTGATAGTGATACATTTTCTGGAAAGTATACAACAACTATCCTAAGCACATGCCTTCTCTTCTCCTGTAATCTCTCACCTGTTCCTGCTGTTTTCTTTTTATGAACTCCCATTTCTGCTTTTTCCCCAGTCAGAGAGGGAGCTGGGAAGCTACATTTGCCAATGAGAGAGTGATTATTTTCCCATTCTCACCCCAAGGATTTAATCCAAAGCTGTCAGTCAAGCAGTGTTCATAACAAGTGAGTAGCATCTTAAAAGAGGTTACTGGTAAAGCCAGGAAGAATAAGGATCCTTTTGAGGGGTGTAGTTCCAAAGGACTTCTGAATTGTAGCTTAGCAGAATGGAAAAGGAAGAGTTATTAACAGAGTTTCCTCCTGCTGTTTGAGGCACAGGTGAAACCTTGGGTTCTTGAAGGGCCTGGCATGGCCTCCATGGCCTGAATGTCCCCCGCAGAGGTGAGGGGACCGTAACAGTCTTCTTGCACAGAACCACTTCATGAGCTGTCGCCAAGATGTCAGAAGCCTGTCTTAGCATGAGGGTGGCAGATGACTTCTGCTGTGCAACCCTCAGCCTGACACACTTGTCTTCTTTTACCCTTCTCTGGTAACAGGTTCATATTCAATCAAACTGCCATATCTGACCCTTGCTGTTTTCTGCAGATTTTTTTTTTCTTTTTTTTAATAGCAACATCTATCCTGTTGTCTGAAATATTAATCTTACACATGATCATGTGAATGGAGAGTCTAGGTCTTCAGTTACAGTCAGAAACAAAATATCTCTAAGAACTCTGAAAGTTTAATTAGCACAAGTTTTAATTTTGATTAAGTTTAACTTTGCTGAAGGCTTTTTTTCTACAATTAAAACCCCATGACTGCTAATTGCTCTCCCTTTAAATTTGCCTTTGAATACAGTCTTGAAGTTCTCAAAGTTGTTATTATAATCCAGTACTGTTTCTTCAGGCACACAGATCTTAAACTAAATCACGTGGCAAAAATTTACAAAAGGTACTATATTTTGAGCAATTTTCATCCCTTTTCAAGCTCTCTATTACTGTGACCTCTTAAGTCTTGAGTTCTTTAATGAAGTTGAACTGTCGTTGCAATGCATGTGAGAAAGGAACTGTAGTAAATGTAGATGTCAGCTATTTCTATTAATTATTTGCATCTTGCAAATGGTGGAGGATATCCCACCTTCCTGATCTACTCATGGTCTCTGCAGCAATAGCAGTAAGGTGGGCTGAAATTAAACAGCATAATCTTCCATTTTGCTTTCTTTCTTTCTTTTCTTTCTTCTTTCTTTCTTTCTTTCTTTCTTTCTTTCTTTTTCTTTCCTTCCTTCCTTCCTTCCTTCTTTCCTTCCTTCCTTCCTTCCATATATCTTTTTACTTTATCCATGGAAACCTCTCAGTTGTCTATCAGAGGGTGAATGTCCTGACCAAAATGTTATCTGAATGTGTGTTGAATACTATGGACACATTGTCATCAGGAATTCCATGGCCACCTGAGCAATGCTGCCTTGAAACATCCAGTGGAATAAAGACACTTAAACACACACACAAATTGTTAAAATTTTAACCTTCTCTTCTTCCTCTCCTCCAAGAACCAAAAGATTTTATGCATGTCTTCCAGCTACTGAGATAAGGTATTTCCTAGACTTTCCTTCAAAAATGTTTTATATTGTCTATATTGTAGAGTTTAATAAAGTGTTTTCTTCCTGGTACTAGTTCCTTCCATCCTGCTCTGCCTCAGCTCTTTCAGTACAGATGATCATGTGATACTGGTTTTTCTGCAGTTGGCCATTAGTGTAACAACTGCTAGTGCTACCTGGTTTGCATTTTTCATATAATTATGGTCTTGTCCGTCTGACACTGTTTGAAAAAACAACAGAGACAACTAGTGCTTCCTATGCTATGCACTGAGGAAATGAAGTAAAGGTTAATGACAACTAAAAATTCAAGAGCAGTTCTGTTCATAATCTTCAGATGAGAAGAATTTGTTCTTTTTTTAATCTGTAAAATCTTTCCATTTAATATAATGAGATTATTTCTACTCATTTTTTTTGATTCTACCCTGTTTTTAAAGTAAGGATACTATTGAAAAAGTGTGTTTGCTTTCTCAAGAGTGATCTTTAATTTTATATGCATCAGTCCTTACTTTGTATTTGAGTAAATGATTCTAATAAAGCTCTAAACAAGCTACTTAATTTTTTTGCCTATTAGACAAGACAACAGATTAGAAATGCAATGCCACCTGGGGTTGGAATGTGTTACATTTCCATGCAAACACCTTTTGCATGTTTTACGCCATATAGTATTTAACGTAGCTGTTCATGATCCCATGACAAATGTGATACAAAGCCTATGTCTTTCAAGGATGGTGTATTTGATCAGCTGTTTTTTTAACTCAGACTGGCCTCAGAATATGCAGTTTTGACCAAAGCATTTTCTTGTGTATTTAAGGTTGCTAACTTTTTCTGTTTAGAAGGTAAGATACAATTTTTTAACTCTCTGTGTGGTTCTGTGTACCAGACAATAAACAACAAAGCTGAATATGGTATTTTAGGTATGAACAACATGAAATGTTAGACAAAAGAAAACTTGGGGCTTATTATTTTGTAAGTCCATTGTGAAATGAATCTATCAAAAGAGGTGGGCATGTGTGCTGTCACTAGAAGACGAAGCCATTAGGATAAGAAGAAGGCCTGTCCAGACTGCCAGGTCTCGTTTGTGTCCTTAAAATCATACTTCATCCTATGATAAAAATAGACTTTTTCTAACAGCCTTACTGTTTGCCTGGGATGTTCCCTACAGTTAATCCATTACTGGTCACTATAAGAGCAACACTGTTACAGATAGATCTTGATCTATGAAGAAAAGCCTTTCTCATATTCTTAGTTACTGCTTCAACTCACTTTCCAGTTGGTGTAGAAAAACAGCTTCTTCAAGAGTAATCTGACTTACTGTGGACATTGCTGCAGGATGAAATATGCCTCAAAAGTGCCCATTACTTTTTGCTGGCTACAAAAGAAGTCTTGACAACTGGTTCACATGCAGACTTCTGTATTTTAGACACTGAAATTTGGACAGAGAGGCCCTATGCACCCCTTCTTAAGTGAGTGGTCTCAGGGATGCTGATAGGCAGCTGCTTCCATAATCAAGGGCTTTGTGATGAAGACTGACTGTCCACCTTTTTCACTCACCAAGCAGAGTTTTGAATTAACTCTGGGATTCTAGAGTTATGTTGGACAAATTATGAGGCAGTAGGTTAGGTACCACTAGAATTACGCAAGAAGTCACACTGGTATGGAAAATGAGAGCTCTGTGCCTAAGGGACTTACATGTGTTTAGTGTCCAGTTACCTTTCTTTAATATTTAAATACTGTCTGATGTTATAGTAGGGTGACTCTATCTCCCACCTTGGTATTTTGAATTTACCTATGTAACAGTAGAAGCAAATGGTGGCCTGGTTTTGTGAGTAGTTGAAGAAGACAGGTTCTTTCTGTGCCACAAAGAACTGTGCATGAATAAATGGTGGTCTAAACCTAGTCAATTGTTACAGGTAGCAAAGTAAGACTTGCTATGGAAGAACATTATGAACGTTATGAATGTCATGCTGAGGAAGGGAGAAGGTGCACTTAGTGGGTTGCCTGGAAGTGACCATATGCTCAGTATCAAAAAGGACACATATCATGCAATATATCAATAAATGGAAACATTAGGTCTTGGTAAAAGTGCAAATGTAAGAATTGTGCAGCTATGCATATATTTATTTTAGAAGTACAGCTTTGTGTATTGTAGAGCTTGAAGCTTCACATGCTGAGGAATTCCACGTAATAGCTATGTGTCTGATCCAAAACTGACTGTGAAATCTGGGTGAGACAGCTTGTATATCGGTAACAGTGTTTGATCAAGAAGAGTTGGAAAATCTGTTGTACCATTTGTGGTACATTCAATGCATTCATTTGATTTTATTTTAAGGTCAGTATTTTTTCCAGCATGAGTTCTGCATGAGAATGTATATTTTGATGGTAGAAAACTTGGCCAGCAAGGCAACCTTTGTTCCTCCATTTTTAACTTCTTTGGAAAAGAGTTAAGATTTGTGGAGAAAAAAAAAAAAGGCCTTGGAAAGTTTAAGAAAACTGAAAAAGACTTTGTCTCCTTTTAATTCTTAAGTCATGTCTGTGACTTTCCTTACCAGTGGAGACTCATCTGAAAAAGAAGGCCCTTAGGAAAAGGGTGGGAAGCAATGCTCACATCAGTGGCTCCCTATTTAGACAGAACAGAGTATGTAGTCAAGAATAGGAATGTTTCTTCTGCCAGTGGCATTAAGTGAAAGTAAAATATGTGATGTGTTATTAAAATGGGCAGTGTTGTAGCTGAGTTGATGGTGTCGGTAACAGCTCTCAGTGACTGGCAGAAGAGCAAAGTTGTTGACTGCGTTCTGTAGACTTTTGCTGATCTTTGTGTTGTGTGTCAGGGCCATTTCCTGTATTAAACTAAGGTCTTCGCTCATCACGCGTGCATGAGGGATTGGAGACAAAGCAGCTCGGTGGTGTTTTTGGCACAGTGAGCAACTACAGAGGCAATGGGTGCTTGTAACAGGGACTTGATGCAGAGATATGAAAAATGAAAAATCCATGATTATTCAGGACAAAGAATTCAGGCCACAGGCTCTTGGCAATAAATTGAGCAATTAAGTGATTATTTCCTAATGTAGCACAGAGAGAACTACGTGAGGTTGGCTTCGTTTCAAACATCTTCTTAATAATCTGCTGCCTTATCCTAGAAAATAAGTGCATATGATGCCTCTGACAGGGATGTCATTATTTCAAGTGCTTCCAGACAAAAGACTGCAGATCTTTGCTTTTCCTTCCTGCTATATTTGTGTGTCCTTGTCTTGGTTTAACCCCAGCCAGCAACTAAGCACCACGCAGCCGCTCACTCACTCCCCCCACCCAGTGGGATGGGAGAGAAAATTGGGAAAAGAAGTAAAACTCGTGGGTTGAGGTAAGAATGGTTTAATAGAACAGAAAAGAAGAAACTAATAATGATAACACTAATAAAATGACAACAGCAATAATGAAAGGATTGGAATGTACAAATGATGCGCAGTGCAATTGCTCACCACCCGCCAACCGACACCCAGCCAGTTCCCTCCCCCACTCCCCAGTTCCTATACTAGATGGGCCATCCCACGGTATGGAATACACCGTTGGCCAGTTTGGGTCAGGTGCCCTGGCTGTGTCCTGTGCCAGTTTCTTGTGCCCCTCCAGCCTTCTTGCTGGCTGGGCATGAGAAGCTGAAAAATCCTTGACTCTAGTCTAAACACTACTGAGCAACAACTGAAAACATCAGTGTGTTATCAACATTCTTCTCATACTGAACTCAAAACACAGCACTGTCCCAGCTACTAGGAAGACAGTTAACTCTATCCCAGCTGAAACCAGGACAGTCCTCATGAGTAATATTTATTCAGAACTCTGCCTGGACTTGAAGTTTCACTTTCTTGAAGAAATCCCCATTAGAAAGGCAAGATAATCACAATCATCCTGGAGAATCTGTGACTAAATTTCCTTTTATTTTCTCTCTGCTCACTTTATAACCAAAAAACCCCTATACAGCACAGAATTCAAGAAAAATTCCTCTGCTTGTTCCATTTTCCTTCACCTACGTTCACTGTATCAATTCCTCACTTTCAAAATCAGAAGAGCTTTCCCTGCAGCTAGGTACTATTCTGTCAGATATCACTCTGCACTTTGCTGTATCTCACCCTTATGTTGTTATGTTAAGACTGTAACTTCTGAACAATGAAGCAAATGATGGGAACTATATTTCCTAGAATTTCATATTACTTCAGGAGAAGATATTGAGGATTTCCTTTGGATGTCTTTTTAAAAAATATTTTTCCTCACTGAGATTTTGAGTCCCCACCCTTGCAAGAATCAAGACACAATTTTTGCTGTTACTCAGCCACATTTTTCTATGTTATATTGGTCCACCTTTGGTTTTGCCAAAAAGATTTTATTCAAAGTCCTTCTGGTTTGGCCAAAATATTTCCAGGAGGAGAATGAGTATGCCATGTTCTCCCTAGTATTCACAACATTTACTAACCCAAGATTTTGATATCTAAGCCATGATTTCACAAGAATTACTAAGTTATCTTCACACAGTAAGACTTGGCAATGCAAGTATATCTCAATCAGGAGCAGGCACACAATCATACTTCTGTCATATTAGCCAGCGTACATGATAGGAAATTTGCCAACCTTGTGCTTTTAAATTGCTATTACACTAGCTGCACAAAGGCAAGCAAAACATGATCTGGCAGAAAACCTACAGTTGTGGCAGACTGAGAGAAAATGAAACTGGTGTTCAAAGACTGCAGTACTTTTACATATCCTGTTCATATTCATGCAGGACTTCTGAATACATATCTGAAGATAGAGACTGGCAGTGGCACAGGCTGGGGCCAGGCAAAGGTGAAGAGGAGGAAATTACATCTGCAAGGTACACAGTGGACTGCAAACAAGCAGAATATCAGTTGTGGGGTTGCTGCAGGTGGAGAAACCTGGTGGCTGTTAGAGTCGGTATGGTCACAGCTGATGAAGGTAGAATGCCACGACTTGGCAGCGCTCTGATGGTCTCTGTAATCTGGTTCAGTGTACCACCTGTCTTAATAGGAAAAACAATTGTACAAATCCTAGATTTCATAAGAATCCTGTTGACTTGTTTGTGAGTGGCATCACAGGCCAATTTCAAGGAGGATGGTTGATACTGAAGTAGCATAATATTTTTAAAATAAAAATGTCACCTATTTTTGCCCAGTCCAACTTAATATAGAACAGATCATTTCTTACATATAAATTTTCTTATTTAAGTTGCCATGTGAAGTTGAGGATGAAATTAAGAACATTTTGGCAATTATGAGATAGAAACACAAACGTATCTGAGAGATAAGTACAAATTATTTCTAAAGTAGGTTAGTGGAAAAATGCCCTTTTTTGTGGATATCAATTATGCTGTGGCTAAAAGTCAATTTAATAGTAATTATAGGTAAAGTAATGAGTTACTTTAGGTAAATCTGGAGTCTTGTGTGAAAATTTCCCCTTCATTATTGTAAACTTAATGTATTAAATTATTTTTATCTATGTAATTGTATTCATTACACGTAAAGATTTCATTTCAGTGTTGAGTGCCTTATACAAATTTGCAAAGTAGGCTACAAAATTCAGAGAAGGTTAAAGTTAAAAACAATTATATTTTTTAACGTTTTTATTTTTTACTCATAGTTTTTCACTATTTCATGCATTTCTCTTTGTCATTTAGTTATGAGCAAAATGAGTATTCAACTTCTGGAAAAGAAATGGTTATATAACTCACACTTGTGCTTTTTTCCCTCTTTTTTTCTCATCATATTTAAGTCATAGGAATAGTATCATAAATTGCAGTACTAAAATATTTGGTGTGGGGCACTGAAGGCAGTTAATTTTAGAGAAAACTTCTTAAGCTCCATTTGAAGAGCAATCATTATTGATCAGGCTTGGCTGATCCTGAATATAAGTAAATGCAGCATTTCTATGTTATTCATGAAATACTACTACTCAAAAATCTTAAATTCATGGGAATTACATTGTTTTTTAATACCTGGGTGTTCCAGAGACCTCAAAGTGTTTTAGATGCATAATTTGTAGTTGTGAAGATGGTCAGGATGAATCTAGGGACCATCCCTCAAGACACTGCGAAAGATCCTGGCTCTGAGCTCTTCCTCTCTCCTTTGCAGCTCTGCTCCTGTCACAGTCATGGGATTCCTAGCCTTCACAGACGCAGGTCTTGTCCCCTTGAGACACTACACCAGTTAAGCTGGCTTGTATAAGGTACAATTTCAGCTTGCATCGTTGCTGGACAGCACTGTGAAGGAAAACAAAAAAGGCTTTTTAAAATAGTTAATAACAAATGGAGGATCAGAGATAACATTGGTCAGTAACTTGATGAGGTTGGTACACTTAACAAACAGGGATGTAGACAAAGTGGAGACATTTGATGAGTGCTTTGCCTCTGTCTTCAGCACCAGCGATGGGCCCTGAGACCCCCGGAGCCCTGTGTTGGAGGACTGTGACTGGGGGATGATAAACTCCCAGCCAACCCTGAACTTGTTACTCCAGCTGTATGTACATAAGTCTATAGGGCCCAATGGAATTCATCCCAGGGTACTGAAAGAGCTGGCCAATGTCACTGTGGGACCTCTCTCCATTATTTTTCAACAGTCTTGGGAGTCTGGAGAGGTCCCAGTTGACTGGAAGCTGGCAAATGTCCCAGTTTTCATGAAGTGTAGGAAGGAAGCCCTGGTAATTACAGGCCTGTCAGTCTCACTTCAGTGTCTGGTAGAATTATGGAGAAGGTTATCCTGGGAGTTACTGAAAAACACTCAAGAGACAATGCAGTCATTGGACATACCCAGCATGGGTTCATGAGGGGAAAGTCCTGCTTAAGTAACTCAATTTGCTTTTATGACAAGGTCACCCACCTAGGTGACCAAGGGAAGACAGTAGATGTTCTTTTTGAGGATTTTAGCAAAGCTTTTGATTCTATCTTTTACAGTATTCTTCTAGACGAAATGTCCAGCACACAGGTAAACAAGTCCATAATATGTTGGGTGACTACAGACCTGTTAGTCTAACCTCAGTTCCTGGAAAAATTACGGAGAAGATCATTCTGGGTACTACTGAAAGGCATCTAAAGAGCAATGCAATCATCAGGCACAGTCAACACAGGCTCGCAAAGTCCTGTTTAACCATTTTGATATCTTTCTACGATAAGGTCACCTGCCTTGTGGATGAAGGGAAGGTTTTTTTGGATTTTAGTAAGGCTTTTGACGCTGTTCCTTACAGTAGCCTTCTGGACAAGTTGTCCAACTGTGAGATGAGGAGATACATGATGCACTGAGTGAAGAACTGGCTGGACAGCAGGACTCAAAGCATTGTAGTGAATGGGGCTATGTCTGTCTGATGAGCAGTCACCAGCAGTGTTCCTCAGGGCTTAATTCCAGGGCTGGTTCTGTTCAACGTTTTTATCAATTATTTCAATGCAGGAGTTGAATGCATCATTAGCAACTGTACTGACATTACCAAACTGGGAGGTGCTGTTGACTCTCTCTTGAGGGACAAGAGGCCTTGCAGAGGGGTCTAGATAGATTGGAGCACTGCACAACCATCAGCGACATGAAATTTAACAAGCCCAAGGGCCAGATTCTGCACCTGGGACGGAGTACCACTAGACACAAGTATAAACTGGGAGAGGAGTGGCTGGAGAGCAGCCCTGCAGGAAGGGATCTGGGGGTGCTGGCTGACAGCAGGTTTGATATGAGTCAGCAGTGTTCCCTGGCAGCCAAGAGGGCAAACCACATCCTGGGGCTCATCGAACACAGCACAACCAGCATGTCAAAAGAGGGGATTATCCCGCTGTATTTAGCAATGTTGCAGACTCACCTTGAGTACTGTGTGCAGTTCTGGGCCCCACAATTTAAGAAGGTACTCAAATGCATCCAGAGGAAGGCAACAAAGATGGTGAAAGAGCAGGAAGATATGTCCTGTGTGCCCTGGCAGTCAAAAGTGCCAACCATATCCTGGGGGGCATCAAGCACAGCATAGCTGGCTGGTCAAGGGAGGTGATTGTACCATTCTACACTGCACTGGTGTGGCCCGACCTTAAGTATGGTGTGCAGTTTGGGATGCCTCAATATAAGAAGGACATCAAACTATCAGTGTGTGTCCGGAGGAGGGCAACCAAGATGGTCAAAGGCCTTGAGGGCAAGACACACGAGGAAAGGCTGAATTCACTTGGTTTGTTCAGCTTGGAGAAGAGAAGGCCGAAGGGTGACCTCATCACAGTCTACAACTTCCTCAAGGGGGGCAGCGGAGGGGGAGGTGCTGATCTCCTCTCTCTGGTGACCAGCAATAGGACACGAAGAGATGGAATGAAGCTGTGTCAGGGGAACTTCAGACTGGACATTAGGAAAAGATTCTTAGCTGAGAGGGTGGTCGGTCACTGGAACAGGCTCCCCAGGGAGTTGATCACAGCACCAAGCCTGTCAGAGTTCAAGGAGCATCTGGATGTCTGCACTTAGTCATATGGTTTAGTTTTGGGTAGTCCTGCAAGGAGCAGGGAGTTGGAGTCCATGATCCTTATAGGTCCCTTCCAACTTGAGGTATTCTATGATTCTATGCTGACACTGGAACACAGAAGTTGAGGAATGCCTTTTCCTTACTTTTACTCAGTTCTCATGCCCTGATTTATTTTTCAAGAAATGCCAAATGAAGTGTTTCTTGGGGTTTTCAGGTAAAGGTGAGGAGAATGTTACTGAGCCAGCATTTGCCTCTTCTATTTCACGCAAGGCAGATTTGCTCCATTAGGTCCTCAGCCAGCATAAAAGCTTACAAATCATCTGTAGCCCAACCTGAAGAATAGTGAGATTTGTTTTACACTATGTGGATTAGTACTGCGGCCACGTTTGTCTGCCGTTATCCTGAGGATATTTGACTTTTCAAATATCACAGTACAAAGGTCCTATTCATGTTTTTAAAACCCAGACTAATGAGGTTTGCTGACTGTGGAGTGGTGGAACTCAGTATTCAATTTATTAGTTCACTGAGCAAGCACTAGCAGCAAATTGGACCAAAAGGAAGGCAAGAAAAGGAAATTGGACAGGAGACATTACCTCACTGCTCTGATTTGGCATCGGACAGTGTGTTCTCAGACATCCCTCTTGCTAAAAGGGGAAAAAAGCTTGGTTTCAAAAAGTCCCCAACTTAGTGGTGAGGCCATAGGATACTATATTTGGTATCCTAATGAGAGTGGGAAAAAGCAGGAGAGAAATACTGTGCCATACAATACTATTTATACAAATAAGTGACATTGCATTCAGAGAAAAGTCAAGCTACATGAAGCACTGAGATTTGATAAATGTTTTGAAATTCACTTTTTTCTGGCATTTATCAGCCACTGTCAGAGATAAGCAGACCTCAGACAGATGTTTTGCTATTCACCTAAACCCAAACCAAATTAAACTGAGGGATGCAGCTTGGCTAGATTCATCTGAATGATAAGCAGCTTTGTTATAAATATGAAATGGTGTGATGAAGATGAACACCAGATGCAAATAGAACATTGATTATAGAGAACTACAGCATTTCCAAGACATTTCCTGACTGATATTTCATATTGTTTCTAGCTGGCAATATGCACTGTGGAGGTCCTGCTGTGGATCAAGCAGCTCTAGAAATAGTGATAGCTGGAAATGGTGTTAAGCCCCAATACTTCAAATACTCCTCCTTTCTTTAAATGAGTGCTCTCTATTATATTTAATTCTTCTTGCATCCCCAGCTGTAGCCTTGGAGAGTGTACATGAATATGGGGTGGGGATTGTCCTCAGTCCTTCAGCAGGGCAGAGGATGGACCCAAAGCATCCAGGTTGTCTGCCTCTGGCAGATGAATGAGCTGCATTTTAGCTGGGGAGGATAAGGACAGAGAAAGGTGGCTTGTGTGGTCATGGAGAAAATGAGTAATTTGCTTTGAGATGTGCAGTTTGCATACAACAGCAAGAGGGCATTAGGAAGTTGTGGGGAGGGACACACCATGGGTTTTCTTGCAGGCACACCAAATAAAAATCTGTAGAAGTTACAGCGGAACAGCTCTCAGGAGATGAGGCTTTTTTTTTTTTTTTTTTAAACTTCAGAAGCTGGACAGCTCCTTTTAAAAATGCGGTCCATGATTTTTATTTTCCTGTTATGAAAACACACCACATTTTTCAGGACAGAAGCAGAGGAGGAGCTGTGAAAGCTGACGTGTTCTGGACAGGCAAAAAGGTAGGACTGGGTACTGTATTGTCAGCTTCACACTGTTTTGTTAACAGCTGCCTAGATCCAGGACTCTTCCTCTGCAAATATTCTCCAGGTACAGAACATAAAATTTTGTATATCAAATACATTGAACATTTATTTTCCTACCATGTCCTTCTCTATATTGAATTGTATCTATATCTAGTTTTTCTGTTTGCATAGTAGGCCAAATTCTACTCTTCTCCAAATCTGCTAATTTAGAAAGCTAGCATGAAAATAACTGGTGAGTACAGTCTTCCCCTTTTTTGACTGAGCTGAGGTCTGTCAACAAATATTTGCACTGTGCCTTAACCCTTAGCCCACACTCCAAGGTTGATAATAAGTATGCTGAACAGCAGCAGGCCAAATTCATCTGCTGTGAGCAGATCTACAGCAGGGGTGGATCTGACCCTGCAGTTTTCAGTTCAAGTTATCCATCAGTTTAATCTCCTATTTTTCAAGAACCTTTCCTCACGTATTGCATCGCTGAGTGAGGAGTTACAGCTAGTTTCTACAAATCATTCTGCTTGTTTACTTGGGAAGGTAGGGGAAGCTTGACAGCTGTGACGAAATACTTCTGTGGATAAAATGCATGGAGGTTTTAGGAGGACACAGCTGAAACCATCCTTCCAAACAATCAATGTCTGTCAGCAACCTTAACTTCTTCTACTAATCCTTTTCTTTTGCAACAATTTCATAGGGAAAAAGAAAAAAAAAATAAAAAAGCCCATCTATGCAGTGGCAAAACTTCACCCTTCTCCTCTCGAGTCAGTTGGAACACAAAGATCTAGATAATGTAACGTAGCTAAAATAACCTCCTATCTAGAGGAATTATTTCTGAGAATGAATCTGCACATTTGCTGGAGCCAGCTCATGGTCAGTTTGAGGATTTTCATTTGAGTCTGAAATAAGTTCTCACTAACAGTCTGGATGCTTCCCTGAGGTTCTGAAGTAAACTTTTGCAGCTAGCAAAACAACTAACCTCATCACAGTTCAAAGGATGTGCCAGGTGCCTGATTGTTAGCATTTCACATGGGGTAACTCTTTAAAGCTCAAATCACAAGAAACTTCTCTTGAGCAAATATTCAAGGATGTCCCAGTAATTTTGAGAAATCTTAGTTGGGTAATGATTTCTGTGTCTTGAAATGGGCTTTTGGTACAAAAACTCAAAATGCTGACACTTTACTTTGATACATTTAGCTAAAAAAATTCTGGTAATTTTAAAAGAAAAGACTTAATTTCATGTAGCTTTGATCTTTGCTTCTTTGAGTGCTTCATGCAATCTGTAGTTGAGACCACTTCTGGATAAGAACACTGCTGGGTGAAAAAATTGCAGTGTAATAATGTTTTCTTCAATTATAATTTTCAAAATATTTGCAATATTCATAAGGTGGCTTGGTTTTGAGGAAAGTCTGGTGGAATCCTGTCAGGATTCTGTAGGAAGCTACATCTCATCAAATCCACTGGGAATTTGCCTACTTCTCTGGCAGCTGCTGGCTTGACTTTCCTTCATGGCTTGTTGGATGGATGGTGGAAACTGCAATGAGGGTGTCCTATCTCCCTAACAGCCCAGGCACCTGAATCTGGGGAGGTCTTCTGGAGAGTTGTGCAGTGGATCTCCCCTGCAACCCTGAGTAGAAAATAATTTTTTTTAAATAGCAAGGTGCTCTTATTTACAAAGAGCCCTGCACTATCCCTTGAAAGCCTTGTTGTCCAGCTGGATTGTATCTCCTATGGTGCACTTAAGTCCTACTCTATTTGAGCAGCTGTAGCACCCCATTGGATTTTGCCCTGTATAATGATGGTCAAACCAGAGAGTGGGAAGGAAAACACTAGTTGTAAGGGATGCGGTCTGATTAGGCTGTAAGGTCCCTATTAAACAAACAAACAAACAAACAATTTGAAGAACTCATAGTTTTCTAGGGGAGGGGGGCTGTTTGTTTTTTTAAACTTTAAGTGGCTTTCCTATGAGGTTTCCTTTAATATTAGGATTAACTATTTTGTTTATATGTGTATGAGACTGCTAGGTGAGCTTTGTGGCTGTCTGATGTTCATTCAGGTATTGATGAACAAAATGCTGTCACTTGTTCAAATACCAAGAGTATGTTTAGGCTAGTCTTGGAGACAAGCAACTCTTAAATCACAGTTAAAGTTGATCTGACTGGGGGCTGCAGCCATCTATTTTGTTAGATTTCTTTTAAAGAGGGATGAGAAATGAACAAATCTGACTGGAGTTACACAGAAAAAGGTATTAATTAGCTGAGGATAATTTTGCATTTCTCACGTGTCTGTATGTTAGAATGTTTTACTGAAATGCTATTTTATTATTGGAAAGTTTGGAAAGCATATGGATTTTCAGAAGAAAATGTGAAAATAATCCTACACTTTCTCTTTTTTGCCTTTTTTCCTTTCTCTCAAATCAGGCCACTTCTGCCATGTGAATTCAGAGGCATTTTCTTTGTTGTATTTTTCTGCATGATCAGCCCATACTTACATATAAGTGTAAAAGTTGTTCCTAAGTTTTTCACTGAAAATACTGAGCACATCTGATATTTGTGTAGGTTACACATAAAGTGACAAGAATGCATTTTCACCACAGAGACAACTGTGTTAAAAAATCCCCTGTTTGCATGTTTATATTGATGGAAATGTTGGGGAGTTCTCTTCTTTATTGACCATCAATGAGCATTACAAATGTAGCAGGCTTTAGAAAGTTATAATTAAATTGTTCATAATTCATATTCTTTCCAACTGACTATACAAGTGACTAGAATTGTACACTTATGTTCCATTATTTTCTCAGCATCCTATTCACAGCTGGCTGTGTTCTTGCTTTGGAGGAACTTGACAATGCTGCCATACTGCTCCAACCTGGCTCAGAGGAAAGAGAAAATAAAAGTCATTGGATTTTTTCCTGACATGTCACAAAACCTACTCTGACAGCTTAAAAAAAGAAGTCACAGACTAAACTGAAATGGCAATGAAGGAGACAAGACAGAAAATACATAAGTCCATTGGACTTTCTTATTTATTTTTTCCTGATTATGTCTCCTATTCATTTGCAACAGCCCTGCTTCCATAGAGTCATGTGTCCCAGGCACTTAAAAAACCCTATCCAACTGCCTCTAGTGCCCAGATGAAAGACAATTATGATTCCACTTTTGCTAGACATCAACCAGAGGAACTTTCAGGGGACGACTGGTGTGTGACAGCTCGTGAGGAGTACAGGGGAAGGGGAGCTGTGGCCCACAACAAACAGAGCATCGCAGCGTGTATAGCCAGCAGGCAGCTCCTGGCTACATTCCTTTTGCTGGAATAAAAGCCTTCCTACTACAGCTCTAGCAAATTCTAAATATTTCATGTACATCCACTGCAACAAAAAGTTTCAGCAGGAAGGCTGCCACTGAGATGTTTATAGTATTCTGTGTTTACTAATCTGAACCTTTTCTCTACCTTTTTGATCATGAAATTGAGAAAATCTCTCTGTTAAAATGTGCTGTGATAACACCTCTAGTGGAATTGAAGGGAATCCCTTTGAAAGAAATTTGTGTACAAAAAGCAGTTGGGCCATGAGGGCAAGCACACAGAAGCCTTATTTGCTGAGGTGGTCAACACAGGACAACATTGCTCTTTCAATGTTGGTCATAAAAGGTATAATCCATAAGTGCATAGCAGATATTTCCACATAGCCATGTATGGGTTGTGAATGGAAGAGTGGCTTTTATACAGTTAAATATTTTACCTAGATTTATACTATCACTACTTAACAAGAAAATTTTTGACCTTACCTGAGGACTCATACTCAGGTTTTGTAGCTAAACATTTTCATAAAAACTTGAGTATTTCTCTGTTCTTTTCTTTGCATCATGGATCAGCCTCTCTTCTTCAGGCTGCTTTCTAGCCTACTACTCTTTTAAAACTAAAACAGTAAGCATAGTTCAAGCATAGCACAACCTGTACCAGGTGCCTTAAAAAGAGACAACTGCACAGTAATCCTGAAAGAGGCTTAGGTTAGGGGCTGCTGTGGGATTCAACTGATATAATTTAATGCTTCCTGAAGACTAGTGGTAATCTGAGTACTCTGCAAAAGAAACATCAGGAATGATAGTTCTTGTAGCCTTACACAATGAAAAGAACATTTCTGGAGCAAAGCTGCATATTCTGCCTTTACAGCACTACTCAAAAGCTTGAAAATTTACTCTGGGGAGTGACAGAGAGAAACAGTATTATAAGGCATAAGAAAAGTCAAGAAAAACTATGAACAGAGGAAAAGAAGAAGCTAAAGGTGCAAGGTTCTTCCATGTTTCTGCTTTGTTTGCTGCAGAGAACAGATAAATGCACGAAAAAACCCATCAGGCATGAAAAAAACCCTGCTGAAATGCATGTCTGTTTTCTCAAAGCTCTGGAAGCAACAATTGTTTTACAGCATACAAATTATTTCTTACCTATTTATCTGAAATTAAATGGAATTGTAGTCCATCATCATTGGCTATGAGCACGTTGTCCCCAAACATGTGCTCTAACAACTATGCTTTAGTGGGATGTGAACATGTTGGAATGAGTTAGTAATAACAACTTACCTAAAAATAGTACAGTAAAAGACTGAGATTGTGAATTCTCTTTCTTGGCAAAACAGGAATTTACCTGGAAACTTTTCAGTCCTAGAAATATGCATCATTCATATGTTTTTCTCCCTGATAATTTAACAACCGCTATTGGGATGTGAATTCTACTGTTAATATAAGGAAGGCACTTGTCTGAAAGTCCAGATGTTAACCATTTGCCTGTCAAGTACAAACAAAGGATATAAAAAATAGTAAAACAATATACTTAGCAGTTTTTCTGTGCTGCTTTTATTGGTTGAACTTTGTGTCTCTGAGTGAGTAACAGACCATTTCTTAAATGAGCTAGTCTTTTGAAAAACATCCTTTTGTCATTCTTGAAAGCATTACCGCAATCTGAATGACTCTATTTCTTGGTTTTTTCTAGAAAGAGTGGAATGGCTAGAGCCTGTGTCTAGTCAAATTTTTATTTTGGCCTGATCTCCATAGGATTAATATTTGGCAGGGCAAAATCTTCCTGGCATAGATCTAACTCTCTTCTAGAAGGTGATGCCCAGCAGGAGGATGCTGTCATGGAAGAGCGATATTCCTTTCTCAGATATCAATTTATTTCCAACCACCATATGGTCCCCTGCTTTCCTGATATTTTTTTTGGTAAAATAAAGTCAAATCCACAGTAGAAACTTACTCAAAAGTCAAGGGGCAGAGCATGGCATACCTGGGATTCCAACATGGTGTTTTAGTCAGCTGCTTCTCCTAGATACTTCCCCCCCCAACCCCAATTGGTAGGAAATTTCAGTTACTTATTCAGGTGTGTACTTTATTACTCTAATTTGAGATCGAGTTATACAAGTTATCTGTTGCTAAATTACATACTTGTTCAAAGTTGTTACACTGTACTAATTTCAGGGGTTTCTTTAGTGCTACCCATGTTATTTTTTTGTCTTTAATATCTCTGTACTTTGACATCTCACCTGTAGAATGGAGATAATGCTCTACATGAAAAAACCTGAAAAGATGTCAGTTTATATAGGTGTTATGAATTGTGTAAGTAATTCTGTAAAGAGCATGCCCTTGGTATTGAATATATATTTTAAAAAATTGCAACTAGATTCTACATTAGTTCTTTATTACATTACAGAGGTTTGGGGGTCATTTTTGCACAGTTATATTCAATTTATACTGAACCTTCATGTGTTCATCTTTATTACATTCCACTGTTTCTACTGCAAAGGACATGAAAATGTTAGTTGTATTTCTTCAATCCTGCAGCCTTGATTCTCTGTTAGTTCTCCTGAACTGTCCATGATCTTTAGACCATTTATAGGTTTTTCACCATGTCCTTATTCAGAAGTCTAGCTTTCTTCCCTCTACCCTCCGCGCCCCTCCCCGCCCCTGCCTCTTATTTTTTAAGCAGCAGCCATTTCTGTATATTTACAGGATACAGATGGTAGGTCTCCTTCTTGCCACTTGAGCCATTTTACTATGGTTTCAGTCATTCAGGGATTATTATGCCCTATATGAGTGAGAGCTGATATTTGTTTCTTGTATATACAAGTTATACAGCAGCCTGTATAACTTTCCTAGCTCTACTTGTAGAATATACCAACATAAATGTGAATGACATATACAAGTGCTGAAATCACTGTGTAAATTTATAAAGTTGTATTTCCTTTGAAGTTTCTCATAATCTTTTCATATAAAAGTCTGAAGTGAAAGCTTAAAAAGGAAAGAGAGTTTCTTTAAGGCATTTCTGAAGTTTGCTTAACAAGTAACAACAATTCTTTAAATTTTATGCCTCTTTTCATTTTGCTTTTCTAGTACTTTTGTAACCAATACTTCTTCAGTTTTCATGATTTCCAACTGTGTGAAAGAAATAATCAGCACTGAACCAGGCTTCAACAGTTAATTGGAAGAAACACTTATTGTTCCCTTTTCTTCAGAGTTTACAGAACTCCAAGACTTATTTTACCAGTTTATACAGGTTTGCTGCACAAACACGTCTTCAAAAATACAAATATTGACATTTATTAAACTTCTATTTAGTTCCAAATGAACACTTTTGTTGATAACTAGTCATTTCAGATACATGTGTGCAAATCATAAATAACCTTTTTTGTACTTTTTTTATTCCTTTTAGTATTTCCTGTAAATTCATTTTGAAGCATTATATTTCTCCCAAATTTATGTTTTCCCCAGCATTTAATGCTGCAATCATATGAAGACTTGGCAAAACTCCAACTAAAAGAACTACACATCTAGTCCTTCTGGGAAGAGTCCTTAAAGTTTAGTGGCAACACAATTTAACTCCCTTTGAAGGCGCAGTTGCAAGTATTTTTTAAATAATTTAAATTTTGTTATTTGCTTTGCTTTGTTGGTAATGTTTCCTTAGAAGCTGTGAAATAAGAATTATTAACCTAAAAACTTAATTGATTTTCATTTGGCAAACATAACCTTCCTTGTTTCTATTGCTAAACGTAGTTGAAATTAACTCTTTTAGCTTCCTTGAGTATTTATTAATTTATTACTGTTAGAGTCAGCAAAAGAAATAAACTGATTTTTCTCCATAGTTCTTGTATGTATATAAAATGGACCTACCCTTTTAAGAAGACAGCTATAGATGAGACTTTTCAAATAAAAGTTCAGTACTGAATTGCAAAGAATTGCAGACACTGTTGCTGTTACTGTCACATGTGGCTCCTTTGAAATCAGTTGGGCACCTACAGCCAATCTGATCTATCTGCATGATGGGACCATGACTTCTGTCTGTAAAAGATGCTTCTGCTCATCAGCTGCAGCAGTTGTTTTTAAGGCAATTTTTGTTCTTTGATTGGAGGTGCTAAGTGCACTGCTAAGTGCTTTAACACTAATATGGTTGAGTGGAGTATTTTCTCCTCCCAATCTTATTTTTCAGCTTTTATTAATTTTTGAATGGGAATGCAACCAAGCATAATGTATATTTATAACTAAAAAAAATCAGTGGTTTTCTTCAGTCAAATTTAAACTATTCTTAGAGCTGTGGAAGATAATTGATGACTGTCCTTGGTGAGGACTGAATATATTTAATAATAGATATTAATTTGAATAAATTCCAATGGGCCATTTTCTTAAAAAAAAAAGTGACACATTTAAAACATTTCTCTTTAATAACACTAGATCCAGATTCATTTTAGGTTCTGTCAATATTAGCATTATAAAGGTAACATGGAATTTTCCAAAACTGAAAAACAGAAGAGCTTCCCATCACAAAGTAATAGTTGGGTGTCACATCTGGAAATGTTAAAGACCTGACTGCTGGTTTGCATTGGAGGTAGGTGAGAGGGAATAAAACTGTAGCTCTAGGGCTGTTCTGCCTTCTGCCTCAGGTATGATATACATTATTCTCATATATGTGAGTTGTAGACCCAGCAACATAGCCATTTACCGACTCCTGCAAAAAAGTGAAATTAGATACATTACTTACAGCCATTTTCACACTCTGATTTGCATAGACTAGCACACTGCTGTTGTTTCCAGAAATGTAAAGTACATTTCTAATGATTAAAGAGCAGTTAAGAACAAATTGCTCCTAACACTATGTTTTGTAAACTCTTTATTAAACCAAGCCTGGGTATTATCTGAGAGGTTCACTTTAAAGTAACCTTGGTTTTATGCTACAGCTGAAGGGAATATTATTTGATTTTCAAAGCACTTAACCCTTGTCTACTCAAAGCTGAGTGTATTTTTATTTCTTCAATTTTGTGTAATATTGGAGAAGACTGTTATAAGGCTGACACCTCAGGTCTGTTTGCATATGGTCTTAGCAACTGGTTGAATTTTGGTTAAGACTCCAGTCATCCTTAAGTTTAAAGTACTGAGCTGGTGATGGATCTTGTGTGTCTATGGGCAAGCTTTAGGGATTGTGAAGATGTCTATATTTTAGTACAGATAAACATGGATAGACTGTTTATTTTTCATTCTGGCTTTTCCCAAATGTTCTTTGTCACTGTCCTGATACTTTTCATACGTCACCACTCTTGTGGCTTCCTGCAGGGTGGTCGCCCCAGCACACAGATATTGGTGCAAGCAGAAGTAACTTGTTGGCTTTCCTGTTTGCTGGGATGCTGAGACCATTGAGTTTATGACAGATTAATAAGGTTCAAGAATTACTTAAATGAATTTATCTTTTCTATTTCACTCATGTTTTACACAGTGCATTTGGTTAATTCTCAAGCTATCTTTTCTATAGCAGCTGTGACATAAGAGGGAGCTGGTTTTCTTTGGTTTGGACTAGGGTCAGTCTAGCCTATTCACTTTCTTAATAACATAAGACTGCATGAGGTTTCTGTTATCCTTTGATCAGACCTACTAAAATTAGTGATGTTAGTGCAGAAAGATGTCTCCTAGTAAGAAAAAAACCCTGAGTCTTTGATGAGACCCATGGGTTCTTTAAAACACAACTCTTGCATTTAATCAGTGTTTCTGTAATATCTTAAGGTTTTTTAAACATTTATTTACATCCATTTTCAAGTAAACATCTTTATTTGGGGTGTTTATAATTTAGGGGGAATTCAGGCTTTCAGATCAAAACACACATCAAAAACCAAACATGGGTACAAAACAGTGAAATAGTTGTTTCATGCAGTGGATAAAGTGAATACATATGGAATTCATTTATACCAGAAACACTTCATGTTTTCTTGAAATTTTAAATCATTATTGTTTAATTTGCCTTCACTTGTCAGGCTGCAGATGAACAGTGCACCCAGGTAGTCTCTTCTGTAATTACTGTGCCCACTCATGTACAGTTTTACTGAACTTTTCACAGCCATCCTGCCACTTTACCTCTTCTTGCAGCGGCCTAGCTTGTGAGAACAGAATTTTTTTATCTCCTGTCTTGCTTAGATAAGGGGTTGCAGTCTGATGACACCACTGGAGCAAGGCAGGAAGTAGACCACTAATAGACCTAGGTAGCAATAAAGGTCTTCTGTATGACAGTTGAAAGCACCATTAGCAATAGCTGTCCCTCTGTATTCAGGTGAATAGTTGTGTTGAAGTCAGCTTCTAAAGGTCAGCTCTGGCTAAAGCGTCCCTCAGGTTCAGTGGTGAGGGGAAAGCAACAGTTAGAAAACACAAAACAAAAAAACCAAACAAAAAAACAATTTAAAAGATACAGAAGAATGAGGGAAATTAATAAGAGCTAGAGAAAATTGATAAAGCATATCTAAATATGTAAGGAAAAAAGTGAGAAAAGAAGGGGTTTTTTAAACCCTGTCAGAAGTAAAGGAAACCTCACATCAGTACAAGAGGTTAGAAACAGAGATGAATAGAATTCCTTGAAATCAGGTAGGAAAGGTGTAAATGCTTCTTTGTGTTTGGAAAGGTTGCAAGGTATGCATTTGCATTACCTATGGATGAAACTGAGGATGCCAAAAACTACTATGTATTTTAAAGTCATTGGTCTTGAATGAAGGTATCTTAAAAATAACAATTGAGAAGGACACCATGGAGGTTGAACAGATAATGTTAATGGAGCATAAATCACAGTTTTGTGGTGAATAAACCACCTCCTAAAAACACTTCAGTGATATACTGATACTTGCATCTGATTTGGAGGCTATCAATCCACATGTGTGGTTGACACCAGCAACTGTTCTAAGTATGGAGAAATGTCGAAATGAGCAATAGCAAACAAGCTTACAGAAAAGAGATGATTCCACTTTGTAGCTGGTGGATCAGGCCTGTACTCCTTTCAAAAATAACCTTTTTTTTTTTTTTTTGAGCAGTGGTAATGCAGTCTTCCAAAAATGACAGAAATAGGAACTGTTAAACAGGATATTTACAGAAAATCTCAAAACATTCATGGCTGCCATAATGAGGTCCATCTTACCAATACCCTAAGAGAGAAATAAGAATACAAATTTTGAAGTGGATTAGGGATTTCTATCAAAAGCCATCTAACCAAATGCTCCAAAGGAACAAACAGGAGCTATTTCTCAACAGTTTATCCATTTTGCTGTGGAGTCTAAAGAAAAAAAATGTTAAGGGCCGTGTTGGCCTGGAGACTCATTATGTACACCTTGCAGTCTCACTAAGATATTTTTCAGGCATCTACTTCAGGAATTATAGGCGATGAGAATAACTGGATTTAACACTGAAGACTGTGCAAGGGAGTATTCAGTCCTGACATCTAGCTGGATATTTTGATCAAGGCCTCTGACTTGCTAACTCTGCTTCCATCTTGCTATCTGAGTAAATGAAAGACAACAGCTACCTCAAAATAGGTTTTCAAAAAACTGTAGTGGTAAAAGCAGATGGTTCCTTGTATGTTTTCTGTCTTTTGTTTCTGGCCAAAGCATTGGTCTGGGATTCTGGAGAAACTGCTAAATTTGTCCCAGCTCTTCTCTGTCACCTTAAAAAATACTGTGACCTCTTTTTCTTCTCCGGGAAACTGTAATCCTAATTCAGACTTGTTACTCAAGCCTTATTATCTGGTTTGCCTATTTTGATTATCTTCAAGGCATGGACTATCTCCTACTCTGGTGGTAAAAGCATGAAAGCGCCCTCACATGGCTAGGCCTCTAGGCCCTACAGTGAGAAAAATAATACATAACATATACTGAAGCATCACATTTGAATTTTACCTGCAGACACATTTATGGAAATAAGACAAGGAAGATATAATTCTGATTAATTTCTTACAATTTAATCAGAACTGGAAAATCAACAACTGAGAATAACGGTTCATCTTCAATGGTAAGAGGGCCAGAATTTAAATGCATTGTAGCATTAGCAAAGGCAAGGAGGTATCTAGTGAGGTTTCCAGCACAGTGTGGGAGCATCATGCCCCTTGATTTCAAAGACAAATGGGTTTTCAGCTACTGATAATCCCAAACCATGCCTATGTGCATCTGCAAGCACTTTTGAAAATATGGCACAAAAACGCTGTTTAAATATCAGTGAGATTTCAGGGTACATTGCTGACAGTACCAGTTTTTCCCTAATCCCATATAAGAAGATTTGAGACAACCATTAAACATTGCTGTATAGTTTGTCCTCACTGTAGGACACTGGTGTAACAGGTCTTTTACATAATCCATGAAAACGTTTTGAGTACTTTTGTGTGTAAAATAGGGCAGCTGTTTAGGAAGATGGTTGACATTCATAAATATATTCCTTCTGTGAGTGCCTTTTTTTTAAACTGCATTTATAAAAATTCATGCCTATAAATAATAAATTCATTCAAGGTCTTTCTTCACATTCTTATGGAGGTAGCCAAGAGTATTTAGTAATCAAGTTAGTAATTTAGTAATTATTAATTTAGTAAATTTAGTAATTTGGTAATGAAGTTCTGCAGCGAGGTCACATTGAATGAGTAAGAAAGTTTTTTCCGGCCTGTAGGCAAGAGAAGAATATCCATCAGAGTAAAAATTGATGCAAGATAAAACCCACTACAGAACAGGAAGCACGATAGTTTTCCTTAAAGCAAAGGAAGTAGGAAGTACCAGAACTGTAACTTTTGCAGTTAAGTCCTCTTCCTAGAACACATATTAATGAATAGATAGTCATGAAATTTTTGGTATACCTTAGGGATACGTAATGAAGATAACACAGGCAGGCAGGAATAGCCTTGTGCACTGAAGTTAATGGATGATATCATAGTGTAACGGAAATGTCATTCAGTAGTAGGAGTACCATTCTGTAATAAGAGACACTTACATGCAACCACTGTTAGACCCCCAATGCCTGAGTAGATCATGTATATAGCTAGTAGGCATAATAATTTCCTTTTGCAAAGGAGGTTTCTTACAATAGCTGAGTCTGCATTTTTCTAGTCAAAGTTTGTCACTGTAATGTTAGTTTCAAGGAGCTTCATATGACAAAGAAATGTATCAAAATTTTTTATATGAAAGGGATGATTCTTTGCTGAACAATTTGAACTCTGGAGTTTGAAAAGCAGGGTTCTAGTCCTTCTTCTGACTTCACTTTTTATCAGTTAAGCTGCAGATAAGTTATAGCCCTACTGTGCTATATAGTATACCTTTGCATAACTAACTGTAATACGAAATCTTTAGAAGGAATAGTTTGTCACCCTACTTCAAAGTTATAGGTGAAAATGTAGAAAGAAGCCAGTGAATATATTCTTTTAAAAATATATGTAAGTTTGTGTGCTAGGATTTGATTCTGTGATGTAGCAGAACTGTTTTAGCTGCATTTACAGTTTTGTACAGATTTTTCTCTAATGTGATACTGATAGCATGAAAAAAATAAGGAGGTTTTCTTTTACAAGTTATTAATAAAATGTCATAGATGCTTCTGTCTAACTTGGACAAACTTTCTATTTGGTCTTGAAAAGCCATCAAGGTACCTACATATCCTTTTCTGTGAACACACAACAAAAAGAAGTGTCCCTGTTAATAGAATGGGAGCACTGAAACTTCCAATGTAGATCCTGTAACTTCCTTAGTGGTGAGAATGTCTTAGGATTATAGATGCAGGTGTTTAATATAATTGTCCTAGTGTGATATCTGTACTATAAAGGACATAAATGTGCGTGAACAAAGGTTTGTCAAGCAGATATTCCAAAGTTTCTAGGTACAGGAAAACAAAAAAATAGGTTCGGAAAGAATATTGAACACTAAGAAAGCTGATCTGCATTCAGACTTACCAAGTGTTTTGGGTTTGTGTGGTGTGGTTTTGGTAGCAAAGGAGGGGCTGCAGGGGTGGTTCCCATGAGAAGCTGCTAGAAGCTTCCACAGCTCCAAGTCAGACCCACCGCTGGTCAAAGACAAGCCCATCAGTGATGGTGGTAGTGCCTCTGGGATAACAGGTTTAAGAAGGGGAACTTGCAGCAGAGAGGGGAGTGGGATGTGAGAGAAACCCCTCTGCAGATACCGAGATCAGTGAGGAAGGAGGGGAGGAGGTGCACCGGGGGAGGTTGATGCCCCTGCAGCCCTGGTGAGACAGCAGGCTGTCCCCCCCCATCCCATGGAGGGGAGCGGGGCAGCAGATGCCCACCTGCAGCCTGAGGAGGACCCCACACTAGAGCAGAAGAGTATGATAAATCCTCCCCCTGAGGAGGAAGGAGAGGCAGAGACAGCGTGTGATGAACTGACCCCAACCCCCATTACCCATCCCCCTGCGCTGCTCAGGGTGGGAGGAGGTAGAGAGAACTGGGAGCGAAGTTGTGCCCGGGAAGGAAGGAGAAGTGGGGGGAAGGTGTTTTAAGACTTGGTTTTTCTTCTCATTTTCCTTGTTTTGATTTGCATTGTAGTAAATTAAATGATTTTTTTTTTCCTGAAGTTGAGGAAGACTTATGTCTTTTGCCCATGACCATAAGTAGTGAGTGATCCCTCCCTGTCCTTGCCTCGACCCAAGAGCTTTTCTTTATATTTGCTCCTCCTCATCCCACTGAGGGGGGGGAGTTGTGAGTGAGCAGCTTTGTGGTGCTTTGTTGCCAGATGGGCTTAAAACACAACACCAAGTAGTGTTCATGGCTAGAACAGATTTTCTATTAATGCAATGTAAGGCAAATAGATTTTGCACTTAAGTTTCACTGTTAAGAAAGGTCATAGTAGGTGTAGTGAATAGAATAGAATAGAATAGAGTAAAATACTCAAGTTGGAAGCAACCTACTACGTTCACCTAGTCCAACTGCCTGACTCCTTCAGGGTTGACCAAAAGTTAAAGCATGTTATTAAGGGCATTGTCCAAATGCCTCTTAAACACTGAAAGACATGGGGCATCAACCACCTCTGTATGAAGCCTGCCACAGTGTTTGACCACCCTCTCAGTAAAGAAATGCTTCCTAATGTCAAGTCTGAACCTCCCCTGATGCAGCTTTGACCCATTCCCAGGTGTCCTGTCACAGGATCCCAGGAAGAAGAGCTCAGCACCTCCCTCTCCACTTCTCCTCCTTAGGAAGTGGCAGAGAGCAATGAGGTCACCCATCAGCCTCCTTTTCTCCAAACTAGATAAACCCAGAGTTCTCAGCTGCTTCTCACAGGACATGCCTTCCAGACCTTTCACCAGCTGTGCTGCCTTCCCCTGGACACATTCAAGGACCTTCACATGGGGAAGGACCCTTGTAGGGCCCAGAGCTGCACACAGTACTCAAGGTGAGACCGCACCAACACTAAATACAGTGGGATAATCCCCTCTTTTGACCGGCTGGTTATGCTGTGTTTGATGCGCCCCAGGACGGGGTTTGCCCTCTTGGCTGCCAGGGCACACTGCTGACTCCTACTGAGCCTGCAGTCAACCAGCACCCCCAGATCCCTTCCTGCAGGGCTGCTCTCCAGCCACTCCTCTCCCAGTTTATACTTGTGTCTAGTGGTACTCCGTCCCAGGTGCAGAATCTGGCCCTTGGGCTTGTTAAATTTCATGTCACTGATGGTTGTGCAGTGCTCCAATCTATCTAGACCCCTCTGCAAGGCCTCTTGTCCCTCAAGAGAGAGTCAACAGCACCTCCCAGTTTGGTAACTTCAGCACACTTGCTAATGCTGCATTCAACTCCTGCATCCAGATAACTAATAAAAATATTGAACAAAACTGGCCCTAGAATTGAACTGTACAAGAATTGAGAAGCATTACCTTATGTTGCCAATCCTTCACACTAGCTCTGTGCATAGATGGATCTTCAGTACTGTCCCCCGGTCTTGTGCAGGCACATGCTTTAATTTCATTCAGATCAGCCGGAACAGCCAATACAGAGTTTAGTCTGACTTATTGCTTAGTGTAAGAGGACAAGTTATCAGAATAAATTAGAGTAGAATAGAAAGATAATGCTTCACTTATAAAGCCAGCTGCTGCATAGTTAACTAACCTGTATTTGAATTAATTTAAAGGTGGTCTAAGTTTACAGTGGATCAGTGCATTGTGTTGTGTAATCGCAATAGGGGCTGCAAGTTTGCTCTATTGTGGAAACATTGTTTCAATATCAGTGCATTCAGAAATGTTGTTTCCATCTGGGGAAAAAACCCAAACCCAACAGTGCAGTCACCAGGAATCTTTGAGAGTTTTAGGAATATATTCACGGGGTGACAGTGACTTTTGGTTTGACCTGACCAGAAATTAGAACTGAGTTACGAATCTCCACATCTTTTCTTTCTTGTGACTTATTGTTCTGTGTGTATGTATGTCATTTGGGAGTTAATTATTTGAACAAAATGTGAACTCTCTTTTTCTTCAGTGCACTCTGGACCAGGCTGCCCTGTTACTGTAAGGAAGCTGCCCAGCTCCTGTTTCTTGGAAGACACAGATGATAAAGAGGATGGCAGCTCTGATCTTTTTGAGATTGCTGGGACTGCTTCTCTTGTGGAAATGCACAGAAGGGATATGAAATTATTTCTAACTAATGCTGAATTTTAATGTAGTGACTGGGCTTGCAGTAGTAGGAAAGACAATCATATGCAGTGCGGGCTGAGCTCTACTGTATTTGCTGATGGTTCTGAATAGCTTAGATTCTCCCAAGTAAAGACTGACAAGTCATTACGGATCCTTTCCAGGATCTCTGCTGCAGTTTAGGAAGAAAATAAAACATCTGCTATATTAGAAAAGAATACTAGAAAATAGTATAATGGCATTTATATCAATCAGTGTTTTCTATTTATTCATTTATATTTAAAATAAAAAGGTGATGTCTGTCTAGAGTTCTTGGTGAAGAGACAAGCAATAATATCAAGAAATCTTTGCAGGGTTGAAATTTTCTTTTCAGCAGAAACACAGCTACCCTATTCTCCTTTTATCACGACAGGAACCATTACATTCTGCTAAATTTACCAGAGGTATAACAAATTGGATAAGAATTTTTACACAGGTAACTGTGGCAGTTACCTGTACTGTAATACTGGAGCTCTAAGCAGAAGCTTACATTTTCTCTTCTATGCTTTCAAAACCCTGGGATTTACTCCTTTATGAAAATAGTTTTTGGGGATGTTTATTGTTAGGACTTTCATTGGGCATTGGAGACTTTTGTTTCCTTTGCAACACTTCCATGGTTGTTCATAACACTGAAACAGATAGAAAAATGAAAATACTTTCAAAATAACATAACAATGATGGTGTATGTATGCTATTTTATGCTTCAGGAATATTTCAAGAATGAGAATTTTCTCTGAAAAGGCAAAGAACAGAAGTGATACACATTCATAACAAAATAATAATAATTTGGTAAGGTGATTTGAATAAAGGCTTATGTGCTTAGTAGTATATCTGCTTTTTTTTCAGGTCATTTCAGTTTGTTAAATAATGGTCCATCTCCTCAGCAGCCTTGCCTTTCTGCCTTACCTCTGGTGCTGTCTACCCAGACATCTCAACACACTTGTCAGGGGTGCAGAAGAATCACAATCTCTGTTTTAAAGATGGGGAAAATGAGATACAGAGAAGTTACAGGGATGGTGGCACACTATTGATATAGCTCCATTCACTTCACAGAAACAATCACTCCTGAAACCTGAGGTATTCCAAATGTGCACTCTTAAGCAAGTTAAAATTTAAATTTGGAGTTGTTTTTAGGTTTTGATTCTAAGGTGTCATGGTTTAACCCCAGCCAGCAACTAAGCACAGGCAGCTGCTCACTCACTGCCCCCCACCCAGTGGGATGGGAGAGAAAATTGGGAAAAGAAGTAAAACTTGTGGTTTGAGATAAGAACGGTTTAATAGAACAGAAAAGAAGAAACTAATAATGATAATGATAACACTAATAAAATGACAACAGTAATAATAAAAGGATGGGAATGTACAAATGATGTGCAGTGCAATTGCTCACCACCCACTGACCAACACCCAGTTAGTCCCTGAGCGGCGAGTCCCCGCCCCCCCTCCCCCAGTTTATACACTAGATGTGGCGTCCCATGGTCTGGAATACCCCTTTGGCCTGTTTGGGTCAGGTGCCCTGGCTGTGTCCTGTGCCAGCTTCTTGTGCCCCTCCAGCTTACTTGCTGGCTGGGCATGAGAAGCTGAAAAATCCCTGACTTTAGTCTAAACACTACTGAGCAACAACTGAAAACATCAGTGTGTTACCAACATTCTCCGCATACTGAACTGAAAACACAGCACTGTACCAGCTACTAGGAAGACAGTTAACGCTATCCCAGCTGAAACCAGGACATAAGGTCTCTGAATGGATTATGATCAGTCACAGTTCAGAAGTCCTTGGTTTTAGCAAGGTTCAGGTTAAAGATATGCATACAACCCCAAGGGATTGTTGCAATTGCTAAAAAGGTAAAAAGCTTTTGTCAGGTGAATTAAACATCTGAACACTAAAGATCTATTATGCAAAGGCAGGGATAGAAAAATAGCCAAAACATTCAGAAAAGCTTCCTAACATGATGTGGTGTTACCATGGCAACAGGAACTCAAAATCTCCCCATATGAAGTTGTCCCCTTTTTGCCTGTCTTACTTTGGAAAATAGTAAAACCAGGGTGCAGTCCTTAGAGCTGATAAGTACTGATAGTAAACTCAAAGAATCTCCTGAAACACTTTATAAACCTTCATGATGAACAGTTTTATGTTCATGTTGGACACATAAAACAACTCTTTTACTGTTTTATTAAATCTTTGCAATTTGGGATAATTTGAAAGATGCAACATAATTTCTAAAGTAATTCTCCCCTCAGATTAGAAGGGTATGATAAGGATTTATTAACCATGCAACTGTTAACAGAAGTGCAGGGAATACCCAAATATGTTTCTAGATATTATTGTGTAAATACACAGAATAATTTAGTTTGGGAGCTCCTTACAAACTTCTTTATGAGAACCACTCTAGTGACAAACAATACAGAATTTCACTCTTTGGGGAGGAAAAAAAAGATAACCATCATTACATCCAGGTTTGGATCATAAAGACCCAGAAAACATTTGAGTGAACATAATGTTAAACTTTTGGCTAGTAGCACTGGGTTTTTTTACTATATTTATGCCATAAAAATCTATATCAGAGAAAACACAAATACATGGTTTCCAGAGCAGAGGGAATTTTGTCTGGAGCCTTTTAACTTCTGGATGTCTCAGGAAGTGAATACTGTCTGTTTACAGATCCACTCTACTGCATGCATTTCTTTGTGTTTGATGTGTCTGGGACATCTTACCTGTGCTTTGTACAGATTCAGTGTTTATGTGCTGTATGGTTCGTTCACAGACCTCTGTCTTGGAAAGCCCAAGCTAATGCATGGAACTGTAGTCCTGCAGTGTGCTGCTTAACTGAATATTACCAATATTTATTTGCTTGTAAGATAAAATTCATGCTTGGAAAGAAGCAGGATTTTGGGAAATCATTTTTTTTTAATGTGGAGAACTTATAAGTTCTTACTTCAAGGCTACTTCTTATGGAAACACACTTTTTGTAATATTAGTAGTAAACATAAAAATAGTGCTATTTGGAAACCGTCTGAAACACTGGTTTGCATCTGAAGTGAGTTAGTCAAATCTGTTAAAAGACAACAGTAACCATGTTCTGTAGGGTGCTGACAATGAATATTGTATTTCATGACTATAACTTCCTGGCTTGAAAATGGTAAAAGTATGTAAATAAGAAAAGGAGTCTATTTTATTTAACACAGGAGATCAAGGAAGCTGTATTTTATCAGGAATACCATCCTCCTGTGGAACTACCCATATGCTCTAAACATATTCTTTTTTAGCTGTGCAGTTCCAATGTGATCTTTTCTTACCTGGGGCATTTTTTCAGGAATACCAATGGCAATTCACAATCATGGACTGGCTTAGTCTGAAGGGAATCTCTGGGGTCATATTGGCTAAATCCTCTCCCCTCTTCTACCCCAGCTCAAACACAGGTCCATGGAGATCCCACAGCCTCTGTGGATAACTCCAGTCTTTGTCCACCCTCTTGGTGAAGAGTTAGTTCCTTCTATCTACTTGGACTTAATTTCTTGTACTACAGCTGGTGGCTGCTGCCCATTATCCTTCTGCTGTGCAACTCCAGAGTGTCGCCGATCTTCTCTATAACCCACCACGCGTTAGGTAGTTGAAGGTAATATTTAGATCCCTCAACAGCTGCCTTACTCAGGCCAAAAAAGCTTTTCAGTCCCGCCTTGTTTGTTGTGTGGTCCCAGCCCTGGTCACCCCAGGGGCCCTCTGCCAGGCTCATTCCAGTACAGCAATGTCTTTCTGCTTCCACAAAACTGGATGCAGGGCTCCTGATGTGGGCTTACAAATGCTGTAAAGTGAGGTCTGAAGCATAACTTCTAACACGTGAGTCCGGTCATGTCTGTTGTTTTTGCCAGCTTTCTTAGTTAACCCCATACTGTTTCATAACCATCAAATCTGATGTCAGATTCATGTAGATACACTCAGGAAGAACATGGTCTGGCATTGCTGACATTGCTAACAAGTTTTGTATTGACTGAATGGCAATGAAAGGTGATATAAAAGTTATTTCTAAATAAGCTGTCAGCCTCCTAGTGATTGACATTGCCTGATGAACAAGGCAAGGGTGCCATACAGCACTCATAAATGACCTTCTGTGTGAGAGGTTTCAGGACCTGTGGATGCTCTTTTGACCTTTTACCCCTATTACTTAAGATGACTTGAAGGCAAGGATGGAGGAGACAGCAAGGCCATGGCCTTGTCTTCTGCAGACCAAAGTGTGTGTTACAGGGTGGCAGGAAATATTTTTCCCAGATTCAACTTGAGTCTGTAAGGATGTGTCTTGTCCCAACACAAGGGTGGCAAAATTGTATAATCTCATTCCTTCTATTTAAAAACAGTGCATAGTGAAACTGGGTTTGAAGATGGGGAGATTGGTAATTTAGGGTTAAATTGGCATTCTCTGAAGGTGCTAGATATATCCTATGGCCTCTAGAGAACTGAGGCATTAGCTTGCTGGCTCTTGTTATCTCTTGCTGGCTTATGTTTTCTCTCTTCTGTTGTGTTTTTCTTTGTGAGAATAGTGCATCACAGCTCTTGTTGCCCCCAAAATATTGCAATATACACCAGTATAGAATTTTTTTCTTTGGTGAAGCGGGGGGGAGGGGGAGAAGGCAAAGCAGAAAATTAATATCTGTCTGACAGGATGAAATGCTCAGTCTTGCAGGTTTTTTGCATTCAGAGAAAGTTAACATTCGGAAAGGTTCCTAAAGCATTTGGTGTGTCCAGAAACACCGGGAAGTTATGTTTCTGGAGCTGCAGTGTAACCTTCTGTCAGAACATACCTTTTTAATAAAAGAAAATGCCATCTCATTTGTATTTTTGGCCCTCTAATATTACGCGTAACAGTAATATTGTGATATTGTCTTAGGGACAAATTTGGAACAATGTACTAGATGATGCCATAAGTTTTACTCTTATAGATCATTATTTTCTTCCTGTAAGCATACTGTGGCTAGTATTTTGCTAATACAGTCAGTATGGCAGCACTTTAAAAACTTGCAGAAAGCTGTAGCTGAGGAGGGACCTTTTTTCCAACAGAGGGCAGTGTTTATTTGCTAAACAGTTTATCCTGTTGTGCATTGTTGTACAATGTTCCCTTTCCGTAGGCAAAGAGCTGAAAAGGACACTACAAACCAGTCCTCCCTTTGGTTCTTTCTCTTTTTCTGGGAGCATAAATGCCTTTTTAACGAAGATTAAAAAAAGGAAATATGCGGTTTCTATATCACAGAACTGGAGACAATGTAGAGAAATATCTTCCTATGGTAAAAATACAACTTGCTGTTGGAAATGTGTAGACATATTAAAAAGAAATCTCTTTTACAGCCCTCTTTCCTTCCACACACATGCACATAGTCTCACCCTCTCTGTCACCAAGGAATTTAGTAAATGTGACGGTGTTCTTTAATCAAATACATCAGGAGATAGCAGCTCAGCTTGCCAAGCTTTGTAGTTAGGTTTAGGTGGTCATGGTTTAGGTAACGCAATCTTAGCCAGCTGGGGCATTTTACAAAAAATTAGGATCTTAAGTTAGTTGTAGGTATGGAATTAAGGATTTGGATGACTACCTGAATATACCTCCCCCCCACCCCCCCGAACTATTGTGAAGAAAAGAAATCAGTCAAGCACAATATTTGCATGATGATACACTGTTTTCAGAGGTCATATCTGATCTGGATAAGGTCTAGTGCTATCATGAGCTCTGAAAACCTTGAATCCAGTGAAATTGCCTAAAAAACCCAAGAAAATTCTCTATATAGCTTATAACAGCAATAATGACATTTGTGCATGATGCTTCTTTGGGGATCAGTTACCAGATGTTAGAACTTTGCTGTATCTTCAGATATCCATTTTTCTCAGCTGGGCATTGATTACAGGCTATTTCCTGAAATTTATTTACCACTGCTCAAATTGAAAAATGGAAAAAATAAGTGTCACATGCAGAAAACTGAAAGTAGAAATTGTTTTGTAGCTTTGCAGTCTTTGAAGTAGAACAGGTTTTAATGTTCGTTTTTAAAAAAAAAATAAAATACAAGAGTAATTTTGAAATTTAATTCTCTTTTTTTTTCCTTTGCTTTTATTTTATTATTGTTATTACTAATACTAAATATTTTGCAGCCAGGTGACATAAAACATATGATACATAGAGGTGTTCTGTGAATTGTTTTCTTTCTGTTTCTATGTTCCTCACTATTTTCAGTATGAATTTGGAAAACCTTGACCCCAGAAAAAAAATATATGAAGCTTGGGAACTCTCAATTCTAAAAGAATATATCTTAATTTTTGGCAGCATGTCTTGTAAAAGATTATTTCATTTTTACCTTTTGTTGACAAAACAGAGTCATAAAATTAATCCTTTTCTTTGTCCTCAAGATCTTCCACACTGAAGGTGTTTTAAAGGTTTACTGAGTGGGAAGAAGGAAAAGGAGGAAGTTGGCAGATGGGTGAAAAATCCAGAACCTATGGGTTTTTTTAAAAAACATCTTTAACTCAGATATAGGCTAAGGTGCCATTTTAGTTGGAAATTGACTCTCAAAAATCAGAAATTACCTAAAAAATAATTTTACAAAAACAATAAAAAATATATTTGCCACTGAAAGCCCATATTTGGGAGAAAATTGAGTGATTTTCGTTAAAGTAATTTAAGGCACTGAAATTATCTTCAGCTAACAACTGATTATCTGTGCAGTTTTGTTGCCTTTAACTCTGGATTTTCATGCTAGCATTCACTGAAGAGAGAGGTCTTCATGTCGATGAAATACCTCCATTGATAATATGCCCTTCCTGGAAGCTTATTTTCAGCGTAGCTCACTTCTGTGATCTGCTTTACAATTCAGTACCAGAAACCGTTGCTCTGGCTCAACTGCAGAGTTGTGGGGGAGTGCAAATTCACAGCCAGAAGAAGGAAACTTCTTATTCTTAATCAACTTTGTCCAAGAAGCAAAGGTATTACCAGACACTTATTACCCTAAGTGTCTTTGCTACCTAACAGGGATTGTTCTCAAAGAAAATTTCTGTGCTGTTCTAGTATTTGGAGAGCCTCACTCCCAGGGATACTCTAGTGAGCTTTTATATTAAGTGCCATTCAGTTTCCTGGGTCCTCTGGAGGAAAAAAAAACCAACAACTCCTGTCTCTTGAGTTTGTTTATTCTGACAAAAGGGAAGGTGCTGATATTTGCAGTTATGTTGTTTTGTAACTTGTCTTGGTGTAGTATAATATAGGATGAGACTGCTGATGAACAAGTTTTAAACTTACCATGTCAAATGTTTCCTGAAAGTGAAAGTGTTTCCTGTGGCAGACAGTTAGTCATCTAACTAAATCTTGGCCTACTTGTTTTCCTTTCTTAAAACATGCTCTTGAAATGAAGAAGTCATAAATATTCTTTGCATCATTCAAGGAGTGCAAGCTAGCCTCATGAGGCTTTGCAGTCACAGATCCCATGTTGTGTTTTTAGGCAGTATTTCTCCTATTTCAGCAGCAAGAATCACTCCTGTTCATCTTTCCTGTATTCCCTTTTTTCCCAAAGGTGCTTTCAAATTAAATATTAGAGAATGTGTCCCCTCAAATCCTAGTTGTTTTGAATAAGGCATCTAAACTTGCCTGCTTGAGTGACAAAACCAAATTCCTCATACTAAACACCACTGGAATTACTTGATAGCTATGACTGATTATAATGGATATTCTGGGACTAAAGTTCTTTTTCTTATGTCTTGAGATAATAAAAGACAAAATAGATGGCCTTCTTAATTTGTCAGAATTTGAAAAAGCACTTGGATTCAGATGACTCATTTGATATAAAGCTCTTACAGTAAATAATCCCTAACAATTTTATATTTAGTTTTTATGATCTATGTGTTACTAAATTCAGAAGTCCCATTGGCAAAGAGCACAGCAAAAAACTCTTTGAAAATTGAGAATACCAGAGAGGAAACTATCCTGGTCAAATATCAGCACAGAAGCTGAAGTGTCCATAATAACTGTGGCCATTACATGGAGCAAACCCAGTGTTTGAACAAAAAAATATAATGAAGAATACCAGTTGTGATAATGAGTCCAGTATAAGAAGCTGCTCCAATAGAACAAATTCATGCTGGTGGTGACATTTTTGTGACATCTAGTCATCAGTGCTATAAACCATACAAGAAACAAAGGAAACTTTGTCCAGGCTTCCAGCATTTCCACCAACATAATACCACCAATAAATTTTACTATCAGCCTTAACTGCCTCAGTGAAATGGCCAATAAAAATCTTTTTAAAGGTGTTATCAATACAAAGACTTTCCAGATACTGTGCCATTGAAAACTTCCCATGATAGCCATCTATAAAAAATGATTCTATAAACAGCACCAGAACCCCCCCCCCCCAAGCCAACTCCAAGACCAGTTCACCTGAGTTTATGGGAAAAGTTTATTTTCTTAAAGAATAGAAATGAATAAAATTGGTTTTGGCAGACAGTAAGAACTGCCTCAAAAACACTTGTCCGTTCTCAGTAGAGCAAGTAAAAACACTGTCTAAATAGGTGCAGTAGGTAGGGAATTTGTTTCTATGGAGCTTTAGCCTACTTTGGAAGGACCTAACCTGTTGAATACCCCAGGGGGTTAGCCAACATTGGAAAGGCAGATATTAAACTAGCAAACACAAAACATAAAAGATAAACCAAAAAGTTTTGTTTGTAATGTTAAAACCAAACTGTCCTAGTAAAATGAATCTCATCTCTCTGCACTGTGAGTACAGATTTAATGCATCTTGTCCAGTAACAGAGGTAGCGTTTTTTCCTGTTCCTGGGACTTTAAGTACCAGTTAGGTTTTAATGATCACTTTAAGTCTACATGAGAGTACTCATATGATGCTTTGAGGTTCTTTGCAAAACCAGAAGAGATGCAGTAGTGCACAGTAATTACCACTTCATAATCCTGAAACCTTTTAGAGCATTAACCCTCATTTCAGCAACTAGTGAACATCAGTAAGTGGATCTGTGCCAGAAAAAACTCAAAAGAGATCAAAGGTGGGATCTGGGGTGCAGTATGAATAGAGGAGTTTTTCTCTTTTGGTAATCAAACTGATAAAAAAATAAACCTGTCAAATATATATCTTGGATTAGAATTAAACAAAAGGTTGTCCCTGTCTTCTTTCTTTGGTCAAAAATCTATTTTCACCAAAAATTCATTTCAAATCAACTGGGAACTTTTGATTTAGCCCAAAATGAAGTAAGCTGATGGGTTCCTAGAAATGGAGTACCATCAGTTTAAAAAAAAAAAAAAAGAATGAATTAAAACATAATTAAACCACCAAAAAGTAAAAATGTTGTGATAAAGTATGCCTGAACGCAAAGGTCTAGTTTAGTTTAGTTTTCTTTTTTTTTTTTTTTTTGAAGTACAACAATGTATGCTTCAGTATTTGTGGTGTTTGGGCCTTTTTTTCCCCCTAAAAATCCCACATTCCCTTTCTTTGGCCTAAACCGTTTGCTGAATTTGATCTCAGTGTTGAAGTTATTTCATTCACTCCTCTAACACACTTTCAAAATCTAAAACTCTATAACTTTTGACTCCACCATGTTACTGAGTACTAATTGTTGGTACAGTTACAAAGAGGATAAACTCTAACGACAGACGTTGAACTATGCCAGATTGATGATGATTCTGAAGCATTTGTACAGCTGACAGAAAGGTTATTCCCTGCTTCATATATACTTCCTCCCCAGGTACATCCAACTGCATCTTCAGCTGGTAATTTTCACTTTAATTCCTGATTTTTCAAATTTGTATCATGGTCACAAAGAATTGCTGAATGATTGAATTGCTAGTTCCCTGTCATCTTCAGTTAAAGAGCTTTTGTTTTGGAAATAATTATTCTGGCACATCACAAGTGCCTTGCTGGGCTCAATCTGCTTTTTTTCTAGGATCTTGAATACTATGTGTTCGAGGTGTCTGAGGTTTTGATGCAACTGCAGGAGAAAGACAGCAAGCCCTGAAGTTCCAGATCACTGCATCTGGCTCCTAGTGTATCTTCTGTTTCATAACCCTATTGGTCTCTTTCTTCGTCCTCTGCTGCCCTGTCCCTCTATCCAGTCACATTTACAAAGAATTAGAGCCTCTAAAGAAGAGAGGCTTTTCTTTTCTGGTTCACATTTTTAAATCAAGGAAGGAGGTTAGTGTTTAAAATCACTGCAATTCAATAATCTCAGTTAAGTACAGTCTCATCTTACTACAATGCCCTTAGTTTTCTACAGCTGGTCTTTTTTTCTTACATATTTGTGTGTATCTTGTCTGCCAGCAGATATAACTGGAAGAGTGTTGTGAAACCCTGGGAACTTGTGAGTGACATGTTCCTAATCCACTCCTGTCCTCAATCTGAATTATAAGCACAGGAAAGACCAGTGCACTCTGCTGGCTTCTTTAAGGAAAGACTCTAGCTTTGCTGGCTCATCTTATCACAGTAAGTGATAAGTGATCTGAGCATGGTAGAATTATCAGTGTGAGAAAAAAATTCCTTATATGGAGTTCTGGCTATAGAGAACTCTATAAGCAGCCAGATAAATTGTTTTATTCCTTAATTGTCAGACTGATTTTGTATTCTGAACTGCTCTTCTGGGCCAGATGCAAGTAAAAATATTTTAGTCCAGAACCAGTAAACTACCCATATACTCCTGACTCCCTCTGTTCCAGGCACTGATGTAGCATAAGTAGGAGAAATTTTACTCAGAATGTATCCAAACATTGTATTGATATCTCCTCTGTGAAGATCTGAACTCCAAGTTTTTCATCAAGCTCTTCTCCTTGAGTTAGGGCTGATGGTGAATGACATGGGTAGAAAGAACCAATAATAGATTAGTCATTTAAAGTGAGAATGGTAAGTACCATTGCTTCTTTTGGCTCAGATTTTAAAGATAAGAAACAGAAAACTAAGAATGACTAAGAAATGGGTAAGAAACGAAAGAAATTATTGGAATCAGTGGATTCCAGCATTAGTGGAAGAGTGAAACTACGTGTTAAGGTTAGCCTCATAAAATCCTTGATTCTAGGATTTCTTGTTACCGAAAAAGCTGGTCAAAGAAACTCTCTAGGACTCGATTTTGGAGTTTTAGAACCAGAGGTTCAGCTGGGAGAGAGGTTCCTCCAGTCCCTATCAGTCTTCTCCCACTGCTTACTTCAAATGCTTTTCTCAGCACAGCTGCAAACACACTTGATTCCTTTTTCTTTTAACATTCCTCTTCCTTAACCCCTTTTCCTGGGTCTTAGTTCAGACCCTGTACATGATCATCTTTCTTCCTAATCCTTATCTCAGTTATAAATTCCTTGCAAAAGTGGCTGCCACTATATCAGCCCGTTGTTGCTTTGTTCCCTCCCCCTTTTTTTTTTCTTTCTCTTCTCAGTTTTCTGCTTTTCTTCATGCTCATTGTATACAAACACAGCTACACTCAAATGATTTTTCTAAATCAGGGGCCGTTTGACCTACAAGAACACTAAATGTGAGTGTATCTTTAAAATTTTGTTAGCAGATCTTGTCTGAGTCCCCCAAAATCACTGGGACGCTCATCAGGTCTCTGTCTTTTAGTCCAATTTACCAATTTACCCCTAGTTCTCCACATGCCCTAATGGCTTCTATTAAATTTCAGAGCCCTGTCTGACAAACAACTCAGTCTCCTACATTGTTATAGTCCCAGTTTTGATTTATTTTTTTCCCCTAGACTGTTGTGCTAGTTCTGCTTAGGGAAATTTAACACTCACCCTTCTCCTTTTTCAAAGCTAAAACGAGGGGATCACTAGGTGCAAGATTTATACCACATTCCTTTTGCCACTGCGGATGTCTCCTGAAAGTGAAGAACATATCCGCATGCAACATTTCATCCCACTTTCCTTCTCTCCTCAAGAATAACATTAATTGTAATAAGGTGTTATAATTTCACATACCTTTCATAGGCCACTTTCCCCATCATCTAACTTATACAGTGGCCACCACTGATTGCAATACTTAATCAAATTTTCCCTTGTTGGGACTCCACCTGGGAGTCTAGCAATCTGCTTCCAAAGTCCCAAAATACATCCCAAAGGTGACTTTTTCAAAATACCTCCCTTAGACAATTCCCCACCCATATTAAATATGAGTAACAGAACAATTAAATGATCCAAGCAAACAAAACAAATCCATATTGCCAATAACCAAATTCTGATAACCAGGCACAATTATATCATTCACAACCAGAGCAGTATTACCAGTCCTACCAGCCAGGGACTCTAACCGCATAGTCAGGGGACTCTAACCCCACAGGGGCCTAGTCCAAACTCTGTGGGCTTTACTTGCGGTCTGATGAGGCAGACAGTCTGGGGACTTTAACCACAGACAGTCAGGGGACTCTAACCCCAAGGGAAAAGAAAGAATGCCTTCTTACCTTTCCAGGGGACTTGCCTTGAAATCTTCGGGTCCAGGGATCAGAGGTTCTCCCGCAGAAATTCTCAGTGCCAGCTGGAGGTCCAGAGATCGCACGGAGCCATTGATGTTTAAAGGCAGGGTCCCATCTCGGTTGCCAAATTGCTACTGAAAAAGCAGGTCAAAGAAACTCTCTAAGACTCGATTTTGGAGTTTTAGAAAGCAGGCATTCTTTACTGCAGGGCTGGGTGCACAGGGGATTGCTCCACCTATCGTGCACACCGTTGCCTACAGCAAGCAAAATTTATATTATTCCAGTCATATATATTCTTATTATCATTTACATAACATCCACCCTTTGGTCAGGCAGTGTGGGTCATCTTTTTCTCCTAGTTAGCTGGCCTTGGCAAGTTTTTAATTACAAAAACTCAGCAGAACTCAAAGCTTATCATCAGGGCCCAAGGCATGTCAGCTCAAGGCCTTCAGTCTGTTGGCGCCTTTAGCACGTACCATTGACAAAGCTCCAGGTTTTTCTTATCTAATTAGTACACACCAAAATTTTGGAGGTATTCAAGTAAGCAAAAGTTCGTTAGTACAGTGATAGGGTAAAATTTTCCTTCTGCCTTTGTTCAAGGCATCATTCTAGATTCAAATATTTTAAGCCTTCAGAATGGAGGTTTGAACAAGATTTGTGCGAATCTCTGGTATTTTAATATGTAAACCAAAACCTTTTCTCTGTCTTTGTCTTTCCTTGCTTTTTCTAAGAACTTAATGAATTAAAACATTGTTTTAGTAAGTAATCTGTCTCATATTTGATTAATAAAAACTATGTGTCACACCCACTGCTGCTGAACTTGCATTCTTTAATAATAATGCACATATATCCTCTGAACACTTTGACTGAATTGTATCAAAAGCAGTGATGTACAAGCCACTGTGATGACAGTTGAAATGATATCTTATATAGCAACATCCTTTTATAATCAGGATGACCTGGAGCAAAACCTCCTATACTCTGGCTTGAACTGTTGGAAATATTTCCTTACTTTTCACTGACATTTTATGATGTGTGACTTTTATTAATGGAGTTTTATTTAGGGCTGGAACCTGTGGCTGTTTTTTGTTTGCTAGTGTTTATTGTCAATTTCATGGAGCCATGTCTGCAGTGATTAAAAACTAGACAAGGTCACTTCCTTGTCAACTTGATGGGCAAGCTATCTACCTTCTTCCATGTACATGTGCCATATAAAAAAATCAAGCCCCTGCTTGCAAGGATGTTACAAGAAGCAAATGACAGGAGCAAATGATGAGCTAGTATGAAGCATACTTCAGTCTACAAAGAGAGGTTTTTCTACTCCAGGATGGTAGCATCATCATCTTCCTTTTGCAACTTAGTAAACTGAACTTCATCAGACAGAAGTTGAAACAGCATGCAGACCTTCAGAGTCCCAGTCTCCTACCCCACACTACCTTCTTCAAAGTGCTCTGAGACATTCCTTGCCATTATGGGTACCAAGTGATTCCCTTCACGTGCACAGCACAGACTCGGTGAGGTATCCTAAGATGGTGTAGAGAAAAATAATTTTTCATTCCCCCATGGCATTTGCAACAAAAGCTGGCTGCTGACAGAGAGGTCTATTAATTGCACTGTACAACTGGTAATACAGCAAACATGATTTTCTTTTGCTTCTGGAAACTGCCAGGCTTCCTGAAAGTAACTACTTCTAAATAAGTAACTGAGAGTCCATTAGACGTCTCATTGTGAAGAACAGAGTAGCTGTTTCCCAGTCATACTCCCTGCTAGTGTATGGCCCTCTACCCAGTGCCACTGGATAACTCAGGACCTCAGGAGGTCTCCAGTCCGACCTCCTGCCCAGAGCAGGCTCAGCCATCAGGTCAGATCAGGTTGCTCATGGTTTTATCTTGTGAGGGCTGGAAACCTTCCAGTGAAGGGGGCAGCAACAACTCCTGGGCCCTGTCCCCACTGTCCTCATGGGGAAAGTCTTCCCCCTATCTCCCACCTTTCTGACCCTGCTCAGCCTTCTCCCCAGAGCTGTCCCCAGCCCCACCTGGCATCACTGCCAGGGCTCTGCCTGCCTGGCACAGGACTGCACAGTTCTCCTGCCCCAGTTGCGTGGGGGTCCTTTTGGTTCCTTCCTCCCTCTGGTCCTGGCCCATCTCAAAGGGACATCAGGACTGGATGGGGTATTATCATCTTGTTAGCAGTGACAGAGCTCTTTAGAACCTGCTGGAGTTTGCTAGAAGCAAAACCCTGGAGAACTCATGCTATACTTCTGTTTTTCTACATGTTCAAGTAGGTAAGTGTATGAATGAGAAGTCCTCCTTTTTGCCCACAGTTACCCTTCTAATTTACCTCTCCTCTCCTTCAGAGTATTCCTGGACCTCCCCTGCTGTCACAGGTTTCTGTGCAAAATTCCCTCAGCACTCCTCTTTTCTCTAGTGTTTGATTTCACCTCCTGACTATTGCTTTCTACTAGCTCTTTAGTGACAACAGTTTGTTTTCGTGACTATTAAAAACAGTTTCCCAGAGTCTGCAGTACGATTTGTTTTTTCATCTCTAAATTTCTCTTTCTTGATTCATGGTGTTTGAGAGCTATACAATTTCATTTGCAGTGCTACCTCTGAATGCCTGAAGTTAGACAGCTGAAACATTTTCTTCATGTGTGAGACATAGTCTTGTATATCCTGTATTTGAATATTAATGAGAAATCAGATGCTGTGAAATGATACAAAATGTTGAAAAGAGAATGGCATACCTAATTAAGCCTCTAATTCCTTTTCCATTCTAGGGAATTTATCACCTACTTCTTTTACAGGCTTTGAATTCTTAGGGAAATGTTTGTTGAGTTACAGCATAAAATCTGGAGGAGGGCTTAGAAAAACGTACAATAGTTCAGTCTTGTAAAGAGTCCCCAGAAAGACAAGGAAAAAACATGAAAAGATGTATTTTCTAGGTCATGCAGAACACCCTATGAAACATTGTCTGTATTTGCTATCAGTTAAAGTCTATTCAGAGAAATGCAGTTCATAAGTTTCTTTGGCAGGACTCTGATTCTCAGGAGCTGCAATTGTAATACCTGGATAGATTTCAAGCTACAACAGTAAATACCTGTTCTCAGAAATAACAGGGTGGAGCAATTAAGCATTGCTTATGCATAACAGTTTTCTCTAACTTAAAAGAAAATTATTTGGTTTGTCATTCTTAAATAAGTTCACACACAATAAGATGATATGTTTATTCTAATTTTTTCCCACCATTGTGGTGTTCTGCCAGCTTTATGTGATTTCCTGAGAGACACCGTATCTAAAGAAAAATAGAATGGGATGTCAAGTGACTGAGGGTTTCTCATATTCCAAACGAACACAGAATTGTTCTGGTTATTTGGGGCAGTAGAGGGAGACGTTCATTGCTCCTGAAGGAAACAGCAAAGATGAGCTAAATTTCTTAAGCCTCTTTATGTAGCAACATAGAAGGCAGTTTTATTCTTAGGTTTGCTACTTCAGTCCCTGGATGTGCCTTGAACTTTTCAATTGAATGGTCCCTAAAATTAAGGAATCTGCTTCTCAAGATAAATCTTGATATTATACCTTCCGTCATGGGAGTAAACGTGAACACTGCAAATAACTAAACATGCCATATGCTCTACTTGCAAGATGTGGATTGTAATTCCTATGTCATGGACACGTTTGAAGCACAATTAGCTGATGTTTCTAGAGTAATCTGGTATGTAGTACAATTTTTATTGTTGTTTTGGAAGGGATGCTACAGCCAGCAGCACAGAAGAGTAGTAGAATTTAAACAGTGCTGGTGTTCTTGGCTTTTGATAATGAAGTGAAACCCTGAGCATCATCCCAGTGGAAGCATGAAAGTGAGGGCTCTATTTATAAGCATTGTAAGGAAAAGTCTGCAAAACAAGAAGATCCATCACATGCAAGTGCTTGAGAAAAGAATCTTATTTTATCTTTCCAATTGTTCCTCCTACACAGTACCTACAGCTGGTATCAGTCAGGGTTTAGAAACACTGTATAACAGAGAAGCTATTCTCCAGTGTGTAATTTACTATACCTTTAACCAGTATACCTACTTACCACAGACCAAGCCTTCAATCCTGAGGACCTCTATCTTCTGAAGGATTTAAAGAGCTTTGAAAATGTTTTGATCCCTCCATACAATAGTTTTTTTCTCTTTTTCTTTTGTCTTATCTCTTACAAAAATGATTTATTTTTTTTCTGGCTCTTTTCCTCCCCCAAATCTTACATTATAGTCTATTCCTTTCTAGATATGTTTTCACTCTCTTTCTTCCTTTCTATGGGGGTTTTGTTGTTGTTTGGGGTGGGGTAGGGTATTTTTAAAGCTTTTTTTCAGCCTTCTTTGACCTTTTCTGCTCCTGCCTGATAATAATTGGCTGTGAATATTTTTGATGCTGTTCATACTTCCTTCTGTGTTTCCCTATCTTCACCATGCTGTTTTATGGATTAATTTCAGCTTCCTTCTAGTAATTATCTTAAGACTTATTTACATGGAGTTGAGGACAAATTCAATTCTTGTAACTTCTGAGCAGTTGCTTTGCTGTGCTATATATAAGTGTTGTGCTGCTCATGCAGTTCTGTAAAGGAAAGTGCTTATTGCAGATGTATTAGTACAAAGGGGCATTTAACTAGTGCAATAAATTGTCTCTTTCCCTGCCCTGCTTTGACACAGTCCAGGCATATCATTTACCCTAGCAGCAAAAAATTGGGATTAGGTTCCGTAGCTTTTGGGGTAGACTTTGGAAATTAAGGGGTTCCTAGCTGTGATTTCAGAATTAAGGGGTCCCTAGCTGTGATTTGTTGGTGGAACAGACACACATACTCCATAGCACCTAGTACTGAAGACTGGAATGTTGGGAAATGAGGTGGATCAGTGACGATAATACCTGTTTTTAAAGGTGATTCAGCTTAGAGAGGCACAGAACACAGGTGTGAAAAGCAGTCAGGAATATGAAACCTTTTATGACCTAATCACATGACTGTCTTTACTCTCCATAATCTCAAAACTTGGATGTCCTCTTGTAATTCTAAATTACTGATTATCAGCACAGCTTCTTACCAAGCAGTCAACTGAGCCATCCTATTGCCATTATATTAAATACCTTAAAGCATAGTATTAGTAGCAAAATGTCCCATCTGATTATTTTTCTCATGTGGTTAAATCTCACTTTTTACTCTACAGTGATAGAAGTTTAATATGTAGGACTAAGGTTGATATTAGTTACAATATGTTACACTACTTCCTGATGAATGTTCTAATGTAATATCTTAAATTTGGAAAGGAAATCACATTTGCCATATTTTTCCCCGTGTAAAATTGGTGACTTTCCACCTGAATAGACAGAAAGTTTAGCATTAAATAACACCTAACTAATTTGAACATCAGGTATTTGATTCGCTCCATACTCTCAGGAAATGCAGGTTTGGTTGAAGTTGAAAATGACCATGGAAGATTGATCTTTTGTAAGGAAGGTTAGTAAGTTTGGATACTGGACTATTGAGCTTGCATTGCCTGTCTGGGTACTGTTCTGCACAGCTAGGCACAGTACAGTGTGCCACTTCATTAACAAATAAAATTTGAGTTACCCCTTGATGCAAAAGTAAGGACATTACATTTAGATGTCTGCAGAGTGGAGAGTAATAAACAACATGTTTCAAAACCTTAGTGGGCACAATGCCATATTTCCTGAGATCATTAATTCCTTATCTGGTGTGTGCATGTCTCCTAACCAGCCTCTTTTGTTTACTTCATATTCATCAGTTTTAGTCTCTGTTGCACTGTTGCAGTCTGTACATGAGGATTAAAACTGCTTCATTTATTGAATTCTAGGAAAAGCACATATTTTTAGTTGAGAAATGGAAAACAAAACAGCCATATAATTTTTACTTTTAGAGCTCAGTTTTTGACAGAAACCTGATGAATACAAACTTCAGCCTACAGTTATCAAGGCAGCTGTTTTCTCCTCTTGACAACCACAGTTCTGAAGAAGATTTTCTTGTCCTCTGGTGCTCTTTAGCTGAAAAATAGGGAAGTTGTGGATGTCATGATTTACTCATTATATACTGCAGTATTATAGATGGAACATTTCTCAAATAGCTGTCCCTCCATGGGACCATGGGCTTCTCAGATTACCAACAAGCATGCCAGTTAGTGCCAGTTCTAGTAGTGATTTTTGTGTTATCAACACTTGTCCACTATGAACTGCAAGCTAATTTTGTATAAATAGTTTAACAGCTGTTCAGTAGCAGTGGCTTAGAGCCTGATTATGAAATCCTAATCATACAGCCTTTGTATTTACTTCAGTGAAACTGCTGCCTGATAAAGCAATTAAACTTCAGTTTCTCACATGATGATATTTGTGGTTATTAGAACTAAGCTCCAGTTTTGGAGGTGCGAGGATCTGCATGACATCAGAATGAGCCAAGCACCAAATTTCTGGGCTGATTTTCCAAGCTTCTGGGTTGTCTATTAGGACTGGAAATAGGCTTTTGGGTCATGTGAAATGTTGGTTATGGATCCTTGGGTATTTAAGCAAATGAGAAAGATGCATCTTAACATTCATTTTAAATAAAATTAAAGTTTCAGAGCAAAATTCTAACTCTACTAAATACTTATATCTTCAGCAGAAAGAGCTTTTTACACCTAACAGTAGGGTTGTGGGTTTTTTTGGATGAATGTGTTTGTGGTAATGAACTAAAGATTGCAAAACATTGTAACTCGTAGCCATTCCTAAAAAGGACAAACAAAGGGTTTCTGCTTCTCTGTTAGGATATGATTGATCGTGTAATTTTTGCATAGATTTAATGTTGAATTTGTCTCTTTGAGGTAACTTCAGAGTTATTGTTTTTCAATACCAACCACATTAAGTTCTTTATTAATTGTTAGCAAATAATCAGAATTGTATGAAATGTCATACAAACTGTTAGTTTATGTTCTCCTGACTCTTAATTATACCTACTGAGATTATATCTAATCCAAAACTGTAAATTTCAAGATTCATTTGAGCTGAGAATGCCTAACTTCCAGACAACCTTCTGTTACGGAATTAGGAACAAGATCACAGTTAGGCTTTTAATTTATTTTTACTTACCATAACATCTGATAAATAGTCATTCTTTTTTTGCAATGGTTAACATAATGTGGTTTAGATACTGATATATATGAGTGATGGGTCTGGCATGACAGCTGTCAGGGTCGTGTCATGGTCATTGTCATGACAATATCAGTGTTGCAGAAATTGGAGAAGAGAGACATGAATCTAATTTAAAAAGTAGCAAAGAATATATGCAAGTTTATGAATAAATTATTTCTTAAGGTCTATAATAATAAATGCACTTTTATTTTTATATAGATGTTAAATTATTGAGAATTAATACAGAGATCAACAAGCCCAAGTAATGCGTCTTACTTCAGGTAAGCAAACAAGGGCGGGGGGGAGAGTGTGGGGGATATTAAAAAAATATGATAGATTAACATCATAAGGTAAACATGGAATTTTCTTGTAGTACTTATATGCATTTGTATTGTTTATTAATAATGCTACTTTTCCAGTTTGAGTGCATACCACTGCTATTGATGAAATATAACTGTGAAAGCACTTACATGTTCTGATAGTCATCAAATACTGATCTGATAACAAATTGTTTGGATCTTGGCCATTAAAGAAATCACTTCCCTCCCTCTTTGTACAATGTATTTTATTAAAAACTGATTTACTGATTTAAGGGCTGATGTTTCCCTTGATGTATGATTGTTCTTGTAATTACAGTGAATTATATCTTGCATGACTGGATATGTATTCAGGCATTAGCATTTAAACTGGATTATCAGTTTAATAGTAAAATAAATGAGTTTTTTGAAGAAAAAAACCCCAACCTTCCAAAAGGCCCAAACCCAAACAAATAAACTCTGCCACTGATACATCATCTCTTTTCTCTCCCCATTTTCATTTTGTCAGCACTCTTTTTTCCATTCTCTGGAATGCACCTAAAGTGATTTTTTGCATATCCTTCAAAGTTGTCTTGTTGTCTTCTAGTTTAATGTATAGCAATATGAAAAATCCTTGGTAAATCATTTATACACCTTTAGTTGCCAGTCACTCAATCTGCCTTCTGACAGGCTTGAATATTTCTTTCAAGTATTGCTTATTAAATCAAGTGTTAATATCAAAAACATTTATGTTTCTTAGATTGATATTTCTGTATAACTGGTGTTTAAGCTATTCTGGGTCAAATTCTACTATCACTGCAAATCCAAAGCATGTCTGTCAAGTTCAGGACAAGCTGCACTTTTACCCTCTGTTTGATGTCTCCAGGTTCTCCCTTCTCTTCCTGACTGGAGCCTTTTCATGCTTTTGGGGTAGAGATACGCAGTTACTCAGCCTCATTTTAAGACTGTGTGCCAACCCTGATTGGCCATCATACCTAATTAGGCTTAGATACCTGTTTTGAAATGGAAATCCATTTACAGGCTTGTGACGGCCTTCCTAGAAGTAAGTAGGAAGAATAACAAACCTATTCAGCAGAAAGAAAATCCAAGAGCATTGCTTCCAGCTTGTTGTTATGTTATTTCTGTAGTGGACCAAATCTTGCCAACTTCTCCAGGTGTCTGAAAAGGTTGAGGAGGTGAAACTCATTACCACTTATCTCCATTCTCAGGTCTGGCACTTGCATCTTCTGTTCTGAGAACATCTACAGACCTTTTTATTCTCTGTCTGTCCCTTTCCTTTTTGTAAGTGTGGCATCTATTCGCTAGAGGAGAGGCAAGACACTGCTTCCAATAACAGTCTTGAATACTTTTCTTTCCTTAAAAGACAGGTCAGTAGATACAGGTCAATGGATGTGATATAAGTGAGTGTGCACTGAATACACAGAAACCTCTCCCCTTTCCTGGCAAGGAGGCAGCAACCTTAGATCAGTGCAAGCCCTTGACCTGACATCCAACTCCTCTCAGGACACTGTGTGTAAACCCTGTTTAAGTTCATGTCCTGGGAGTAATTTTGGTTAATTCCCAGGCCTGTACTCTGTTTTGCCCAGAAAAGGGGTGGTCAAGTTCCCTGAGTATGCAAAGGGCTCATTGACTCTGTTATGTCACAGTACAGGAGGGACAAGGTCATGGCAGAAACTGCTGGAACGATCAGGCAGTTGAGCAACCAGCTTCCCAGCCCCATTTTGTCTCAATCTGTAAGTGGCTGTGCAGCTGGATAGCTGTCTAACCAGGCACTTGCAATGTACTTGCTTAGGACTGGGCCTTCAGACCACTGACTATTCAGTTCAGTATGACTCGTTTAAGTCTGTTTACCACAGACAACCGTAAAACTATATTCACATTAGTCCAGGAGGAACAAGGGGTCTGAGATCTGGGACTTTCAATGCTTGTTTCACAAAGCTGGTGTTTGCATCTCTCAGTTTTAGCCTATTTTTCAAAATTGTGACATGTCTGATGAAAAGCAGATGCTTTTCGATCTTAAGGTACAATGTATCTGAAGACATATAGATCATAAAGGAAGCCAATTTAAATGTCTGTTTTATATGTATTATTAAAAGGAGGGAAGAAAAGATAATGTTGCAAGCTAGTTCTACTGTTGCTGCTATGTTGCAGGTGCATGGTCATGAATCAGTTTAGATAAGCAAATCTCACCGCACTGGTGGAGAAATCAATACTCCAGAAGGAAAAAAAACCCCCACTATTTCATTTTATACTGAATTTCTAAATGATATTTTCAATCTCTTCAAGCTTTTTGAGTTCTGCCACGGAAGGTGTTTGGCATCAGAGGTGAGTAATAGCTTCATTTATTGACCTGTGATATCACATGAGGTGAACATTGAAACTTACTGAATCATTAGCAGATGTGTTCTCAGGCAGTGTGAGATATATATATGTGCAGATACATGCTCACAATTTTGCTTTCAGATGCCCACCCTGTTCTAACAAACAATGCACTGACTCCACCAATGCCTGCCTTATATCTAGGTATTGCATAGAAAGCAAAGTACAGAGACTGCAGAAATTTCAAAATATATATTAAAAAAACTTATTAGGAATGGTATTGTATCTTGGGTTTTCATGACAGCTGTGAAATATGTGGAGGTTTAATTTCTAGGTGAGCTGTAAGTGGCCAATACAAGGAAGTAATTCGCCCAAAACCTAGCATCCTTTTGGCAGGCTTAGCAAGTGAATGAGCTACCACTAGTATAGCACAGTTTCAAATACTCATCAGCCCAAAGGGTGTTTTTTCCATTAAAAAACTGCAGGTTATCATAAGTGATAAATTGCACAATGTCCACCTAAAAGGTGAAATTAAGACAGGCAGGCAACAATATTTGGATGGTCTTCATTCTACTTATATGCATGTTGTTTCTAATTTCTGGCCCAAGGCTTCTGTTCTTTGGGCTTTCGTCATTGTTCTTCAGAAGATTTCAGAGGTTTCTGGCTTTCTCCCCTGTTGAGGAAAAATGTACATGTGGAATGTACCCCACTGGAAAATGCCTCTTTCTTTTTGGTAAGGCAAATATATCATATTCTGCAAAATAGATTGACCTTTGAAAATAGTATTTGATATTCTATCACAAATCATAGACAACAATTCATGTTGCAATATACATGCATGGTTATTAAAAAAACTGGACTTTTTTAGAGATCCCAGGTGATATTTGAGGGCTAGGATTCAAGATTTCCAGCAGTAGAAAATACTGTTTAATGTAAAACATAACTGACATGCCATTGTATTATGGTGAATCAGACAGTACAGCAAGTTGCAAAGGTGGACTTTAGTGGTTTCCAGCAGAATGAATTCAGTGATGATAATTTAGACCAGTTGGGAACTGGCTCCATAGGTTTAATGTATCAATTTTTATTTCCTATGTTCTCAGCTTAGGACTTCTTGTACTAAGAGCCAGCTCAAATCACATTGTGCAGACACCTACTAAGAGAGATATTGCAATATGGATAAGGCAGAGAGTGGACTAAAAGGCACTGGGGGATTTAAAACTGAGGCGGAAATGTAATTCAGATCTTATGACATCTCTTTCGAGATTGTTGCTGGAGTTTGAAGAACTCCAGAAGTGAATGTGGGCTACCAGTTCTTCAAATAATTGTCATTCAAAAATGGGGAAATTGAGGCACAGAGAAGGGGTAACTCAGGGTCATCCAGTAAACAAACAGCAGAGAGGTATTCTGTTAGTATGCAATTATCCACTTTTTAGTTTAGACTGGTCCAGTCCTCTAGTCTTAACCACGCAAGCTGTCCTTATTTAAACATGTGACTTGTTTGAGAAAAGATTTGGAAAAGGCATTAAAATGAGTTTTTAAGGCTTAGGAGGACATGACACATCGAGTCTCATTAGAATTACATTCTGTGGCACTACAGTAAGCTACTTCTCAGGAATTTGCCACTGAGCAAGGATTTCAGGTATTTGAGCATTTTTTCTATATTTTATTTCCAGGGAATTCAGCAATGCAGTAGCATTGCAGGAGGTTACTTCTCCAAAGCCTACCTCAGTTTTCCTCTTATTACACTTAGCTTTGGTCTCCCCAAATTTTATCTGTAGATATTAAAATGGTGTTGACAGAAAGGAAGGCTGGCAGTACAGGAGACGGAAATCACTCATTAGCTGTGCTGAAAGCCAGGTTTTTAAAATTCTTAGCATATTTCTATATATTGAAAACCTGTATTTCAGAGACACATAGCATCTTTTTTTTTTCCTGCCCACTGATGATCCAGCAATGCTTTATACCTGGGTAGGATCAGCAGGATATCGTGATACCGTGGCTGGCTGTTTAGATTATTACCAATTTCTTTTGGACCTCTGCAGTCTTTATCATCTGCCTCGAACATAAAAAAAATAAATAAATACTGAACTAAGAAATCTTTCTCTCTTTTCATTTTTGTGTGTGAATCTGTTTGTATGTTAAAATATATATTAATGAAACAACCTTCCCCCAAAAGAGCCAGTAAAAATAAAAAAAAAATAGCTACAGGACTTCACCAGCTGCTGACGTTGCCAAAGGGAAAAGAAACTGTATTCACTTCAGCTGAGCACAGGATTAAGCCCTGAATAAATCTCCTTTCAAGTTAACAGTTCTTTCTGACATCACTGTCAGGAAAAAGAGAGCAAAACTTTTAAAGAAAAAATTAACTTGCACTTACCCTTTGACAACAGCATGCATTACAGTGATTGAACTTTATTAAGAGAATTGTTTGCCAGCTCTATTTGTCTTTCTTCTGGCAGTTCTGGCATAAATATTTAATTTAATTTATGTTCCAAATTAAAAAAATGTCTATATAAAGGCTGAGCAGTACCTGCCCACCATGAAAAAAATGGTGCTTATATATCGCTATGCCATTCACAGGGAAATATCTCTGTATGAAAGCTGACTGTTCTCTTATAGCCTGAAGATTTAACCCTTTCTTAGATGGGCTGAAGGAAGAAGCCTGTAGAGATTGAAAAATACACTGAGAAGTGGAACAGGGGCCTATCATAGTGAAATTTTTTCTCCAGGCAAGGATGTTTTTCTTGCTTTTAACATAATATTTATCTATGTTTGCTATATTGTCTCAAAAATGGACAGAAATTAGGTACTTTTCAGTCTATACTTGGGGGTTAATGTATCCCTGATAGAAGACTACTGATGGCAGTGAACTTCATGAATAATTCATTTAGCTGAGCTCCTCAAGGTACCTGAGCCCCAGGAGTAGTGACTAAGTACTCATTTGCTAAGGCTTTTCTTGTACATGATCACATTGGATTCCTGCCATTTTGTCCCAAGTAATGCTGAAATCTCCAACTGCATCTTCTATTTATTTCATTTTTAAGGATTAAATTCTGAAATTCAATGCCTGTATAATCCTTAGTTCTGTATGTGTACACGACTTGTTTTATCCATACATACAGCTTTTCTGTCTGTTTTCTGTTGACATTTAAAATGACATCATATTTTTCATTCATAATGAGTGTTCCTCGTGGCATACAAGGATGTGAGCCTGAGGCACCAGAAGAATGAGGGTTCAATTGCCCTGACAGTGAGGAGACTATAGTAATAGTTTTACTGCAAAAGCTTGTCATTCTTCATGAGTTCTACCAAGTTAGAGACCTCTAAGATTTGTGAGTGAATGTGCACTTCTGATCAGAGCAAGTGGAATATTTGGTCACATTGTTTTACATATGGGTGATTTACAAACAAAATGCCCTTATTTAGCTAGACCACCCATGCTAGAAGTAAATGCTAGTTCATCTGAGTTGAGCTCCAAGAAGATTTTCCTCTGACCTTACTGTACTACTAAAGAGAGGTGAAGAGAGAAAATAAATGTGTTCAAAGGTGAGAGTGAAAGAGGTGCACAAATCCAGTTGGTTTCTTAATTGTGACCCAAAATCATGTTTCCACAACTTGTTATTTTTAGTAACTAAACAAACAATTTGTTATTTTCACAAATAACACCTATTTGAAGGTTTATTGCTACCTTCCTGCCTTAATGTGCTGCTTAAGAATTTTTTCTTGAGGCTAAACAAAAATATTTTGCTCTTTGTACAGAAAAAGGCCTCACAGAGGAATCTTTTGTGCCCAGAAGAGTTAATTAACTGACAGTGTCCCATCAGTACACAATAATCTTCACATAATAATTTCAGTGTGTAAAATGCATGCAGGGTAATTCAAAAGAGAATTTAGGATGTTTCAGACAATAAATTCTTTCAACTGGATCAGTATTAGTGTTTATTTTCAGTTTAAATTGAGTTTAAGTGAAAGGTTTTATAGTCTGAAAAGTCCTAACATTTTTTTAATTACTTTGTGCATATTTAACATCAATTAAATTGTCATCTGGTGGCTTGGGGTACTAGCTTTTTCATACAGGAAACTCATGATGAAGTTAAAACTGTGATAGTTTGTCACAGTGAATGAACTTTCTTTTTCCTCTTTTTTATTCTGCTGCAGACTCATTATTGCAGAGCTGGGATATCCCTCAAATTACGATTTAAATTAAGTTGGACCTGCTGAAACAATATTGTTTTACCTTCATGTTAGTATTAAGACATTTTAATACTGAGACTGTATTCCAAGTGGTATGTGTGTATGCTTTTATGCCTATGACAGAGAGAGAGAAGAATTGAAGGAATGAAGTAAGTGTGGTAAAAACCTTAGTAAAGAAAGTTATTTTAATTTCCTTTGGCAACTAGTACAGCATTGAAATGATTAGAAAAGAAGGTTCCCCCAGATATTTTTCCGGTGTAATATTACTGAAGACTTGAAATGTGGCTATGTTTCTTCCCATGTGTGGCAGCTGGCTATAGACACATCCACATGTAGGAAACATGGTATATTTTCAAAACTAGTGGAACACGTCTGGATATAATGTGCATGAATTTTGACAGTGTTGAGCAGCCTTGCTTATAACTGTTGGTTTTAGAATAATCACTAGCTGATGACATATTGCTGAAATCCCACTGTGAGCAAAACTTTTCAAGTGTCTAATAATATAGATGATTATATTATATTCTATAAACTTACATTAATTTAAGATAATCATGAATCATGTCAGGTCATTCATCTAAGATCTTAACCACACAGGTAAAGTTGCAAATTTCCCTAGTGACATGACTGACTGGACTTGCTCTGTAAGACCAGTTTGTTTCACAACCTCTTTATATGGGTCAGCTGTCAATAAGGCCATTGTTGCACTGCTGTGACATCAAGAAGCTTCATTCCCTACTTAAAGGAGTTACTCAAATCTATTCCTGGATATTCAAAGTGTGGCAGAATCATATTATCTCCACACTAGATCTGCTCTGCAAGGCAGCTGTAGCACTTTTAAGCTGCTTGCTTTGTTGTTGGCTTTTGTGCACCTCTTGCATATCTAGCCTAAATCTATTCCAGATAGAGTGTGCATTGCTGCTTTAGCTAGATCACTGTGCCCTGGTTTGTGGTGCTAGTATCCTATGTTCTACAGTTACAGCTGTGGGAAAACTTTACGAGAGTTTTCTGTTCCTACAGTTACTGTTCCATTTATGGTATAGGAATGAAAACCTGTTAAGCAGTTTCATTTTTCTCTTATTTTGTATAAACAAATAGTATGTTGAATTAACACTTCTTTTAAGTATGTAGGATGTATTCAAATACATACACACATCTGCTGTGAGGATGAATTATACGGATCTGTTTAATTTAAGTTAAACCAGTTTCTTCAATACTTCTATATTTTCTGTTTCTTAATGCCACGACTATTACAAATTCATTTAATGTCTGTCTGCTTCTTCACTACAGTTCTTTTCTGCTCTCTACTTACTTCACATCCTTGGATGTCTGAACATATTCTTAGAAAAATTTCTGCAATGGGAAGTTGGATTTCTTTCCTTTTTTCTCTTACATCTGTATAGAGTAGCAGGTTATTTTGGTGAGGTTTTGGATTTGGCCTCTTTTCTTGGTTTCTGTAAGCGCTTAGACTGAGTGCATTTTACTCCTATTTCTGCTTCCTTCCTGTATCCAAATAGCATTTGAACCCATGGATCAACATCAGATTTAACAGAGCAGTAGATGTCTCCAGAATAATGGAGTTCTCAAGCATTTTGTGAAAGCAGGTGTTCAGGAAGAGCTGAAAAGTCATGTAAGTGATCTCAGCAAGGCCTCCAGCTGATGGAAGAGCTGCAGTGGGAGCCCAAGATTCGCTAAACACTGGAGAATGTGTCCTTTTAAATGTCTCAAATGAAGATAAAAATATATGTAAGAGCAGGCTTCTTTTACTTCAATCACCTTTATAAAATGCATATTGCTGCTGTGGGAAAGGACATGATTAAGCCATGTTTGCACTAGAAGGCTGTAGTTAAATTTCAAGATGCAAAGTTTTGCCTTCTACCTAGATCAGGGTTACCTTCCAGTAGGATAAATACAAACTGAACTGTTAACCTGTGCTTTCATCTTATGGCTTTTTTCCAGACTTCATAAGGCCATCTCTTTGGACATCAGGGCCTAGGCCTAGTACTTTATTTTACTTTGTACAAAAAGCCCTGCTAGAGGCCAAAGGGCAACATAACTATGCTTGCAGTAGCTTGTGTTTATGAGAAGAAAAAGTTGCATTTTATGTTACCTGGGATTTTCCTTCAAGGCCAGCAGCAAGTGTTTTGGGGCAAGGTATATTGCACTGACGTGATTCAAACAGGAAGCAATGCCAAGACATGGATTTCCCCTAGTGCATTGATATTCCTGCTCATGGAGTCTGGCTTGTAGTCATAGTACTCCAGTTCATTCAGTTACAGTGCAATTAATTGTTAAGATTCATGGCTCACGGGCAGGCAGTATTTGTTAGGAGAGAGCATATACTCTTTAGGCATTGGAAAGTCCATACAAACTAATTCAGAGACTGTATCGATGTTTAAGAGACTTACAAATCACTTTCTTGTGGACCCAGCATTACTAGTGATTGAAGATTGCTTATTACATGATTTATGGATGTGCAAGATAAATCCATTTAAATTAGGTGAATAGCCAAATAAATCTGTGTGTTGAAAGACAAATCCTTTGCCAGTGGAACAATGCCAATTTACATTGGTTTATGATCTGGCTTTTAAAAAAGCCAGATCATTATGTGATCCTCTAGAATCTGCAAGCTGATGTAAATGCATAGTTTTACCCTTACCATAAAATATCTTTAGCTTCCTATTGCAAAAAGGTAGACACAGTATGAATCATTATAAACTAGGATTGGACAAAATCAATTCTGGAGTGACTGTTACTTTAGTGGACTTACTTAGCAGGGTGGGTGCATATGGATAGTGATCCTGACCATCACATGTTGGTAAAGTTAACACTTGGGCAAAGGAGTGGCATGAGGCCAGAGCTCTGCTTAAGTCTCACTTCAGTCACTGATCTGAGAAGCTGAAGAGACTTAAAAGAATCAGAAGCCTTCTGCTGCCTCTTTTAGACATGTTATTAGGAACAAGGACCTGACTTCCTCCAGTCCATGCAGGGACGATATTGCAGTATGAGGCAGTGCATTGCAATTTGGATTTCATGGACATGCTGAGGGTCATTGTACAGCAACAAGGCACTTTTCAATGATTTTTACTCTGTGTTAAAGATTTTGATGCTATCTAATGTAGTGTATGCTAGCTGCAGAATTCATGAATATTTTACATTGTGAGATAAGGAGTCTGCAAGAAAAAATCTTTTTTTTTCTTGAGCAGGGTTCCCTCCACATCTCTTTCTTTGAGTGAAAAAACACCTGTCAGCTGCTTAGAAAACCTTCTGAATCTGTTTACGTGGCTTTACATTTGCAGACTGTGCTCCCCAGCATGTTAAAAATCAAGTTGTCAAGGAAAGAAATTGTATCACTTGAATAGAGTGGGGGGAATACTGAAAAGATGCAGATATACAGCGGGAATGGAAACGCATGAGAGCTTATGGGGAATGCCCACCAAAATGGGTGAAAAAGCTGAGCCTCAATGTTTTACAGAGCCTTAGTGTTTTACAGAGCCTGTCTATCCCCCTGTCTTCTTTAGATAACCACTGCCCTTTAGCAATGTGCACAGCACTGCCGGAAAAGGTGAGTAGAAACACCAACAAAACCTGGAGATTATAATAAAATCTCAGCTAAGGGCATGGAATTCCCCTGATTAAAAAACCCTGAATGTCTGGACAAAAGCAACCCCAATGCAGTGTTTTGAATTTGGTTTTGCTTGATTTCTCTTTACAGCATTTGTACATTCAGCCCAAGTGTAAGCTGCTTGCTTTCTTGTACAGCATAAAATATCAAGAAGGCACTCAGCCTTTTTGCATGAAGTGCGAGGGTGCTTCAGCCCACAGAGAGCCCATTTGGGAATTCATCACATGGCGCGGGTGAGAAATGCTTACAGCATTTTGTTGGACAGTTGTTGTCCTGGCTGTGGACATACCTCGCACTGTACAAGTAAAATGGCTTTGTAAATTGTTAAATTCTAATGTGTTAGAAGTGAACACAAACAGCATTGACTGTCTCAGCTGAAAATACTGCAGTTATAGTATCTACAGATATGTTATTTTCTCCTATCTTTAGGTATTCATCCCAAGTTACAGGGCTTCAGCTTGCACTTTTGGGGGTATAACTTAACTATTTCAAGTCCACTGGACATTTTCAGTCTACACCTACTCCTGTTGTCATTTTCTTACCTTAACTGTGGGTCTAGAGTTATTTTTTCTTACCTCTGGGTAGTCCTTATGAGTGTGTCCTGGATAATAAGTTTGACTATGCATATTCCTTTGCGGATAGAAACCTGCAGCTGACTATTATGAGGCTTTCCCCACAGAAGGGCATCAATATCAGTCTTGTGCAGTGAAGTAATCACTAGGATACCCTGCATGTCCCAGTGGTACATCATCTGTGGTGAATGTTATTCTAGATAATATGTAGCCCTGGCTGGAAATTTGAATGGAAATTTTTTCCACTAAAAATAAACTTATTTAAAACCTGAAAATTGTAACAAAAAGGTTTCCTTTTTTTTTCTTTAAATATCTAGTTTTCTGTTGAATCTGAAAATTCCAAAATTTTGTTTTCTTTTCTATTTTATCCTTCTTCTTTTATTATTCCTTACATCACGTGATTGAATAATAATGGCAGCTACATTCTCTCTCTCACAGAGTTTCCTTATCTTACCATACTCTTTTGCATTTTTTTCACTTTTTGAAAATTTAAAGGCTAACCAAATTCAAAAATATGGTTGAAAAGGTTTGCAGAAGTATTGCATTTTAATACAGTGAATGGAAAAAAAAAAGTAAGGAAAATAACTTGGGGAAAACATTTAGTAACTTTTAAGAATTTGAAAAATTTCAAAGAATGTTTAAAACAAAAAATGTAAACCACATTATGATGCCTGAAAAATACAAATAGACAGGTTGCTAAATTTTTCATTAAATTGTTCTTTTTTGCATTTAGGTAGAGGGCTTACAATTTTTGTCATAGGGAGTAGTTAGATAACTTGAAATGAAATGAACTGCACTTGTTTTCCACAGTATTGTTACTTGATTTGTGCTGTTTCATACTGCAGAATACAAATTCCCTAGAATTTATGTAAATGTAGCTTACTGTTTCATGTGTATGACATCAGATTTCCTCCTGAAGTATAAATATATGTTTAGAACCCTTTAAGAATTGTCTGTATTTATTAAAACTTTCCATGATCTTACTATTCTTACTCTGACAGACCCAATCATTGCAGAAATGGTGCTTGTTTAAAAGGGCTACTGTACTGTATGAGAGACCTAGCTTTCTTTCAGAGGACTGCACAAAGTGTGTTTATCACTGAAGTATAAGTGGGACTGTGGGTCAGAATACCTGGACTTGGGTTTACTCCTACAGAAGCCTAAATTTAGTTTTGTAACCCCTGTACTGTTGTTGGTCCTGGTGCAAAGAGCAGTTTCTTCTCAAATTCTAACCATCTGGATGGTCCTGATCTTATTGATCATGTTTTTTTCAATGCTCACTATCTGTACAGTTCTCAGGAGACTCTGTGTTTTACTCTTATTTTTTTGAAAAGTAGATATTTTCCATTCATATTATTATTGTTATTGTTATTTAAATCCAGCAGGAAAATATCCAAATATGCAGAAGTTTGGATTTTGAGGGACTTTGGGGGGATTTTTTTACAAGTGGCAGCTCTGAATCTTTTTCATAACATTATCCTGAATGCAGAGGAGCAACATGAATACTTACATTCAATTTTGGTGACTGATGGCAAGGCATAAGAAATCACCACCTACAGAAGATACCACATGAACAGAGCAGGATTTCTGCTTTGGACGACTCCATAAACCAACCACCATGGTGGTTGTTCAGGCAGAGACAAGAAACAAAGTCTGGGAAGGAGTCATACAATATCTCTCAATAATATCTGAATGAACACAGGTTTATGCAAATATGTCAACACCTCCCAGATATCTCTTCACTGCTATCAAGGTGAAACTTACTTCATCTTCAATGAGAGGCATACCTTATGCACATGTATCTGTGCTGAATATTGTCCAAGCTAAAGAATTAGGATAGGGGCCTCAGGAATTGATCAGCTTTTGGGGTACCCATTCTCTCCATCAGCTACAAGGAGAGGCCAGATACTTGCCATGGACTGCATCTTCATGGCAGGCTAATATTATGGACCCTGCTTAAAGTAACTACATTTCCAGAAAGGTAGGAGCATAAGTCCATTGCCAGCTGGGAAACAGTGCTTTGAATTCAGCCTCCAGCTCAGAAAACCCCCTTGCCTCTGCTTGTTAAAAGCAGGGTTGATATATCAGGAATGAGATCAGTGTACGTCTGCTCTGTTACTACTGTCCTTCCTAAATATTTGCTCCATGCCATTGTCTTTGGGAACACAACAAGACAGATGGACTTGTGGTCTTAGCTGGTACAGCCATTCACATCTTTAAGTTCTTGTGAGAATAGCCTGAAAAAAATACTGGCATTTTCAAGTTATCTTCTTGAAGTCAGAAAGCCAATGGTTCTGCAGTGGCCTCTACCAAAAAAACCCCCAACAAAAAGAAAACCAACCCCCCCATCCCCCCCCCAAAGAACACTTAATTTTGCATTTTCTTGGAGTTCAGCCTTTAAAATGTTGTCACACCTCCATACATTACCAAGAAAATATTGGTTAAGTGGTTTAACTTTCTAGAGTTTGAGGTGGGGACACACAAAATTTTTGAGTTAACACCACACTAACTATGGGCTGAAATTTGATTGAGCTCTGTCTGGGTGCATACTTGGCTGGCAGTGGATGCTGTTGTAATGCTTGGGTCCTGTTCCTCTAGTTGTTTGTGCTGGAGTTCCTTGGACATATGTTGAATTTCCAATCTAGCCTACACGTGCCTTTCCCTCCACACAAAGCAGGAGGGACAAACCATTGGAGCAGCAGCTAATGCACACTTACTCCAGCACAGAATTAGGAAATGTCTGGTGTGAGTCCCTTAAATGAGCACCTGGGATGTTCTGCTGGATCTTCTCAGCTAGATGAAGTCCAGGCAAGGGAATGAGCAAGGGCCTTCCCAGAGATGCTTATCAAGAAGCTGTCTACGTGCGTGTGACTGTGGCAAGAGGCTGTGGAGCTAACAGCCTCTGTGTTCAGCTCACACAGCGGGTGGTAGATGTTGCTGTAGACCTTTACCTCAGGGCAATAGTGAACTGACTGAACTGGGAGTATGGGGAAAGCTGGGAGGGGGTGGTAGAGTCCATCACAAGCTCTTTTGTTCCTGAGATGGGCTTTATTCAGGACTGTGTCCTCTTCTCAGGTTAATGGTACCATAATGGCAGAAGAGATAAGCGTTTGTTTTCTGTGTCTTGTTTCTCCTGGCTGCTATAAAACTGAGCAAGAACTATATTGGAAACATTGCTCGGATTCACTGTAGTACAGGCGTTTTGTCCATTACACCACACGGGGGTTTATGCAAGCTCAGCTTGCAAGGGGGGAAGTAGAAGGAATGTATTTCTGTTAACCTGGGCTTGGATCCATTCAAAGGTACAGTTCTTTATTCGAATTTACATTTGTTGAGGTTTTTTTCTTTTTTTTTAATAATATCTGAGTCTGTTGACCAGTATGATGAAAAGCCCTTATGGCAGTATTACTTGGATGTTACAACAATCCATTTTATAGAAATGTGATTTATTACACATTCCTAGAACTAATATCTTTCCCTGCACCTACTGTAGCTGTCACTGTCCAGATTGCTGTTCTGGAGCTTTATTATGTACGGTAATAAAGACTGGACAGTGATCATTGTACAAGAGTCTCATGAACTAATTATTCACACATTTTTTAAATGTATCATGATGAAAACTACCAAGTGTCAAACAACCTTGGCCAGACAACATGCACAGCTGCTGTTAACAACAAACAACAGGACTATACGCGTAACGCATGATACTCTCACTTTAATGGGAATTTTTCACTATCAGTTAGACCGACTGAATGGCAAAGATATATGTCCTTGAAAATTCTAAATGAAAGGACATGATACTGGATAAGGAACCATTAATAGCCCAGTTGCTTTCATCCATCCCCAGTACCATAATACCTGAGAACTGTATCAGATGCTTTTTGCACATTTATTCTCTCAACGGACCTGTGAGACATGACATGTTATTATCCCAGTTACACTCATGGGCTACCCAAGACCAAATAGGAAGGTAATGGCTGAACTGGCTCAGTCCTTTCTAGCCTGCCTAGTACTAACTCAGCCTTCCTCTTCAACCCAAAATCTACAAGATCCTGATCAAGTTGAACGTTTCATCTTTTTCTTTCAGAGTTTGAACCTGTGTTCAACATAAGCATAAAAATTTATGCATCTAAGAAAATACCTGATGGAGGATTCAGAAGAATCCCAACAATGAGAGCTCTATATGCAGGTGCTGAGGATGGAACAAAATGACAGTCAAGGCACAATTTTATTTGCTTTGATTTATACTAGTGTCATTCAACTTTTGCTGCCCATGGTAATTTTGCTTGCTAAAGATTTGCTTCTACCTCTGGCTGCTACGTACTTATGCTGAGTACCTCCTGAAGCTTCCTCACACCTATGTCTGTGATGGACTGCTGAAGTGGCCAGACAGATTTTTCAGAGCTCTGACTTCAGAGTTATTTAAACCCTTTTTGTTTATAACACTGAGCTGTGTGCAGCATGAGAACAAATCTCATCTGTGATTTTTTTCCCTAGTTCTGCTATTGATTATGGCTAGAAGAAAAGAAAGAGAAATGTTTCTCTTGGTCAACTTTGCCTCTAACCATGTCTGAACCCTGAAATTTAGAACATATAAAACATGGGAGTGAGGGGGTAGTGGGAAAGATTTGCAAATGATTGATGTCTGTTGAAAGACACGGATGAAATTTCACTTAACATACGTAGTTAAACAAAAAGGGCTCAGTGGATCAGGTGAGAATGTGTGTTTTGAAGAGAGGAAAAGTATTCATAGTAATAGTGTTGTCCCACAAGTGGGGTTCAGTACCCGGTGTGCAATGAGACAATCTTACACACAGAGCCAAGATACTTATTTATTTCATGTCTGCGCAGAGATGGGTGCTAGGTGGTAACTCCACAAAGCTGGCACACCTCACCAAAGAAAAACAATGTATTCTGCTACATGATTAGTAAAAACCCACCTAAATTTGCATTCATTGGTTAGTAGTCACCCTCTCATCTACTATTGGCCAGTTATATTTAAATTAGCCTCGCTTGCTATGCAAATTAGCATGCATGCTCTCTGCAGGTGTGGGGGGGCAAGTTCTTCCAGCCTTGAATTGAGTCGGTGGTCGAGATCTCCCCCTGCTACCTTTACCTTTCCCTTAGTTCATGCTTCTTTGGCAGTCGTCCAGCCTTCGGAGCCTTCTGGGGCAGGATGTTTCCTTTTATCAATCTTTAGTTCCCTCTTCAAGGGCATAGTCGTTAGCAAAGCATGCATCGTTTATACAAAGTAATCAGGCTTGCATAGTGAAGCTATCCCATACTGGTCCTCCTTAAAGGACAATGCATCATCTTTAACCCTGAATTGTGCAGTGTCACCACAGCTAGGCCATAATTTAAACATATGACTACAGTAGGAGCAGCTGAAGATGTGGATAGGCCCTATGGAGATTTTCTGGAGTATTTAGATACATAATCCCATTGACTTCAGTAGTAGCTTCTTGGGCAAGTCTTTGCATCTGGAGTAACCTTGTTGAATTTAGTTTGGGGTTCTTATTTTTAAAAAAACTACACACTAAAATGGTACAATTTACACATTAAATGGTACATATTTTTCAGCTCCTGTACAAGTATTGGAGGAGCAAAGACCCTTCATTATACATTAGAAAGAGTAGTTTTCTACCACAGTTGGGTTGCTGGGAGTGCATTTTCATTAGATAGGTTTGTCTACATTGTAAGGCCATCTTTGCTCAACTGAACTGGTGTGCTGCTTCTCGTTCCTAAGATGTTTGGTGCAGAGAAGCTTTTAGACTTTGAGAATATCAGTAAGAAACCTTCTGCTTGATCAGTGCTTCATATTAGGTAAAGGAGCAAGTCCTTCAGCAGCAGAAATTCAGAAGCAAAAAACTGTAAGCCTGCTTCTCCCCCTCCCAGTGGCCTGCATGAATAAACCATTAAGTGAATTCTGCCTAGTGGCACTAAATTGAATCAGCTGGTTTTAGATTTTCATGAGCTTTTTCACAAGCTCCTTTAAGGCTGCCATTCTGTGTAATGTTCTGCTTTTCTGGCTAGAATCAGATACATGTCTGTAAAAGACATAAAGACTGGTGATTAGCAAGTCATAAAACATAGGTAAGGATGTTTTGACACCATTTTTATGGTTTTGCCATGTGGTAACTCTTGCCTCAAACCTTCAACAGACTAACAAATAAGAAGGTGGTGATAGCTTAAAGAAAAAACACCTAAAACATGAGAAATGTGACATGCTTGCTATTCAAGGACTGTTTAGATTATATGTACTCAGGGTAAAGCTTATCTAGTTTAAGATTCTGCTTACAATAGAGGATGCAATAGAGGAGTGTTTGGATAATAGTCAAAGCACCAGATAACGGACATTTCAAAGTCACAGACTTGCTAGTTAAAGACATAAATCCTCCTTTGGCATTGAGAAAGGAGGGTTTGGAAAGAAAAACAAAGACCCTGGTGTCCTCAGATAACGCATGCCCATAAAAGAACAAAAGGAATAGGGGTATTCTTCCCCAAACGATCCCTGAAGACCACTAGACACCCCCGTGCAGGCGTACAAGACTGGGATGATTGCTCAAGAGAACAACATGTCATGCTTGCTCAACACAGTGAATATGCAGTAGTTAGGTGGAACGTAAGTATCAGATAGGCATGGTATTTCAACTGTAGTGTTTAAGTATGGACTTGAAAACCTTAGTAGGTGTGCTCGATTTGTGGAAAACTTCCACCTTGCACCCTGTGCAGAATAAAGCAATGTCTCCTTTCTAAACATACTTCGTGTGTTTTGGGAGTTACTTTCTGATCAGGTAACATAACCACTCTTTATGTTATTTGTTGAAATAAATTAGGATGATGGGTGTGTGAGAATTCAGTTTTACAAATCAATACTAACAGGGATTATTCAACTTTATAGGTCAAAAATAACTGCAGCCTTTCTTTGTTCCTTATATAAATATCTGATTGGCATAGCTTCTTTAACTGAATTTTTTACTAGCTTGTCATACCCTCGTCATTAGAGATTTTCTCTTTTTTTCATTTGCATTGTCCTCCTCTGAATGTTTGGAAGGTGTAAATAGGGTATGCGTTGTCTATTGATTTTTTGTTGTAGGATGATTTTGCTTTTTCTCTGTGTCTTCTGGATAAAACCTCCTGAAGCCAACATGGAAGAACATCCCAGTATTTTAGCCTAGTTTTTATGTTCATTAGAGGAACATATGTCCTTCATTAAAAGTATCTAAGCATCCTTTCTGTTATGTTTTTTTTTCTCTCAGTTTTTTCTTTTATTGAACTGCATTTCAGCTCAAATGAAATACTGCTTTGATAAACAAAAGTCAGCTTTTTTGATATCTGTACCTCAACATACATTTTCAGTCACTTCATTTCATTTAGTTTTGGTTTGGTTTGGTTTTTTTTTTCTTTTCTTTTTTTGTCTTTTAGACTGACTTAGCAGCACTAGGTGCCTTAGTTTAAACAGACTTAAACTGTGGGAGTGAACACATGGAAGAGGGGATCAAGCCTATGTTTTTATGAAATGGGAAGGAAAAGCTAATGCAAGGTCCCCGAACTTTTCTTTTCCCCCCTCCTGTCTATTTTCTCTGTGTATGATCAGTAAATTCCCTGCCCTCTCTAGATGGGACCTGAAGAAGTGTCATTAAATCACCCGTGAAATTTTTAGTTCTCACGTTATTCTTCCTGAGAAAGGGAGCATTTTATGACTGGCATTCATTTTCACATCCCCACTCTCCCTTCCTCTGTGCATAGCCCTTGATTGTCACCATTTCAGCCAAAGTATTAAAACATTTTTTTCACATCTCTGTCTCACAAATCTGCTACCCTGGCTGCCAGCCCAGAGTGTTTACTGGCATTACAAGGCAATCCCTTTTCGCACCTTGCCTGGTTTGACTTAGATGGTAGGCAGATTGTTGAATTTAAAGCTGTGCTGGCTCTCTTTCTCCTGCTGGGATTTTTCAGGTTTCCCAGTTACCCTGCCAAGCAAGCAGAGCTCTAGCAAACAAGAGTGAGGGGGAGTGCGTCTCATCAATGCACAGAGCAATTCCTCTGCAAATGGAAGCTGAATTAGACCAAGCATTCATAGAAACTAAGAGGTTACCTCATGGTTAGCTCTGAATTTTATGAGGCACCATTACTGGAAGAATCTCCCTTAAATATTTTAATTTTTTTTTTTCTCCAAGGTTTGCATGAAAAAAAACCCGAACCCTGGACCCCAAAAGCCTTCAACCGTAAGCAGAATATAATGTTTACCCATGTGTTTGCTTCAAATGTCCCGTTCATGGACTGAAAAACCTTTTTTGTCTTTATGATGCGGACAATTCAAACAAATTATTTCTATTTGAAAATCAGAAAATCTGTTTCATTGTTTTAGAAATCCCCAAACAATTATCTCTGGGATGATTTCAGTGTTCATTTAAACAAGAAGAGTTTCTCTGTAGTGATACTTTTGTATGCTTGCCCAGCAGTTTTTCTGTGCTGCCCCAGTTCAGAGGCAATTTTCAGACCTCTGCGTGTTCTCCCTCTGCTTCTTCCTGTTATTATACACAACTTTTAAAAGCTTGCCTGCTTTGCAAAATGAGCCTGCTCCTTCTTCAGTGAAAGAATATGGAAATGTGGCAATTGGCTTCAAATGAAAATGGTTCTGACTGTGAGGAGAAGGATTCTTGTTTTTTTAATGCTACTTACATTTCTGTATGCTGCTCTTAATACAAGAAAGGTTTAAGTCTAAAATTCAATTAGCAAGCTGCTGCATGTGATTTTCACAAAAGCCTGACACTTCACATTTCCACTGACTCCAGTGGAAGCTACACATAACTACAATTTTTAACATTAGGCTGCTTCTATGAAGTCTGCAAATGCAGGTTCAGAGATCAAACTTCATCCCTGTTTTGGGTTTGTGTGGTGGGGTTTTTGTAGTGGGGGAGGGGCTGCAGGGGTGGCTCCTGTGAGAAGCTGCCAGAAGCTTCCCTGGCTCCAAGTCAGACCCACCACGGGCCAAGGCCGAGCCCATTGGTGATGGTGGTAGCGCCTCTGGGAGAACAGATTTAAGAAGGGAAACTTGCAGTGGGGGAGGAGATTGGAATGTGAGAGAAACCCCTGTGCAGGCAGCAAGGTCAGTATGGAAGGAGGGGAGGAGGTGTGCCAGAGGGGGGGATGCCCCTGCAGCCCGTGATGAGGTGGCAGGCTGTCCCCCCCCAGCCCATGGAGGGGAATGGGGCAGCAGATGCCCACCCGCAGCCCATGGAGAGCCCACACTGGAGCAGGGAGATGTCCACAAATATGGCCATGACTCCATGGGAAAGCCCACATTGGAGCAGCCTGTGCCTGAAGAACTGCAGCCCGTGGAAGGGACCCACGTTTGAGAAGTTCATGAAGGATTGTCTCCCATGGGAGGGACCCCACACTGGAGCAGGGAAAGAGTGTGAGGAGTCCTGCCTCTGAGGAGGAAGGAGTGGCAGAGCCAAAGTGTGGCGAGCTGACCCCGACCCCCATTCCCCATCCCCCTGTGCTGCTGGGGGGAGAAGGTAGAGAATTTGGGAGTGGAGTTGAGCCAGGAAGAAGGGAGGGGTGGGGGAAGATGTTTTAAGAATTGGGTTTACTTCCCATTATCCTTGTTTTGATTTGATTTGTAGTAACTGAAATTGATTTTGTTTCTTCCCCAAGTTGAGCCTGTCTTTTGCCTGTGACCATAAGTGGTGAGTGATCCCTTCCTGTCCTTGTCTCCACCCACAAGCTTTTCTTTATATTTTCTCCTCCTCATCCCACCAAGGCTGAGTAGGGGAGGAATGTGTGAGTCGTTTCATGGTGCTTTGTTGCTGGATGGGCTTAAACCATGACAGTCCCTCAATATCAGAACTGCATGTGTCATCTGCTCTTAGTAAAATCTTTTCCCAGTGTATTGGGATGGGCAGTGATTTAAATGGAGGCAATCACAGCCTTCACATGAGGATCAACAGCAACATCAATAGATACTTGTAAGTAACAGCTGCAGTTGGCATTTTAATGTTTCAGTTGATTAGCATTTTTGGTTGCCATCATGTTTTTCCTTGTATACTCCTGCAGGGCTGTGGAAGACTGGCAGGAAAGAAATGTATACTGGGAAGATCAGGGTGGAGGGGGAGACATAGTTATTGTGTGAGGCAATGTCTACTCTCTTGGTAGAGAGAAAGCAATAATGGCGTCCTGTTAAACATTCTTTTAGGTAGTACTCAGCTACTGACCTGCACATGTCACCACTGAATCAGCAGTAAAATCAAGCATTAAACATTCAAGCTCTCACTTTTGTTTTCTAAGATTTTGGACCCAAGTGATTCTAGTCACTCACCAGACTCTGGCTGCTGAACCCAAATCCTTCACTTTCTTGACACCTTTTAGTAGCATCTGTCATGTCTACCAAAGTGACCATGACCTCTCCATAGACTTCTGTGGCTCATCCCTATGTGTCACTCCTCCATAATGCTTATAAATCCAACTCTGCTCTTCCAGTCAGTTGCCATCTCCTCCTTAGACCAGACGTGTTGAGGCCCTTGTCTGCTCTACCTTCCCCCTCCTTTCCTAGGTAGGGAGGTACTTGGGAAGGGATGTGGAGGAAGAATAGCTAGGACTGATGAAATCAGGATTACTAGGAAGTTCACATATACATGTTGAAATGCTGGCACCAGTAGCTGGACTGGAGGGAGAAGAAATACACCAGAACACTTTGGAGTCTGGCAGAATTTGAAGGGTCGATCTTGCTGGTATTAATGGCTTATTCTTGGAGGGCCAGAGATGGTAGCAGCACAGATGAAAGGGAAATGAAACATGCCTGATGCCTTCAGTCTGGTCACAGAGATAAAATCTCTGCTGTAAGTGTGGGCAGTCTTTAAAAAAGAAATGCAAAATTGGAAAGGACTTCTATGACCACAGTTTCCATTTACTATGGACACCACAGTAAAACAGAAATCTTCTCTCATGGCTGATAAAAATTATTATGAAAGTGGTGAGGCTGACTTTGTTCTGCAGTGCTCTGCTTCAAACTTCACTTCCTCTGCAGGCAGAAACTGTTGTCTAATTCCCAGCCTGCATCTAGACAGCTTATCTTAGAGTTTAACAAAATAGTTATTTTCATTCCCTAATGTTTAAGCAACATTTTCTTTCCTCCTCTTTTTTTTTAACTGTGGAATCCATCTTGGCCTTCCTTTTTCTAACCTGAGCAGGTGAAGAAGGCTTTTTAGGCTCCTTTTATGAAGTAGACTCCAATGCCTTGTCTATTCCTGTAACATTTTCTCTGCTCCATTTCAGTTTGAATTGCCTTTCTTAAATGTGTTTGGCTATAACTGCCCACAGTGTTACCTGAACATGTTTCATCAGTGCCTTGTATAATGGTACTCATACTCGCCCTGAACTTTCTGCAAATATCTTAGACATGGTGCATCATGTATTGTTACACTGACTCAAAAGGAAACCAAGACATGAATTTGCTAGAATGCTACAAAGAAAAACCTGGTGCAAACCCCTGATTTTTTTCAATACTGCTACTTGAACTCCTTATGCATTTTTTAGGGCCAGATGCACCCACGGAAAGGTAAGTGGTGAGAGTGAACAAAGATTGCTACCTTGACGCAGGTATGCAACTGTAATTGGCTGCATTTACAAAGAAGAGCAAGATCTTATTAAGAAGACCAGTTCTGGTTGAGTGCTACAACAACTGAGCTGAAAAAATGTCTAATAGAAAAATGAGGTTAAGTAGATAGGGTATATAACTTCTAATCTGAAAAAAAAGAAAAAAAAAGAAAAAAAAACCCAACCCACCTCTCTATCTTCATTCCTGGACATGCAAGGAGTGCACAAGAGATGAGAAGGCATTGCACAGCTCCCTCCTTTGTCTTGTTCAGGCTGCTGCCATTACACTGGACTTGAGTAGTTGCAAAATCTTTCCCCTGAGAAGCGGTCAGAAAATTCACTTCACCTAGGTCATGCTCTCCTGACTCTGGCAGGCAGAGTGCTAACATATTGCTAAATAAACAATTTATAGCAATAATATATCATTCTAGGTAACAGAGATTCTGTACAGTATGGCACAGTCAGATATATCCTTATTTCATACTATACTTTTTGAAAAAGTTTAAATAGCTGATCAAGGTTACAAACAGTAGGACTTGCAGTTCCTCTCTTTTCTTCAGTGTTTTTTAAGAATGAGATATAATCCACACAGCAAAGTCAGATCTTATTTAGTTTGCCCAAAGCCTATTAAATTTGCAAGAAGAAATGACATTACTAACTGCTGTTGAAACAGAATTGATGTGGTTTTTATATTGTTCAGATAAATTGTGGAAATGGCACACAATATTAATTCCCTCTTCTACTCAGTAGCACAATAGATCTGTGTACTTAATGATCTCGTTTACTTATATGGTGACAAATCCTCAGGTTTTAGTTACATGAAGGTCAACAGAACATGGTGTATAGCATTGGATCTGAAATATTTTTGAAAGTGTTGCTCCCCGTGCATTATACTTTGTGCATGACATGAGATTTGAAAAATACAAAAAGTAACATGAGAGTTTTAATTTTAAACTTAGATGTCACCTGGTTTGAGAGGAGCATTGTCTGTAGATATGAAACAGAGTGAGAAAGAGAATGGCAATTTAGAAACTTTTGTTTCCAAAATTATTTTTCCTATGTACTATAAAGTGAGGGATTTTTGTGCTCTGTTTGGAGAGCCTGTGTAGGAGATTTCTTGTTCTCTGTTTATATCATTTACCTTGCAATTCGTACAAAAGGCCAATTGAGAGGTTGCTCTGTTGCCTCCATAGCGTTTGCTTGAGCTGCAGTGAAGAAGGATTCATGAGAATGAACACACTACAATTAAAATCTGGATGCATGGTAAAATTTTCAGTACATGAATGGAGATTTAACTGTCTGTTTTCAGAAACGTGTGTGCCTCAGTAATAGAAGGCTGAAAATTTGTTACTGCTGCTCATGTTTTGTATGGACCTGCTTTGTCAAGCCAGATGTCCTGATAGCCATGGGTGTCCCTATACTTCAGTTTCAGTTGATTAAGATGAACTGATTAGCTCATAGTCGTCCACCGTTAGATGTAGCTCCTTGCAAATCACTGGTTAAGAGAGAACAGGATCATAACTATACTGTTGTCCACTTTTCTATTTGAAAATGTATTTCTCTAAATCCTTAACTCTTGTGGACTCAAGCGGGGTAATGCTTTCTTTTATGTGGGACTAGGACTTTGCCTGAGCAGTGGGGAAAGAAGGACTTCAAAAAGACAGACCACACTGAGACCCGAGGAGACCAGTCAGTACATGCAGGGGCAGGGCTGCCGTCCAGCGGGACCAAGATCAGTGGGAGGAAGGGGCCGACAGGACCCCCACACGCCGGGGGCAGGGGCACTGCGCAGCCCTGCGGCGGGCAGGCCGAGGCCTGGCAGCCATGCCGGTGGGGCCTGGGGCAGCTCTGGGGAGAAGGCCCCGGGTCCTGGTGGGCAGCCAGCTAGGCAGAGCCCGAGAGGCTGGAGACGAGGGAAAGCTTTTCCCCCACGAGGACAGCTGGGGAGTGGGGCCGGCCCCAGGGAGGTGGTGCCATCTCCCTCCTTGGAGGGTTTCCAGCCCCCGCGGGATGGAGCCCTGAGCAACCCGGGCTGGCCCGTGGCTGAGCCTGCTCTGGGCAGGGGGTTGAAGTGGAGACTGCACAAGATCCCTGTCAGGTTGAATTGTCCTACGGTCCTAAGTGGGTTGGCATGTCTATCCTGAAAAAAAAAGATTTCACAGTCTTCTAATAGTTGATGATGCTAATGTGATTGTAAGAGCAGAAGAATTTGCTTAAAGTCTGTGTGTTAAATTTAGGCAATAGAAAAACCAGTGAATGTTAGAGTTATGGGATATCTACAAAAAGTAAGAGGAGAGGGGAGAGGGTGTGGTGATAAAAGATTTTTATTCCCATTTGATGGGACAATTGTTACTTTATTTGTCACATCTGTTTAGATCCCTTTCCCCAAGGAATTTGTGTTGTGAGGTAAGAGAATACTATGAAAAAATGATGATGGTAACTGGACTACAGTGATGAAAATAATGAGTTAAAAAGAGAGGAAAGAGCAAGGATTCTGGCACAATAAAAAATCCAGTAGCAATTCTCCACAGGCAGCAAATAATTTGTTTGAGTGCATAATTAATAGATTTGTCAGAAAGTACTTAGATTGTGAAATATTGCAAGTAGACCTCTTTCCAGATGGATTAAGATGAATGGGTTCTCCAGCAGAGTACAAAACCTGATTGCTCAGTGGTTGCAGAATTTGCTGCATCTAGATTTGTTTGAGTTTCTGCTTCCTTACTCTCTTCCTTCTTTTGCTCCTCCGGCTGCAGAGGAGAAGATGGGGGAAAAGAAGACAAAAGAGAGTGCTGCTAATTCCAGTGTTAAATGGTGTCCTTTATCTAAAAGGTATCCAAGCAGACAAAACTAAATCAGATGGTCAATGGGAGACTATTCACTGCGCAGGAATGTAAAAAGGGGAGAATGTGCTATTATGTACAAAAAAATTAAGTTATATACTAGTGCAGTTCAGAGAGAATAACATACCCAGCATAGGATATTTTAAAATCAATTAATACCTTTTAGCTGCAGCTCTAGTACTGGGGTAGGGGGACAGCAATAATTTGTGATGCCAAAGTGATCTGTAGAAATAGGGATGAACACCTTATTCTAACTTTAGTATGAAAAGTGTCTTCACTGAAAACACAGAAAGGCTTTGGAAAATGCATAGGATTCAAGTCAAGAGAGAAATAATTAAAATGTGGTAGTGACTACTACTGAGGTGGAAATGTACCCTTTTAAGACTAAACAAGCATCAGGAATGGTAGTGATCTAGCTTCTTAATTTTGGGTTCTGGTTCTGACAGAGCAGTGGCAACGTGCCAAGGTTATCTGATGTTCCTCTGGCCAAAAAAAGGGAGCAAATTAGAACTGCTGATGGCAGGTGAAATATGGTGATTTTGAAATCCTCTTTCAATAAAGAAAAAACAGTTGCACCTCTGTCATTAGTTTTGGAATTTTTAACAACACGTGGTCCTCCTACTTTCCTAGTGAAGACAATGTCATAATAGTGAGAAGAAAAGGACTCTAGATGTGAGGTTGCCCAGCTTGAACAGATGTTCCCAGATTCCTGAGAAGGCTATAGCAGAGCTGCATGCTTTTCCATACACAGAAGCACTCAGATCCTTTTTAAGAAAAATTTTTTGCGTATGCTTGCTGAACATTATTTTCCCCTCCACCTTCTCCCTTGTCCTTTCCCTCCCATTTTTTGGAAAAAACTTGAATTGAGTGGAAATCAAAGTTCCAGACATCTTAAAATCAGAAAAGTTTCCCTTCAGACTGAAAATACAGTTTAAGTCTCTTTCTAATGGAGGTCTACACCAAAAACTCATCTCAAAAGGCGTACATGTGGTATGAAAAATACATATTTTTATCCCAATCCATGTTTAAGCTTTAGAGTTAGGGCCAGCCTCTAATTTTTGATCATTACCTTTGCTTGGCTTAGCTTGTCTCCATATATCTTTGAATGGAAACATTTTTAAGTAACATTGTCATGTGGTAAAAAAGTCTCAATCAGAAATTAAAAAATCATTTATCCATGTGCTGTATTTTTGGCTTCTGTCTGGCCTTCACTGGGTAGAATAGCCTAGTTACTCATTTAGATGAGTCCCAAATTTCATTCCTTGGCCTTTCCAGGCATCCCTGTATACCAAATCACGGCTAAAATCTGGAGGAAATGCTGCAGGTAGAACATTCAGAACTAGGAACAACTGGATTCAGTTTAGGTTACATTTGTCATAAGCCAGGCTTGCACAGAATGAGTTCTAGGATCTAATTTAGTCGGGGAGATTAACCAGCAACTAGTCTAATGCCAGCTTCATTAATGGGTTTTTGATACATTTGGAAAAGTAAAAAATGTTCTTTCAGTTATTCTAAAGAAATAAAATCAGTAATCTGATTTTAGAATAGTCAGGAGGTGTGGATTGCAAGGAAATGAAATAAATTCAAGTTACCTTTGTGATGCTTGGATTATGTTTTTCTTGGATTCAGACACTGTTTAGGACAACATGAAAGTGATCTTCACTGATGTCAGCTGGTCCCAGGGCTCCAGGGAGGAGCAGAGTCTTGGCTCTACTGCTTGATTCAGAAGTGATCATTATAAATGTCTTTCGGGATCTTTTGCAGAACAAAGTTTATGAAATCTTATGCAGTAATTGCTTTGAACCAGGTAATTTGGGTTTGAAATAGAGCGTATCTGGATGTCCTGGTTTCAGCTGTGATAGAGTTAATTCTTTTTCTAGTAGCTGGTACAGTGCTGTGTTTTGGATTCAGTATAAGAAGAATGTTGGTAACACTGATGTTTTCAGATGTTGCTAAGTAATGTTTATACTAAGTCAAGGATTTTTCAGCTTCTCATGCCCAGCCAGCGAGAAGGCTGGAGGGCCACAAGAAGTTGGGACAGGACACAGCCAGGGCACCTGACCCAAAGTGGCCAAAGGGGTATTCCATATTGTGTGATGTCACATCTAGTATATAAATGGGGGGGAGTTGGCTGGGGAGGGGTGGATCGCTGCTTGGGAACTAACTGGGCATCGGTTGGCAAGTGGTGAGCAATTGCACTGTGCATTACTTGTTTTGCATATTCCAATCCTTTTATTATTATTGTAATTTTATTACTGTTATTATTATCATTATTATTTTCTTCCTTTCTGTCCTATTAAACTGTCTTTATCTCAACCTGTGAGTTTTACTTTTTTCCCCCAATTGTCCCCCCCATCCCAGTGAGTAAGGGGGGAAGTGAGTGAGCAGCTGCGTGGTGCTTAGATGCCAGCTGGGGTTAAAGCACGACACTGGATTAGCCACAGAACTGCAGGAGGCTGGGACTCTGGGACATTACTATAGTTTGTTACCAGGTTTCACTGAGAACTGGAATGAAAAATTGTTATATTAGTTATTATTACTGAAGTTAAATATTACAAATGTCAGTCTGAAGATGACAAGACCTGTCATACTGTAATCTTTGATGAAAATGAAGCATTATGATGTTCCCAATGAAATTCTGAACTAAGTGAAATTTAACAGAATTAAAATAAAAACTTCCTTTTAATTTCAGAAACGAAACTGAAACAGATTAACCTACATTCCTCCTGGGGCATAATTATCCATAAATTTATTTAGTTTAGGAACATAAGAGGGAAATACAGCAGGTATGTCAGTGCCACGGATCCAAAGCTATGTATCTCTTTCAACATAATGTACCTTTGAGAGAAGACAATCCCTGTTGCCTTTTCTCCTGTGGAGGTCTGGTACATAGAAGAAACCAGAGAATAAAACAGCAGTTCAGAAAAGCCAATGAGATGGCTTGCAAATTCAGTCTTTATTAAACTTACCTAACATAAACTAAGCAAGATGTCATAATTAGACCAAAAAAGCCATGAAAATACATGTTTTATTTTGTTTTTTCCTGACCAAGTTAAAAATGTGTCACAAAAATCTTCTGTATTATTTTTTTCCGAGAAGACATTTCAGAGGAAAACTCCTGGCCTTTAGTTTTGTTGCATCACTTCCCCACATCCAAAGCTCTGCCTGTGTTGGGGGATATTGCCAAGCTCTGGTGTCTCGGAAGAGAATGAGAATTATGGGATTTATTTTTTCCAGAGGAACAGACTAGTAATAAAAAAATGGAGCATCTGGTTATTGGAGTGTTTGCTGGAAATGGAACAATCCAGTTACTAGAAAAGGAGCATCTGGTTAGTGGAGAGCATACTGCAGTATAAGTTGTAATAATGAGCATGTAGTTTGAAAAAGGACTGGAATGGCTCTGTCTGACAGGGACAAAAAGTAAATATTCAGTTACAGCAGACTCAGCATATTCCACCTTCTAGAAAATATGCAGAGTCTAGTTTTCAAAGGGCCCTAAATACATTTGAGAATCTTATTTAGATATTTCAGTGTATGCTCAGGTTTTCAAAGGTGAATTGAAATAGTAAACACTGAACATGAAATTTTGAAAGCAACTTCAAATTTCTGGGCTAAAAATCATGCATTTACTTACCTATGGTATATACACAAACACAGAGAGATGATTTATTCTTCTGATTTTTATCTGTGACTATGAAAATAAGGCATGTATTCATTATAGCTGTCACATAGGTACCTGTTGGGCTATGTACATGCATGAACACTTGATGTATAGACATAAAATAATTGTGCTTATAAAATGGGCATATTCTAACTTGCCTAAAGTGATCACTTTATTTTTACAGTCATTGTTGGAACAATATTTTTATGATATCATGCATATTATATTAACCTGTCCATATTTCTACTCTTTCTACAAGGATATTTAATGGGATATATTTTTGCCAATTACTTTTAATAAAAACACATGCTTTATATCTACAAAAGCAGATAAAGCAAGAAGCATGATACTCCTTTGGAAAACTCCAAAGATAGTACAAATGTTGGAAAAAAAATCATTGAATACCTAACCATACATTAAATCCCTGCAGAGAACATGAGGGTTTTTTTTTCATGTGTCTGACAATAGCAAAAATACAGTGTTATAGCTAATTTAGATGCAAATTATTTGTCCAAAAAGTCCTTATTGCTCTTCAGAAGCTAGTTGTGCAATTTATTTATACACTTGTATATACACTTTCTACTGTTGTCGTGGTTTAACCCCAGCTGTCAACTAAGCACCCCACAGCTGGTCTCTCACTCCCCCCCTCAGCAGGATGGGGGAAAGAGAATTGGAAGGGTAAGAGTGAAAAAACTCATGGGTTGAGGTAAGAACAGTTTAATAATTGAAATATAATAATAATAACAATAATATCATCATCAACAACAACAATAATATTTGTAATGAAAAGGAAAATAACAAAGAGAGTGAAATAAAACCCAAGAAAGACAAGTGATGCAAATGAAAAGAATTGCTCCCCACCAACCAACCAATGCCCAGCCAGTCCCCGAGCAGTGTCCCCTGGCCAAGCTTCCACCTAGTTTTATTGCTAAGCATGACATCATATGGTCTGGAATATCCCTTTGGTTAGCTGGGGTCAGCTGTCCCAGCTGTGTCCCCTCCTAACTTCTTGTGCACCCCCAGCCTACTTGCTGGTGGGGTGGGGTGAGAAGCAGAAAAGGCCTCGACTGTGTAAGCACTGCTCAGCAGTAATGAAAACATCCCTGCATTATCAACACTGTTTCCAGCACAAATCCAGAACATAGCCCCATCCTAGCTACTATGAAGAAAATTAACTCTACTCCAGCCAAAACCAGCACAACTCTTTATAAACCAATTTTTTCCATCAGTGTGTTGGACCTGTTATAGTAGCCAGAATGAAAATCCTGCCAAATCCTTTCCTAGTCAGAGTTGATCAATTTAACAAGTGAACCTCCTGACTCAAACCTATAAAATCTCTCTTATAACTCCAGAAAAACAAATATCTGAACAGATACAACAAATTGATCCTGATTTTTTCCTTCTTAAAAAAAAAATATATTTCTTTAGCATCAAATTGCAAAAAGCCTGTTTGTAAGTGCCACCTGCAATCATGGCTTAAAGGAGAGTCCACTGAAGTCAGCAGGCTTGTGGCACGTCCTTTCCTTCAACCTTTTTTAGAGCTGAAAAGGGAAAAAGCTCTGATTTGAGCTCTGATTTTATGTATGTGGTAAACTTAGGTATTTTTACAGATAGGAATGAGTTTGGGAATGGTGCTTTATTGTACACCAGATAAGTTGTATCACTGTGCAATGCAGATCCTGCTTTACTAGCTCAGCATTGCTCAGGTGTTCTGTCAAAGCCAGGGCAAACCGTGCTTACAAATAGCCACTGGGACCTGAATTTTGTGATCCAGATACCTCAGAATAGCTATACTGATAGAGGAAGAATAAAACCTCATTTTTTTAATAAACTTAATATTCTAGTTCTAGTCTCTGAGAAACTTCAGCAAGCAGAGAAATACCAGTATTTCTCATGGAACTGAGCACGCTGAATTAATATTTGCATTACGTTAGTATTTAAAATTCTAATTTATATTAAATGCACTGTCAGCTGGCAATCTAAATACCTTTAAAATTCAGGCCTGTGTGTTTTGACTCTGTTTCTAGTGTTCCAGGCAAACAGCTATGGTTCAGTTTTTATTTTTTTTTGTTAGAATTATCAGTATATAGAAAATACCTTTGTTCTTCTACAGTCATTGTAAAAACTTTTGGTTTGTTTTGGTTTGTTTTTTTCCCATATCAAAACCCCCTTTAAAGCCCTTACTGTCCAGGTTTTAATTTTTGATTAAATAGTAGGAACTGGAAATTTCAGAAACAGCTGAAAGAGATCTCCAGAGTACTTCTTTTATCCAACTCTGCTGTCTAAATGACTCTATGGCAATTCTCCTGGAAATGGGATTAGTATGAAAAAACACTATAAAATCTGTTTTTATGGTCCAACTTGCTTTATAGAAAATAAATCTTACTTTATGAATCTGTTAAAGTCACTAAAAAGCTGAACTGGCACCAGAATTGCGGCTAAAGAAATAAGATTAAAAATTGAGATGAAAGTTTGTTTGAACTTTTAGATAGCTTTGCTATGACCTCATCTACTTCTTGCACAGTTGTATTAGGTTTGCATGGCAAGGTTTTGGTAGCGTGGGGGTGTGTGGGGTGCTACAGGGGTGGCTTCTGTGAGAAGCTG
>NW_010973041.1:3835386-3835612 GCF_000737465.1 Haliaeetus leucocephalus
GTGGAGAGAGGAGCCCATTGAGCAGGTTTTCTGGCAGGACTTGTGACCCCGTAGGGGACCCACGCCGGAGCAGTCTGTACCTGAAGGACTGCACACCGTGGAAAGGACCCATGCTGGAGCAGTTCGTGAAGAACTGCAGTCCGTGGGAAGGACCCACGTTGGAGAAGTTTGTGGAGGACTGTCTCCTGTGGGAGGGACCCCACGCTGGAGCAGGGGAAGAGTGAGG
>NW_010973041.1:3835737-3908350 GCF_000737465.1 Haliaeetus leucocephalus
GTCAGGGAAGAAGGGAGAGGTGGGGGGAAGGTGTTTTAAGATTCAGTTTTTATTTCTCATTATCCTACTGTGATTTGATTGCCAATAAATTAAGATAGTTTCCCCAAGCTGACTCTGTTTTGTCCATGATGTTAACTGATGAGTGATCTCTCCCTGTCCTTATCTCGACCCACAAGTCTTTCATTATATTTTCTCTCCCCTGTCCAGCTGAGGAGGAGAGTGATAGAGCAGCTTTGGTGGGCAGTGAGTGTCCAGCCAGGGTCAACCCACCACAACAGTAATTTAGGAACAGCTCATCTTTGTATAGATAGATGATCAACACAGATGTCCATTCCTCCTACTCAAGCTGCAAAGGGAAATGCATTAATTACATAAAACTAGACTATCCACAGGACTGAGTAGCTTTTAGTCCATGAGCCATATAAAACTTATTGAAACAGTTCTTAAAATCTGCAAGCCCTTCCCTGCCTTCCTCAGAGGTGTAAGATACTGGGGTGGGTTATATTTTGTGTTGTCTGCATGTTTGACCTCTTGACTGAACTTGCACACACAGACCCAATGTAACCAGGAAGATATAAGATATGTCTGGGATACTTGCATGGTGGTGACAAAATGGGTTCCTGTCCATTATGTGACTGTGAGAATCACCTGTTTTGGAGAGCCTGGGGGTACCTCCACAACAATTATTTTACCTAGATTAGCAGAAAGTTGGTTTCCATTTTTCTCCCATATGAGGTTTTCTCCATGTGAACTGCTGAATTTTCAGATACTGAGTCCTGTCATTCCCAGGGACTTCAGCTGGCTCTGGATGCCCAGCAGCTCTGCAAAGCAGACCTTAAAGAGCTACGGATATCAACAAAATTCCCACGAAGTCAATAGGATCTGAAAGGGAGCAGCAGTCAGCCTTTGATTAGCTTGCCTTTCCATGGCAAAGGTTTTGCTGCTGTGCTGTTTTGCTCCTGCAAACAGATTCATGAAAACAATTCTTAATTTCAGCAGGGCTGCTCTTTGAAATGAGAATTGCTCAGGCATGTAAAGCTTCTCAGGACTAAATCCTTGGTCATCATTAAATAAGTAGCTTTGTATTCTGTTCCAAGGACCACAGGGGTTCAACATCAGCAAAGAAATCTCCCACATAGGTATGTTCCCCTCATTTCTTCAAACAATTTAGGTTGAATTGTACTCCTTAGCTCAAATAACAGTGACTGTTTACTGTTCAAATGTGATTTCTGGCAGTATGATTGCCCAGCAAGAGGAAAACACACTGAAAAGCATGTCAAGGAGGGTTTAATAACTGCATTTTGTAAAGGTTAAAGAAGAAAGCAGGTGAGTAGGATATTTTACACATCTCTTATTCCTCCTGCACCTGCTGACAGCAGTTTGTAATTTAGGCAGCTGTGCAGAGCTTCACCTATTGCTCATTGCAGAATTAAGGATTTTCAAGAAGTTTGATTGGCTGTTTAGCTTCCTGTCTGTTGAGAAACATGAGGCTGGCTTCTTTGCTCTGTTGAAAAAGTTTAGATCAATTCTTTGAGATATCTAACTAACTACTCTATAGCTCTTTACTCTTTTTAAAATGAATATTCAAACACTTGCAGAAAGTGATCCATTTATCTCTAGCACCTGCAGAAGGAAAATTAGGATCCTGTCTGAAGGCTTTTTTTATTGAGGTGATTGCACTTATGTGTGCTGAATCTGTCTAGATCCATAGATGAACAGATGCCTGGTTTCTAGGTACCTTGTTTCCAGAGCAGAAATGGCAGCCCTGAATTCTTAACCTTATTTTCCTGTGCAGTACAAGGAAAGTTATTGGCCTCAAAATGTGCTTTGTGACTATGAAACCAGTTTTGTGCTGCACTTTGGGCTTTGGGAAAGGAATAACTAAGCCACCACTTAGGAAATGTCAGAGAGAGTGAGCAACATGTGAATTTCCACCCCTTTCCAGTTCTTTAGATTCACCAATAGCCTTGAATTTAGTACCTATGTGAGACAAGGATTTGCAGTTTAGAGCTGTCTCATCTCTAATTCTCTACCTTTTTCTCAGTGACAACTTGTCGAAAGGACTTCATCTTCAAAATTCAGCTTAAATTGGTCACTCTGACTGAGCATATTACCTATGTGAGTGCCTTAGAAAAAAGTTTTCTTTGTGAAAAGAGGATAGGCTGTTCAGTCTAGTAGGCAACCTGTAACGGATGAGGAAAAAACTCAGCTGACTGGCTTAGCTGGCAATGGATTTAGCTCATAATTCACCTGAAGAGGAAGAAAACAAATCAGGGGTGGATTCTGAGTGCTATTAGCTTGTTTGGAGAAATATATCATCAGTTGAAATATGTATTTTTATTTTATAATTTCTGAAAATGGAGTTTCTTATTGTGTCTTCCCCAAAAGAAATGGTAAGAAAGGAAATTTCCTTCCCTTTAAAACAATTTTGAGTATTTTTCTTTTTATTTGAAGTATTAATTTACTGTATTAATTTGGGGGTTGAACTAGATGACCTTTAAAGGTCCCTTCCAACCCAAGCCATTCTGTGATTCTATGATTTGGGAAATTGATTTAAGCTGTGTAGAAATGAGTCTAAGTCATGCCAGTGCTATAAAAAAGGTTTAATTTTATATCTGTCAGTCTAGATTTTGCTCCCCTTAAGAAATCCTTCCTTTAAGCGTGATTCATGTTTCCCAGGCTTTAGGAACAGTAGGGAGGGGAAAAATGCTTGGATGTTTCATAGTTCATTGGTTTTTACATTTTAGCCTTATTTTCATGACTTAGGTGTGATCCAAGGCAAGTTTTATACCTGTTTGTGTATAGATGAACACCTGTCTACTTATTCTCAAATTCTCATCACTGAAGCTTGTAGCTGATGAGACAGGGAATTTGAAAGAACTTGTATGGGTTTTTAAATAAGCTAAGTCATTAATTGAAAAGATTATGGGACACTAAGTTACTGGAGGGGAAATAGAAAACGGAGGGCCTAAATGTTTAGATCAGATGGATTCTCCACCCCTCTGGCTAGTGTTGTTTTTCCTTTTTAAACCTAGTCATTATACTCAGTAACTGCATGTACTGCAAAAAACCAAAACAAAATGGTCTGGAGTGTCACCCCTGCCCCCCAAAGCAGGATCAGCTGTGTCTTCTAACAGACTTTGATCCAACTGGTTTTTACAAACTTTTGATGATGAAGCTTCCATGATATCCCTGGGCAAATGAGGTACCTTACCTGTGGTGAAGAATACGTGCCTTAAAGTCAAGACTATAAGATGGAATTTTTCCAGGTAATATCATTGATATATATATATCTTGTCTTCTGAGAAATCATATTGGTTAAATAACCACTCAGTAAGGGCAATACTTTTACAGAAGGGTAACATAGAAGAAGACTTCTATTTAAAATGCTGCCTTTCTGGAAGTATTGAGGTATCATCTTTCACACAGAACAAGAGGAGCTTTTGTTTTTTAAGGTCCATGCTGAAAACATCCTTTCTGAATATTAAATTACATGGAATTCACCATAGTGCAGAAGGCTGAAAGGCCAAGTTCACCATGCCAGGAGTTTCATTTATATTGTATTCTCTTGCCTTCTTCCAGGGCAATTGAATTAGGAAATCTGATGCCCTCAGAAGTGAAAGTATAACACCTCCCTTGCTCCATCTTTAAGTTGGAAATATTGTGCTCTGGCTTTTACAATTTTAATGAACCTTTTGATTAATAAGAAATAATAGGTGAAATAAATTTCTTTGTCCTGTAGAATGGTCTGTGTCTTAAACTTGCACTCAGAAGAACTTATTCTGACTGCCAAATTGGCCTGATGAGAGAAATCAGATTGATCTATGCCAAAGTTTCCATTTTAGCCCTCACAAGTCTTCAGGCTGTCTTGTTACATCCAAGGTAGCACACCACCCATATATTTTGCTCAAAACTGGCATGAAAAAGAGAAGCGTAAATCATTACAGGAGCACTTTTGTTTTGTTTTGTTTGTGAGGTTTTTTTTTCCCAAGCAATCATAGCTGTCCCTGCTTGACTAACATGATTTCTTTGTTTTCATGTGCATCTTAACTGTTTACCTCTTGGATGGAGCATTCCAGCGCTGGAGTCCCAACGCCACACAGAAAAAATGGAGCCTCCAACAGTTACGGTTTCTATCTCGCTCTTCTTGGAATATCTCTCAGCTCCCAGGATGGGCAATCTAACATTTGGTTCAGTTCTGGTCCTGGCACTGCAATGGGGTCAAAGAGATTGTCTTCTTTCCCATGGCCACCAGTGCTGAAGCTGGGACCAAATCTGATGCTGAATCCATACTATTCAGTTCCTAAGGCTTTTAAGCCCAGAGATTTTTAACCAAATTAAAATTCTCCATCATTCCTTCTGCTGGGTGAAACATGACACTGTTAAGTATCTTTACTTACATTCAAACTCAAAGTACTGAGTTAGGCAATGAAATTCAGAATTCCAGTGTTTAATTGGAAGATATCTTGTCAAAATATGTTCAAACAAATTACAAGGTACATGTGACAAATGTTAATATGTCCATTTAATACATCCAGATGAGTAAATTAAGGTGTTGAGAAATTAAGATCAACTTTGACTGTAACAGCTAATGTCTTGAAATATTTTCCTTTCAGGATGACTTAATGTCTTCATGATGAATACTTTAGGATGGCCACTTTGTGAAGGTGAACAACTCCAATTTTAGTTGGAGTGTGGGTGTCTAATTTCCAAAATGTATTCCAGCCAGAAATAATGGAGTTCATCAGAACCGATGTAGTGAGGCTGGAAGACCATTTTCTGTGATGTGAGTTGTCATGGGCTGCTCGGAGAACTGTTGTCTGACTGGAGAATAAAATTCATTTGTAGAGTTATTGGAGAGCAGGAAAACATAGATGTACGTTTCTTAGTGAAATCTGAATTTCATGTCAAGGTTCACACTGTCATTTGTTTTTTTTTCTTTGATGTTCCATGAAAAAATAAGCAATCAGATTTCTTTTAACTCAGAGATTTGAGCATCGGCTGTTAGTCATATTTTGCCTACCTAATAGCTCACCTTTTGCCTGCCTTTCTGCAACACTATCTTTCTAGTCAAAGCAATGGGAACAAGGTTTACTTTTTTGAAAGGATCTTTTTGTAAGGCATCACACAGAAGACAAACTTTGATCCACAGAACTTATTTGAGGCAGGACTGAGCTTAAGCCTTTCAATTTTTTGGTCTAGTAGTCATTCCTACTTGCAATTAAGTTGGATGCCAGAAATGAAACATTACTTTGAAGATGAGGGGATGGATTACTGATAGTTGGCTTGCTGTGCTTACCCTCTTCCTAAACACTGACATTTAAGGTGGTTTTATTTCTTGACTTGCTCTAGCATTTTTCAAAATCAGAAAAACAATGTAATAGATTGTCCTTCTATCTAGCTGTTCAGCTATGGCTACTTTGCTGGCTGCTGTAAAGAGTCAACAGGATTTAAATCCATGACATATTCAGGGGAATGTTCTTAACATTTATTAGGTTTCTTGGCTACTCTTTACCAAGGGAATACATCTTTAAAGAAAACATACAATTTTGGTTTATTTCAGTTCTTCTTTGTATCTGACTGATACTGTTATTGATTTGTTATTAGTTAGAATTAATCATATTTAATTTTAATAGGAATATGGAACTATAAGAAATATTTTAGCAAAATTATATATTGCATTCTATACATTTAACCAACAACTAACAGCTGCTGTGAAATCCCCTGTATAGCCCTGTACCAAGGCCGGAGGAATTGGTTAAAATCATCTAGTAGGAACATTTAGAACTTAGATAACAGATGTCAGAATTTCAAATTAATAGGAACTTAGGAACTTAAGAAAATGTATTATGTGCAACTATAAGAATTTGAGTATTGTCTGAAATCAGTTAACCACGGAAGCTTTGGTAAAGATTTACTTTGATCTAATTAACAAGAATTCCAATCAGTAGAGTTAAATGAGATTAACCAATGATTGTTTTAGTGTAAGAATATTGATAAGGTGGTGTGACTGAGGGCCAATCACTAGAAACATTAAATTCAAGAATTAACATTGAATGTACTTTATGTAAATCTAATACATGATGGCGAAAATCGTACTGCGCAGAATCACATGAAAGGTCAACTATCAGACAAAGTGAGGAAGACTATGGAAGACCACCAGAAGGCTTCTGAAGACCACCAGAGACCTTCACTGCGCCTGCGTAAAGGACATTTACATATGCTAATAACGTCCTAGAAATCTAATGAATATGCATAACATTTCTCAGAAATCTAGTGAATATGTATGAATAAGTTTAATATAAGGTGTATGATTTTGGTGTTCAGGTGTGCGTGGTTCGTGAGAGGACTCGCCCGTGCACCCGGCCGTCAACAAAGAAGTGTCTGCTTATCTACACTAAATTGGTGTTGATAAGTTCTTTATTCCGAGTTTTTTGGTAACAATACTGTTGAATCTCCACTAAAGTAAGAGGAACTCAGCTCACCTAAATCATTGGAGGAGCTGACCTGAACACCGGTAATTGGTTATCTTTAGCATACCTTTTAAATACGTAATTGTGTAAGGTGAAAGAGGGGGAACAAATCCCTTTTTATTTCCTATATGCTGAACAGACACACAAAGGCAAAAAGCAGGAGCTACCCTTCTGTGAGAGGTCAGAGGAATATTATATAGCTTATACAGAATAGTTGTAAAATATGAAAATTATTTGGCTATTTTGTAAAACAGTAGAATGTTTCCTGTCTTGTGTTTACTAAACAATGTGCATTTGCATTATGTGAGTGTAAAGTACTGTAAGCCAAGAGGTTGGGTTATAGCTATTTCCATGCTCTATTCCTGAAATTTGTGGACTTTCCCTCTTCTCAGGCTCTTGCTCTGCTGTATAAGTTGGGCCTCTCCTCTCATTGTGCATTTTTTCTGATTAAACATAACATTATAAAGGTGCTTCTTCATGTGTAAAATACTACATGGGAGCACACCTCTTTTCGCTGTCTGGTGTTACACCACTGATGTCAGTGAAGCTTATGGTGATTCTTGCCAGGGGAAGTAAGCAAACAGTCAAGGTCACTAGCCACCATGTTTTACTTGCTGAAAAGAATATGGTTTTTAAATGGGCCATACTATGTGCAATGAGTGTCTGGCTTTTGAGTAAGGGCAGAAACATTTCATAGAAATGAAGTGTTAAGAAGAAAAATGAAGAAACTTGATGGGTAACATTGATACATCCTTTCCCAATCTGATGACACAGGCTGTAAATTTGTATGTATACATGCATACAGATGGAATGAAGTATCTACTAAACTAGTAAACTATCTTGGCTTACCTGATTGTATCTTTATACTATCTTTCTCGGGAAATTAAAGTTTTACTTTGGTACTAGATGTGTGTTCATCAGCAGGGTGGGCTGGAGGTCTGCCTTCCATCATTATATAGCAGCTAATGGAGCATAAGTATTACTCTTCTGCTTAGGAGTGTTTGACATCTATTTATCCTGACAGATGTATTACTTGGATGTGACACATATTTCTCCTCAGAAGAGGCAAAAAGATTCTCATAAAACTCAGATTATCCAACAGAGGCACTGATGTATCTACCTAGCGCATCAACCATCTTTTCCAGTAACATGACTACACTGCAAACCTGAAATGTTCTTTAGGAAACTCTTTTTTCCATCTTTGTCCCACACTTTGTTATCATAAGACTGTAGGACAATTCAAGTTGGCAGGGACCTCAGGATGGCTCCAATCCAACCCCCTGCAACAGCAGGTTCAGCTGAGGGGTGAGACCAGGTTACCCAGGCCTTTATCCCATAGGGGCTTGAAACTCTCCAAGGGTGGAGATGGGGGTCTCCTGATAAACCTGTTTGTTTGCTTGAGTATGGGGATGGTTCACTCTCGCCCTTGGAGGATGCAGCCTTTAAAACCCTGACAGCTCCCCTGAGCCCCGTGTCCCTTCAGAGCTGCCTCCCCTGGGATCCCACCTACCCACTCCCTGAGTAAGCCAAAATCTTTCCTGAAAACCTGGGTCTTTAGTCTGCTACTTGCTTTTCTTTTGATTTCCTTACACAAAAATTCAACTTTGCTTCAACCCCTTCAGGACTGTGATAATGAGCAAACAAACACATACATTCATATGCAAAGTCCTGCTTTCCCTCCCAGAGTCAAGCTCTCAGCCTCTTCAGGTAACTGCCTACAGCAGCCAGGTGGACCAGAGCCCCACATGGTGACTTTTTAACTGACATTTTTGCTGTGGATAGTAGGAGCTATAAAGCAAGCAAATCCCTCTCAAATGTGCATCTTTTTTTTTTTTTTTTTTTAATTAATGAGATCTTCAGTTATAATCTTGGGCAATCTCTTTGTTGAGATTTGTGAGAGGAGAGATGTGGAGCTTGCTTTCATGAGCAGAGTCTTCTTCCCAGTGTTTGAAAGTGATCTGTCTTATTGCTGGCACTGCTGTCCTCCCTTTCTCAGTCAGCAGCTAACTGTAATAAGAGGATAGTGGCCAGTTTGCATATTTCGCTAGTGGGAAAAAAATTGCATAATAAATTGCATAAATATATGATAAAAAAAATTCTTGAATAATATATACAGAGTCTAAAAACCCTGCTTATTTGGAATTTGTCACTTAGGTAAATAATGCATGTTTTATACTTTTCAGTGAATGTTGTGGGTTTTTTTTCCTGAGAAAACCATAGGGACTAAATACAAAATACTACCTTTGAATGACATTGAAGAAATTGCACAAACTGAAAATGCCAAAAAGGGGTTTTTTTTTCATGGAAACTGACATTATCTCTAACTTGCTTCACTGAAAATGTGAATTATTCTGAAATGTTACACTAAAGATAGGAGACCACCACAAACAATGTCATTTCTCAGTTTTGCTAACCTTAATGAAAGGTTAGCAAAGACTTTTTACTTAACTTGTATAGATTAACAAAAATGCACAACCTGTTTAATAGTGTAGAAACTATCAGTGCTATTTACTAGAACAGACAGTGAAACTCCTTCTTAAGTGAAAACTGATCCAGCTGGTTAATTTGATTATTCTGGTATTTAAGAATAGTGTTAAGAACAGTGGGTTAGATGCTAGTTTTCTGGGGAAACTTGATCAAGTCTCATATTTTCTTTGCCTGGGGCTCCACTTGTAAAGCTAGAATGACTGCAGCTTTATAGGCAGAGCTGAACATTAGTAGTGAAGAGGGAAGTTGTGCTCATGGTCTGACCCATGCTTTGGGATGGCTTGGTCCCAAAGCTGTTGGTGGTGATGCTGAATTAACTAGACCAGTTCATGAGCAACTGTGGTAGGTGAAACCTTCTCTTCTTTTTCTCTATGTCCATTTAAGGGAATCTATAAGCAGGTGATTGGTGTAATTCCGGAGTAATTTGAGGGCTGTATCTAACGTAATGTTGATATAAAGGGCTATAAATGAATGTACTTATAGGGCTACTGGTAAGGATTGTGTCAATACACCTCTGAGATTAAGGGTTATGGTCAGCTGTACAATCATAATGGTTGTTAACTGGGGTGAAAGCAGCATTGCTCAAAGTATCAGCTGAAGTGGAAGAAAATCTGTTTGTTCTAAGCGTCTCAGCAGCAGGCTACAATATATGAAAACTTGGTAATGCTGGTCCACTAACATTAGAGGAAAATCACATGCTAAATGCAAGATTTTATATTCTCAGCAAGGATAAGATTTTATTCTGTGCTGTCACTTACTGCCTTGTGAAGATAAAAGTAATGGATGAAACTTCTGCATTATCACATGTGAACTGCCAAGAGTTTGTGAGAGAGGAGTTGAGAGAGCTCCATCTTCCAGCAGGCAGGGTTAAACGTGGCCATAAGTGTACATGTAGTAGCATTAAGAGATTCCTATTTCGCAGCACAATTTCCTAAATTTTCTCTCCCACTTTTGGCCTCTAGAAAGAAAGTATAAAATGCCCTTTCCCTCTTTTTCAGTATTTTCTTTTTTTTCTCTGAAGAAGCATCAGATTGATTACTGTTTGTCCTACAACACATTTCTTTCCCCTGCTGTCTGGCAATGCTTTAATATTTTAGTTTGTTTGGTGTCAACTTTTGTCAGGATGGGAATCTCACTTGGTAGCCTCTCATATTGATAGCAAATAGGAGCAGCATTTCTTCAGATCATGCATTTCTTCAACTTTATTAAAATGCTATGAGATTTTTGTTATCTTCTTTCTGTTTATGTTCCTCTGAGATTTATTTACAGGCATAGCTCAAAACCACTGTTTTTAAAATAGCAAAGGCAGTTCTAGAAAGCTAAACAAACTAAAACCCCACCAAAACCTAGCCAAAACCAAAATAAATTATTTTTTCTGATTGGGCAGTGCATGTAAGCCCCCTTTCTTCCTAAAACGTTTGTGTTTGCCATTTTGCCTTTAGCAGTGTTTATTGCAGGTAACACCATGGCTGTAACAGCAAGAGAACCCCATTAATTTTGTGTTCTCAATGCCCTGTGTTTCGGAATAGTACAAAGAGGAAACCACCTTGTACATCCTTTCTGGAGCTGGAACAAGCTGCTTTTGGGGTGATGGGGTGTCCAGGAGAGGTCAGGGAAGTGTTGGAAGCAGCACTTTCAGGGGACTTGTGTTAGAAAAAAACCTTTTATTGTAACTTTTTGAAAGTCTTTTGTAGCTGCTGAAACTCTTTAGGGATGTTACAAAAGAAGTAGAAATTGTTAGTGGCTCTAAAATAACGAAGGGCAAGAAATGGAACAGGAGTATGTTTTCAGAGTTCAATTATGAGGTTGTTTATCCTACTGTGCTTCAGATCCAGGCCACAGTGATTGTTGTCCTGGGTTTTCATATCAAACAGCAGGCATTTGTGGCCTGCAGGTAAGAAATACACACATCTACCCTCCAAGATGTGCATGGCTTTTTCAGGAACATGCAGGGAAATCACTTCTTGGTGAGGGCTGGAGGAGCTACCCCATCCTGCAGTTCATCCCGGTTGAGTTCAGCTGCAGTGCTCAGAGATGTGCAGCATTTCTCCCCACAGCTCAGCAGTGAATTTACAGTGTGTTTTCTGTTGGGAAGGCAAATACTCTTCCCTCTCACAGGTGGGAACACATCCAGCAAGATGAGATAGAGCCAGACCCCAGTGTCACAGCTACTTCTGCAGTCTAAAAGCACCCTCAGGTCTATTCATGTGCTCTTGGGGCCCAAAGGTTTAAGTGACAGAAACTATAAACTTGCCTAGACAAGAAGGAAACAAAATTTGTTTGATTTGAGAGAATAGTTTTTTCTCACTGCTCCTGGACAGAGGTGGGTGTTGAACTGCACATAATAATTGAGGACTATGAGACAGGGAAATGTAAATTAAATCCTTTACTGTGACACCTGAATAGGTGTAAATCAGCTTCTCAGATGATTTAATGCTATTTCCAATGAGATGTCACGATCCTAGCAAGGACTTAAACTGTGCTTCAATTGGCAAAGCATGCCCACAGAAATGCTGTTATTTTACAGAAAAGTGTAAAAGTTTAGAAATGCTATGATCTCTCTCTCTCTAGCTTTTCTTTTTCCTCAGATGGTACCCATCCAAGGAAGTATCCTGGTATCTTTTGCCTTTGAGGAAAACTGAAATTTTTATGGATCCACAAAACCCACTTTGACCTATGAGGAGCAAAAGAGGAATATGATTTCATGAAATGCTTCTCAAAACATCTACCAAAAAATCGCATTTAAAAGGAAAAAAGACTAAATTATGGGACACTACTGAAAAGGAATAATGAGGAATGAGAAAGCAGTAAATTTTAGTGGCTTTGAAAGAGAGAAATTGTTCCATCAAAATCTGTTCGAACTTTACAATTTCCAAATCCTGGAGGGGTGACTTACGGCAAACATGAGAAAGAGGGCATTAGCAGAAAAGCCAAGGACAGCTGGGTGGTTAGACCCACTCTTAAAAATGTTCTTATGGTTGGAAGAATGACTCTCTACAAGTGGCATGGGGAGCGCCAGATTTATTCTCTCACACAGGCTGACATGAAATATTTGCTTCTGTTTTACAAGTCAGAGACCGTCTTGCTAGCTCTGTAAATCCAATGGAAAATTGACTTGTTATCTCTCTGTTGCTTATTGTTAGAGTTGTAAGTTCTCCTGTTAGTGTGTACAGGGCAATTATGTTGATGATGTGTGAAAACTGAATCTGTATTCCTGATCCCTATCCATTGAATAGTTTGAATAGTTGTAACATAAGAGTTTTTATTAGAAATGTTACTATGACTGATACATACCACTTACATTTCTGATTTCCCAGGGAAATGTTTATGTCTTTATACCGAACAGGCAAACTCCATGCTCCTACTTTGTGCAACACAGACTATTCCTGTATGAAAAGAAGTCCTTGAAGACAGGATACAGCTGGAGGGAATTGCATGAGTTTTTATGTTACTGCAATTATAAATCGGAGTGTAAAATCTAGAGGGTTGGAAGGTATCCTGGAAGACTTAGATACTGCGTATCATGAGAACACAGTCACAAACTCTCCCCCACAAGTAAATTGTGCCAGGTGTACATTTACCAGCACTTGCTCCTATTAAGCAACTCATGCTCTTTCACTTTTCTGTCCAACATTTCTTTGTGGGCCTGGCTCTCCAGCTAAACTGTTTCATGAGTATCCAGATGGCCTCATCCTCATGTGCCTTCACTTAAAAGATAGCCTAATTATGAAGCAAAAATATTCTGAAGTGTTCTTGCGTAGATACTGTGAATGTCTGTGTATGTTTTTGAATAGAAATGTAAATTATTTACTCCTTTATGCAAGTTGCTAATGAGGAAGAAAATAATACAAATATAAAAGAATTTAGACAATAAAACAATAAATTCCTATGAGTGAAACAAAACTTGATGCTGGATTTATAAATACTGTTGACTGCTGCAGAAGTGACTGCTGGTCATAATGAAGTCCTTAGGATAAGGTCAGTACTATGTACTTGCCTTTGAAGAGTCTGTACAGCATGTATTCTATTTCAAGAGTCTGCAGTGTGAAGGAGGTTCAGGAAATTCAGATTTCCTAGCCTAGCACATTTTTTTGCCAGGTTTTAAATCACAATGGGTCTTGATTCAAAGAACTTTTAAGTGCCCAACTCTGGGTAACTGACCTTCTGTCATATTAAACTTAGAGGTGACTAACTAAAGCAGACCTGAAACAGTGAACACTTTTAGAAAACATTTTTGCCAAATGTCTTTATTCAAAGAAAATTAATCAGGGATTTCTGTGCAGTGTTTTGTTTTGTTTTGTTTTGTTTTGTTTTGTTTTGTTTGGGGGGGGGCAGGTAAGGTTTATTTCATTGTAAGAGTGAGTTGATGGGGAGAGAGGGGGTTTTTACATTAAGCATCCATGCCCAGATTCAGATGTGGGAAAGCATTCAGGACCCATCAATTCACTTTAACACTGAATGCTGTCAAAGTGACTTCTTTAGGAACTAATAGGTGCTGAAGTCCTGAAAATCACATCTTAGAGAGCATTTTGCTTGTCAGTGCTTGAATAGAACTTCTTGTTAACATGCATACTTTAAGGCTCCAGCTCCAAACACTCTGTCTTTTCAGAAGCATCACTTCGTGTGTGACTTTCCTGTAACCTCATTCACCATTCTTCAGTGCATATTTGACATCATTCATATTTCATTGCGACAAGCTCTCTAAATTCTAATACAGAATACTTTAAAAAATCTCCTTTTGTGTGATGGTTATTGAGTTTGGGAATCATCATTAACTTACTGTAACTTAATTCATTAAAATGAATAATACATACTTTTTTTGGTAAATGACAGTGAAATATGTAGTCTTTTTCCAGGCATTAGTATTTCTCTGCTGGCAATATATCTTTTGATCCATACCACCTTTACATTCTTATTTATTTTCCTTGGAAATCAATCCTACCGAACATGCATGCTTCACATTGCACAGTGCTCATTCAGCTGGGTTGCACTGGAACTTCTTCCCTCAGATTTTTCATTTTAAGTTCTTTCAGAATCAAATTGTGATTGGAAACAATACTTTCAAAGGCACAAATAAGTTTCATTGGATGCTGCCCAACACAGCCAAATGTAAATACAGAATAAACAGAGGCAGTGCTCATATTGCAAAATATTTCCAAGGTTACAATGTGCATTATGATCTCTTTGTTTTCTATATCATGACCTTCATGTTGCATGAAAGATTTGGAATGTTTCCCTGGTCCTGTCTTAAACCAAGAAGCACTGACTGTAGCTCTCTTCTCAGTTTAGTTCTGAGCCCACACTGCCATATTTTATCCAGGGGGCTGGAGACAGAATACTTTTTCAGTCCAATTACCTATGCATCAGCAGTACAGTGAGGTACTCAAGTGCTCAATATCAAGTACATGAGCAATTCCATTTTCTACCTGCATTTTACCCTGGCTTCTCTTGTGTCTTGCTAAGATTTTGATACATCCTGTTGTTTGTGTTGTGCTAACTGTGGCCACAGTAGCTAATTTTCATTAATAACAGCATTAATTTGAGATTAGTATGTCAGTAAGCCTGACTTCCCGCTGGCAATCAACACCTGAGATACTAAAAATGTTGGCAAGGTAAATAAGAGCAGAAGGGATTTCGAGACAGGAAACTTTGTGTTATGTTTAGTTAGAAAGAAATTCAGCCAACAGTAATAACAAAAAAGTGTGGCACTAACTGAGGACTTCTTGCGCCACAAGTAAAACTAAATGCACGCACTCCGTGTTTGAAGGTTGTATCTACCCCAGGAAGGGAGAAGGAAACAGAAGGCTGAAGGGTTGACCTGGGATGGTGAGATGGAGAGAAAGACAAGCTAGCAGCTCCTGCAGCACAGGCAGAAAGGATAGACACAGTCACTGTGAGTTTTCTGCAGGAAAGGGGATGAGGACTTTCCCTCTTCCCTAGCCATAAGTGGCACCAGGCATGATGTGGACACCCCTCTTGGCAGCTCCAAGCCTGCCCTTTGACACAGGAAGGCAAAATAGGGAGCACGTCCCTGAGAGTTCTACTGCCAGCAAGGGTACCACTGCCCCGTGCAGTTCCCTGCCTCTGTCAAAGCCTGTCTTGATGTGCATCACAGGAGCAATCAGTACACAGACACTTGCACCCTAACTGGCTGACCCCTGCTGCTGGGACAAGGGCTGGTGCACCAAGGAGGACCTGCCTAGTGGTAAGAAACGCATCTCTGCCAGCTATTAAAAACTCCTCTCCCCCAACTCAGCAACACTGAACTAATGTACTGCATCTTTGAATTACGCTAACTGCGTAGCTAAAGCATGCCTGTGTAACTACACTGACTTGTAACAGCTCTGAGCCCTTCACAGTGTACTTCTCGGTCTCCAGAGCTGCTGTTAGGATTGCAGCTAAATCCAACAGAAACTAGTCTTTGAAGTATATTATGTTTGTGGTTACCATGTATATTTTTTATTCTAGGTCACGGACAATATCTTATGTAAGCAAAAATGCAGTTTTTATTTAAAAATCTTGTTCTTCCTTCTATGCCTTTAACAGCATGTATTTTTAATGAGTTCTTCCCTTCTACAGAAGGATTTCTTCTACAGAATAAACCTTGGCCAATCTGTGGCTTATCTTGTGGTCTAATGTTAGTTGTGAAAGATAACACAGAAAACCCCATGACTGATTCTTCTGGATTCATTCCCATATCATGCTAAAAGCAAAGCCACGCAACATGTGGCATTGTTGTGGGAGGAAGTGAAGAGTGAGGGGACCTGGAGGCCTGAACATCTTATACATATCATGACAACAATGCAGAGTGTAAAAGAAGCAAAACAGAAAAATTTGCTGTCATGTTGCTGTCTGTCCACCTTCCTCAGTCACACTGCAGGCAACTGCTGTAAGGGATGCCACTACATTTCTGTTTCCTCTTGGCCTTGTTTCCCCACTGTCCATCACATCATATTTAGGGATCCCAGCTGTCGACTTCTGGCAGCAGCTCACAATGGGATAGAATTAGGTGTAATGGAGAGATGTTTTTTCAGAATATTGACTGGCAGATGACCTGAATAAAGTAAGTTCAGATGTGATTTTACAGTACCTACAAACCCATCTAACTCTGGCTACTGCAAGACTGTCACACTATTCTTTCCACCTCCACTTTTGCTGTGCAGCTTTCCTCTGTTTAGGAAGCTAAGGACACTAGGCAGCATGAAATTGGAAGAACACTAATGCCGCGTAGCTTCTTGGGCCAGGTTACTCGTCTAACACTAGTTAGTGTACTCCTACTGTAGAGATTGCAAAACTGCATCCTCAGTGACGTATAATGACTTTATTAAAAGTCCCTGCTGCTGAGCAACTGCAAGCTTTGCAAAGTGATCATAAGATATTAGCATCTGACCTGTAATGGGCAATACCAGTAAAATGATTGTGCAAAGTAGAAAGCTGGGGAGTTTCTGTCTTCTTGCTTCCAGGTTCACTTTCTGGTTGGATGGTTGGACAACCTGTCTTTTTTTTTTCCCCTGCCCTCCTCCTTCATAACTGCATGCACTGGCAACTGGTAAAATGATTTAAAAGACTTAAAAGAACCAAACTTAATAACCTTTGTTAGGGCTCAGGATGGCAAAAGATCTTGTCCTGCAGACTACATTTTACAATGAGATTCAGTAAAAAGGCTGCAACATTAGCACTGATGGAATGGAAATACAAGGAAACTGCTCTTGAAAATACCTGTTTCAGTGTGAGGCATGTAAGTGCAGCAGTATTCTGAACTTACATGATAGGAGAAATCTACAAAGAAACTAGTTAACCAGAAAATAGTTTGGAGTTTGGGTGGGTACTCAAAGCAAGGTGAAGGACTGAGAAGGGCCACTGCTTACATGGTAAGGAAATGACTTGCAAATTATTGGAAGAATAGTGTGTGATTGTACCTGGTATAGGATACCATAAATGTGTTTAAACAGAGATTGTACAGACAACTTTAATTCTGATATTTAAAGAATAACCAGCATTATTAGCATGCAAGTTTAATAATATTTTCCTAACAAATATAGGCTACATTTTTGAGCTATAATGCTGCAATAGCAGCCTCTTTACCATTTCCCTGGAAAGGCTGCTTGCAGCAGTGCTTTGGAATGTCCCACGCTTCATGGTGGTGTGGAGCATGGTGCTGAATCCAGCAGTATCACAAAGCTCCTCTCCTGTTGAGCTGTGACTCAGCCAGCAAACTGAACAGTGCAGGGGCTTGTCCTCTGGGCCACACCGCTGCTGTTCAGGCAGCTTTCTCTCTAGATTGGTGTAGTTTCATGCAAAGTGGTTATTGGGACTGCTCTCTGGCCAGTGCTAAAGTACAGGCTGTGCATGGGAGTTGCTTCATCCACAGATGAAACATCTTTAGGACCATATAATTGTTCCGACTACACTGTAACATGGAAGCCCAGCTGATACATACTTTTCCACAGTACCAGTACTTTCAAATTGCCATGAGAGCTATAAAAGCCAGGAGTCACCATGAACCCTTAGTTTATATCTCAGTTGAAAAATAAGCCCTTCAATACTTTGCACTAAACTTAATAATTTAGTCCATAATGAAGAGTGCCACCTATTGAATCAGAAATTCCTACAGGATCTCTCTCTCCCTTATGCACTGACCAGGATCTGTCTCAGCTTTGGAAGTTACCTAAACATGTTTTTAAGACTTTCTCAAAGTTAAGCGAAAGCTTAAGGATCCTTTCATGTGTAGAGATATCTTACAGACTGAAAATCAGAAAGACAAGTTCACATCCCTACGTTGCATTGCTCCTAGCTATAATTTCATACAATTACGTAGAAGTGGCTTATCAATAATTCAATTGTTCCATTAGTTTTGTGTTAAGGTGTTAACAGAGTTAACTGAGTTAACTCATGCATAATTTATCAGTCTATAAGCTAAATAGTTTAAAATGCAATATTCAGACTTACCATGATAATAGCTTATAAAATGTGCTGTCTATAATAGCTTACAAAATGTGCTATCTGCATTGGCTCTAGAGTAGCTGGAACACTGAGGTGTTGTAAAGCAATGCAGAGGAGAAACTACTACCCCCAGGGTCCATACACAAGCAGGATGGGGAGGACTGTTGAGGTCAGGCTGAAAGATGTCAGTGGAAGGGTTTGTGTTTGGAAAATGCGGATAGAGTCTTAAATCCTAACTTTACCATTGTGCTACACAGTCTTCAGTTTAATCGAAAAGCTACCTCCTTCCTCCACTTTTTTTCAGAAAGGAATCAGAGCTATGAGCCCCTCCTAACCTGGGGGAAGCACTTGCCAGGAATATCTAAAATAACCCTAAGTTCTGCCTGCAGTGTATACCTCCTATGAAGTGCTTTTGTACCTAATAGGACCATGTCTAAAACCGAAATGGATGAGACATATGAATCGCATTTGTGTCTTACTTTAAGCTAATTAGAGTTAGTGGGAACTTCTGGAGGCTGTTAATTCCAAAACCTGAGGTAAGAGTTTAAGCATGTGTGTTTTCTTTTAAAAAAACATAGTCCCGATGTTGAAAAGAAACTTTAAATTTGAAAGATGCTCACTGGACTTAACACTTGTTCTGTCAAATACCCTGCAACATATTTCTTTATTCTATTTTCACATTTCAGATTGTGATCCTAGTTACCAAAAACAAAAGGTGGGAATACAAATCATTTCAGAATCTTGAAGAATTAAATTTAAATTTACCTTAAAACTGCAGGCTGACCTGGTAAAGGCATGAAAGACATTCTTCTGTAGTGGTAGGAACAAACATTTTATCTACCCTCAATTTTTTTGTGGTTTAGTTCTAATGAAATCTCCTGCTGCCTCATTTTTCTTTTCTTTTTCTTTTCTATTTTTTTCTTTTTCTTTTCTATTTTTTTCTTTTTCTTTTCTTTTTTTTTTTTTTTGTTTGTTGGATTTCTGAATTAAACTTTTATCTAGCTTGCTCGTCAACAAGCCAGGTGAATATTTTTTGGTCTAACAATATTAACTAGAAGCCACTGTCTAACACAGACAAAACAAACCTGCTTTCTCAGCTTTCTGATCATCTAAATAATTCCTTGTAGTTCAACTGGGGAAGCAATATAAGAGACAAACGCCATAGTAGAAACACATGGTTGCCAGAACTCACAATGGTGTCAGCTGTTGATGTGTTTTAGAGTTAGAAAGAAGCATTACTGGGGAAGTTGACAATCAAACTATCTGTGGTTCAGATGTGTACCTCTTTCAGTTACAAATACACATTAATGAGTGAGGAAAAAAGCCTTACCCAGTTAATTTCGTGCTTGTTAGATTTTTGCAAAATTGGGTGGCAAGGAAGAGTAGAACCAGCTGCAGGGAGACTAGGGAGACTAGACTATAGTCACAGCTATATCACTGGTGACCATGGGAGACAATCTGGAGATCTCAGCAGCACTTGCCAGTGTTGCTTATCACTAAGCAGTGTTGGCACAAGCCCCTCAATGTCTTAGTTTAGAACCATGTTTTAAGTTTTGCATCTGTTAATTTTAAGACAAAGTGACTCCATGGTGTTACCTCAAAAATAATGAGAGTAACTGCAAGTGCCTATTCCACCAGATCTTTTACTTTCCTGCTAGGCAGTTATTTTCATTCCTGTTACTACTCAGGGCCAGTGGTGGCAAAACCCAGAGGAACTGCAGCTCTGGAATAGGCCAAATGCTAATTAAAGATCTCCTGCTGCCTTATTTCTGCAGAATGAAAGGGAACACAGATTATTTATTTGTAGTGAAAAAAGGATGGTTCAAAAAGAAAGTTAGCCATCAAAAACCTCTTAACATCACTTACACACAGTATATTTTTTCTTTGTGGCTTGATACCTAAAAATACACTCTATTTTTTGGTTATGTCAGAACAGAGTTTGGAAATTATTAGTTGACCAAATGTGAAAGAAACCTCTTACATGTATGAAGCCACAAGGGGAGACCGGCCATACTTACAAGTAGCTATAATGTATCAGGTACATGCTGATTTTTCACTCTTCTGCCTTACTGTGCTAAGTAACACAGATTGTTCTGTTTGCTTTATTTGGTGCTGCTACCACAAACAAATATGTCCAGACAAGGTGATGTTGCAGGCAAGATAAGCTATTTGGAAGCCATACAAAGCCAATATTTGGTTTCCCTGAGCAGGTGATTCCCTTATAAAAGCAAAGGAATATATGGCAATAGCATGATGCAGATCCCATCAAGCTGTTTCTTCAATAAAAGGAAGGATTTTGATGCACTTTGAAAAGCAAAAGTCCCAGTACTGGAGATTTGTATTAACTGATGCATCTGTTCAAAGCTACAGCTTGCACAGCAGTCACCATAAAATCTGAGGGAAAAATACATGCTTCCCTTATTCTTGCCACTCAAGAACAACTCGTGTAACTGGCCAGTGAACTGGTAGCCATTTAACCGTGGTATACAGATGTTTTGGGAGTTGTTTCTGAGGGGAGTTCATTCAGTACCTCCTGGAAAGAGCAAGAGCAGTTTTAGAGTTTTACCTCAGACTCTGAATCTAGTGCTGGCTTCTTACCAGGAGGCTGGGGGAAACAATCTGCAAGATTTGCAGATCCTAGTCTTTTATTCAGCCATAATTTTAGCAATGTAAGCTCCTAGCCCTCCACAGACGGCTTGGTATTTATTCTTATGCTATTTAGTCAAACTATAGAGTCATGGAGTCAACTATATTGGCCATAGGGCTTCAAAAATCCTTCTGCCCTACAAAAATCCTTCTGCCCTTCTAGTACCTCCTAGACACCTGGAGTGGAATTCAGGCTTTGCACTGGCACCTTCTCATACATCCCACAGGTAATTAAATTAACCAGTAAAACAATAACTTTTAGTTTAGAAAGAAGAAGTTAGAACAAGAGACTGCATGAGAATGGCATCACCATGGTAGTGGCATCACCATGTCTTCCTTGTGGGCAAAGTGTGCTCTTGGTCTCTTTGATTTTCTTCTTGTTCTGTGAAGGCAGGTTCCTAGGAAAAAGGATTTACTATCTATCGTGTATGAACACATGATTAATACCTAAAGCAATAAACATTGTCTTCAATAGAATGCCTAAAAGTGTGGGTAAACTCCGGAAATCTGTAGCACAAGTTCATTTGTAACAGAAAATCAGCAGGTTACATACTACACCTGTGTTATTGATATATCTGCTGCTTAATATGTATACTAAATACTCTTATACTGAATTGCAAGTGAATCTGGAGTCTGAATGCTGCTGCTGTCACCCTCTCAGTTTAGGCCAGTTAGTCAATACTTTTTAAATTTAAGCTTGTTCATAATAAATCTGTTAGTCTGTGATGTCTGAGTGAAGAATGTGCTTAATGCTCCAAATACACAAACTGAGGGTTGCTCTCTCCTTCAGTTTGCCTGGATTAGAATGGGCAACACTTTGTGCTGTTTCTAATTAAGAAAAATGAAAACAACTGCTTTTTATGGAAAATTCATCTTTGAAAGCAGTTTAATAAAAACATCATTTCATTGATCAATGGACTTAAAAAAGTAAGGAAGTGAGTTTGGATGTGCCCACTCTCCTTCTGTCTCATACTCTTTCTCCAGTAATCTATTGTTAAGTTACATTATGGATAGGTTTCCAAAAACATGTGTAATACATCAGAAGCTTCATAAAATGTACTAATGAGGAATAAGGTCACATATTTTTGCTTAGCAGTGGAGCAAATAACTTCAGAAGATTTTAAACTATTTTTGCTAGCTTGTAATTGATATAACAGAGGAGTCCACAGGAATGTAGTGTAGAAGCTGAGTTGTTGCTTATTGTCAATTCAGTTGTAATAGACACTGGGAATTACAGGAAACCCTATAATGTGTGTGCATGCAGGTAAGCTCCCATGAGCTATGCCTCCTTAGGCAAGGGTAAGACGGGAACAGAACTATCAGTGTTTCTCATATCTCTTCAATTCTTTCTCCCATTTTTAAAGACATTATGCCTGTATCTAATTAAAGAAAGACAAACAAAAAAGGGTTAGACTTCAGATACTAATCAGTGAGAACAGTAGTCACACTGGGACTGCACATAAAGGGATGCTTCTCACTCAGCAATCTCTCTTCCTGTCAGTGCAATTGTTGTAAATTTTGTCTTTAAACTGTATATATATATATATTTGACATGGCTAACCAAGCATTTTCTGTTAGGTGAAAATTCATGGTATGTTTTACTATGTATGTTTTCCCTACTACTTTACAATATATGACCCTGTTACACTCAATGTATGTCTCTTAAATCTTACAAATATTGGAACAGGCATTTCTTGGGTTGTTTTTGTTGTTGTTGTTGTTGGGTTTTTTTTGGTTTTTTTGTTTTTTTTTAATATATTTCCTTTTGCCTGATTTATCTTTACCACTAACCATGGCAGTTGGCTCCAGTGATGTATTAGGTGAATTGATGATGCTGCTGCTTTTGCACAGGGACCTCTTAATTATGGGTTAGAAAGCACCTCATGCAAATAAAGTCTCAAATCTTTCCTTTTTCTAATGAAAATCACTTTTGCCAGTTCAGGAAATTAGTCAATTCTGTATTTGAGTATTTCTCTTTAGTTTGTAATATTTGTGCCATGGGAATCCTCATAAGAATAACCTCTTTGAACATGGTTAAATTCTAACCCAAAGAACTTGTGCTCCTGCTTCCTATGAAATCAGTATGTAAATGTTCTTGTTTATGGCTCACTATAGACTTTCATAGTCTTACTACTGTTACTATTATTATTATATGTTCACTTGAAATTATGATAGTGGGATTGACTAGGAATTCTGGAAGAGAGTGAGAGAGAAAGAGAGGGAAGTAAGTCTTTAAGTTGGTCTGCAAGATATCTCCTAAAAAAAATCTTGTGCAGGTACTAGAATGAAATAGTGAATTTGCTTTGTTGTTTTGTCATGCTGCTGAGAATATTGAGTTTATTTGTTGTCACCAGTAATGGTGACTTCATTCCATGCCCAAGAATGTAAGTCTACAGTGAGTACTTGGGAAAAAAAAAGTAACGCTCAAAATAAACCAACTTCATAACAAGCATCTTACATAATAAATCACTGACAATGAACACTTTATCCACGCTTTTTAGACCCTATTTTTCCCCCTATATTTTTTATTTCAAACACCAAGGTAATAAAAAAAACAACCCAAACCCCCAAACCCCACAAAACCAAAAAAAAAGAAGAAAAAAAGAACTGTAATGAAATTATGAGGTATGAAGTAAACTTCATTCTTATTTCCTGTGTGTGTATGTTTGTATTTCATCTAGTGTACAGACAAATGTTCCACTCTTTTACTGTTCCTAATGCAAAACATTTTCTAGATAGTTATTATTATTAGTGATTGTCCATCACTGTTAATGACAACCAACAATTTGTGTTTCAGAGTGACTGTACCTGAGTGCTTTTTCTGTGGCTACAAAATTCAGCTTGTGTAAAACAGAATTTTTTTTAATCTTAATTTGGAGAGCAACATGTCAAGCTGACCCTTAAGATTATACTTTCCTAAATTTCCCTTGTATTCTCTTTTCCTTCTTTGGCTTCTTTGATATGAATTATTTCAAATGCAATTAGATCATCGTCATAAATCATTGCAACTTTTCCTGTCACAAGCACCATGCTCCCATGTGGCAATGACTATTCAGCTTTTTAGGGCTGTACTTTAGGCAATATTTATACCTTTCAAGCTGTCCACATGAGATCATTTACTGAGTTTCATTTCACCTCAAAATGCTTTTTTTTAGTAATCTGACATTTGGCATTTGGATAAAGTGCTCCACTCACCTCACTGACACCTTGCCTTTACACTTGGAACTTTGTTGATGTATGTGTCCTGTTAAGAATCTGTTTCTAGTGTGGTAAGCCACCAGCAAATTTCTCTTTCTGAAGAAACTTGTATTAAAATAACTTTATTTGATCCATTTATCTCATGTAAAGTACATATATTTATAAGCATTTTCTGTTACATACTTAAGTTATTATCCATTTAAAATCTCTCTTGCCCTACAGATCCAGCCAGAAATTTCAAAAAGCACTGCTGGCTTTGGACAGTCAGTTTCCTGGTTTTGTGTCAGTCACGTTAGACTAAAACTAAATATAGCAGCCCACTAGGAGGATCTTTAAGAAAACTAGAAATTGCTGAAAAATATCATCACAGCCAGCAGGCATGTTGACTTGGATATTAGATATCTTTTGTCTGTGTCAGGTAGAACTGATACATAAGGAATATGTTTCATTTAAAATAAACTAAAGTCATAGAATTAGAATGGCATTCATTCCAGACATACAAATGGGCACAGATAAATATATGGGACCTGAGTACGGAGTAGGAGAGAAAGGAGCCCTGATTCAACTACTGAAAAATGCATAATACACAGAAGACACAAAATTTCCCAGACACATGCAAAAAATGGTATCCTTCAGAAGGTCTCTCAATGATGCCTCGGCTGAGATAAATTTTGCATCTCGGGCTCCTGTGTTACATCCCATATTCCTTGTGACTTTGCAGTGCTTTTGGAGCCTACAATAGCACAATATTTCATTAAGAACTGCAGCTTATGACAAATGCTAAGGAGTTCTTGGACCTTCATCTATCACCTTCTTCAGAAAAACATTTGAAGGAGCACCTATAGTTGAACTTTCAGAGAATGAAATCATTAAAGATTCATACATCCCCAAGTTTTAATCTAGTTTGGACTGTTGACCTTTATTTATTCAATTGCTAGGATTTCTAATCTTAGAGCACGCTGAGTTACAAAAACTGCTCTTGACCCTAACTTGGAAAAAAGTCATGCAAACTTCTTTTACTGCAATCCACTTTCTGAAGGAGTCAAAAAATCTAAGCAAATTATTCCACTGGGGAACCCTGCTGGGGCTATGTGTGCCATGCCCATCTTCCATTAATTCTATTTTAAGTGAAATGAAAGGGTAGCTCCTATGGGTAGCTCCTGATGGTAGGGTCCATCCCCACCTGAACTTCATAATGGTCTGTAAAGTCTTCTTAGGTCTTAGTTCAAGCTGACTCCGGGGTTTTGAGATAAAGCATGGGAAGCACACATGCCAGCACCAAGCCTGGCACCACCATGCGTCAGAAAAGGAAACAGCCTCCACCTTCAATTCAGGCCTCCAGGATTATCCCCAAACTAAAAATTGCTAGAGCTGCTACTGAGGCTGGATATTGCTCAAGGCATCCAAAACATCATGCAGAAATCTTGATAGTGTGACAGTATCATTTAAATTCAGAGGACTCTGTTTACACCAGTCCAACAAACTCCCTGATTTACATATGCTGTTATTAAGACAGAATCAGAATTGGAATGTTTACTTGACGATCATATAAATTATAGTGAAAAGTGCTGGCTTGCTAAACCATGATGTGTACTGTTCATGCAGTATTATTGAGCTGGTTCAGTGAACTTTGCAGCTGCTATTTAAGAAAGAAGTTTTCTACTAACAGTGATACTGTCAATCACCTCATTTGTTTCATCGATATGTGCAGTAGTGGCTCCCCAGAGTAAAGGCATTCAAACCCAAATCATATGCCATCTTTTACAATTAAATCATTTAGTAAGTTTAGCTTTATAAAAGATAGCAGGTAAATAAGCAAAAATGGAGCCAATAATATAACATTCAGGTAATTCTTATATCTTTTTGTTCCGATCAAAAGATATTGCAACTGGATATTCTAATTTATAGAAGCAGTTGTTTTTGGAAAGAACCAATCACACCAACTTAGTACATTTTTAACTGGTAGAAATTTAGATGGCATCAAATTCATGATGAATGGATGTAAATGGATGTAAACCAGAAATATTTTCCTTGAAGCTTATGAAGGTCATTAGTGAAACACTAACATGGGGAATCAGGTCCTTCATCTAGAAGTCTGTCTATTGCTGTCTCATTGCCAAATTCCTTTTTACCCTCACTGTGACTCCTAATAAATGCCTTAGTCTTGTCTTTTCCTCCTTGACTATTGCAGTTCCTTCCAAAACCTCCTAAAATCCTGCTTTCTAAATGTCAAGAAGTACCAGCCTATATCTCATTTCAGGAAATAAGACCATCCACTGTCACCTTGGTTTCCTATTCATCTTTAAGACCAGTTAAAAAAGCCTTTCTGTTTTTTAAAATTATTACCCTTATGGTCCTATGCCTATATACACAACTACAATAATCATGTGGTTCACTCCTTTCATTTTGAGAGTAGGCTTTCATACTTTTCATCCCCTCAGTCTCTGTATACTTTTTCTTCACCTCATCAGAAGGTGATCAGTGCTATTTTGCATCAAATGTCTCAAAAGTTGTGCTGTAGCCAACATGTGGCTTGTATAGCAGGACCATAATTAAAACCTCAGAATCAAAACAGCAACACCAAAATCGTATCTTTTGGGGGCCTAGTATCTGATGTACCCCCTAAGAACCCATCTCTTTGCTCAACAGATCTATCTTTGTATCTATCTTTGTAAACTCATGGCATATAATTTTAACTGTTTTGGGGCTAAACGAACAATCTAAATCAGAAAGACAAGCATGCATAAAGCTTGCTGCCTTATGCTCAATCCAGAGAGCCGCAGCATTTCTAACTCCCTGCAGCAACCCCTCCATGATCACTTTTCTGAACAAGCTTGTCTGATTTGCAACCTCCTCCTCACGCTAAGGCCAGCTGTCCTAATAGTCTAATCAAGCCTCCTTAACAAGTCAGCTGCTTTGTTCAAGCTCCTTGCACCAACGAAAGAGTTTCTTAGATCCTGTGAGGTTTTCATTATTTAGCTGGCACTACTTCATTGTTTGGAAAGGGAGTGTAATAGTCATGAGGTGATTTTTCTGCAGAGGAGACAGCCGCTCACAAATCGTAGCTTGACAGCTGTGAACTTTTTGTGTCATAGCCCCAGTCTGCTTGTTTCAGTGGTTGCATCATTAAATGATGTGCCAAATGCATGCATCCACATAAAGACTAGCTGTAGTAATGGGAACTTAATCAGATAACATTTCCTGTTGCTAACCTTCAATGCCATACAAATAAGTCTTTCAATTTTGAAACACATCCACTTGCATTGTCTTTATCACTATATTAAGTATTACATATCAGATACATTATTTTCATTCCTCACAAATATGCCTGTGATAGTAATTTGGGACACACAGTGAATTTTAGCAGGCCAGTAGATTCATATTAGTAAATTGCACATGTCCTTATATCAGCCTTCATTTCTGCTGTTAAACTTTACTGATTTTTAACTATTTACTCCACTTATTTATTTATTTACTTATTTACTTTAAAGACTTTGAATAATAGGAATGACTCCAGAGAAAATTTCTTAACTTTATGACAAATTTTTTACAACATAAGAATATACAGATTTTTACAAATCAGCCTCACTAGTCTATTATTCCCCATGGGAATGCTTCCAAAATAAACTTTTCTCTTAAAATTCAAGGGGACGTGTTTTCCTGTTTGCACTCATGTAAATAGAATCATGGTACTGTATATTTTTGGTGTGCATTCAAGTCCACATGGTTAGACATATCTGATTTGATGTATTTCATAGTCATAGGTAAATTTGAAGAAGTAAAATTGAATAAATGAACTTTATGACACAAAGAGATCTTGGTCTTGGTGAACATCTCTTTCAACAAACATTATGTATGGTTTTAAATTAAACCATGTCATTGGTTCTTCCACACCCATGAAGTCCTGTAAAACTGTAGTTACAAAAAAGCAGCAGTGATCTTTCAGTAGTGTAAGGGATTCTACCTTTCTCCATATATCATGGAAACTGCCCATTGGTCTGAAATTGCTGGAATTGCGTGCCTGTAACTATCACAGACATGGTTATATTTTGTGCCATTAAAGACCCTTCTGCCAACTGCAGGCAAAGAAGAGAGACCTATTTTAAATCTGTAAGAAATGATCTAGAGAACAACCAAGAAAGGCTGTTCTGCAAGCTTGGAAATTGTTGGCTTCCTCTGCTTAGATACATTGACAGAACAGTCTATACTTTTACAAATGGGTGGGAATTGCCAGTATTATTTAGACACAAAACATGATGAAGCATGTTACCTGGGAGGACACCACGAATATAATATGGGATGCAGACTAAGAATCTTTTTTGGAATCAGCTAAGCACTAGTAATTGACATAATATAAAATATTGCTCAAAGGACTCCACCAGACTTATAATTTACTTTTATGTATTGGTAGTATTCACATAGAGGCAGCAGGGAAAATTTTCCAGTAGAGGTCAGATTGTGTTGAAAAATGCTTTACGGTTTCAAGAACATAGGTAAAGTATCTGATCAAAGTTGTGGTTGTATGGGCTCATCTTCCAGCCCCTCAAATTCCCATGGGGTCATAATTATAACAGCTTTCAAGTGCACGGTAGAAAACCAAATCTGATTTTTCCCGAATTGCTCTTACTTTTACTGCTGACTTGAAGCACTGTCTAGGTCATGGTGAGTGTTTTAGAAAATAGTGTTTAAAGAATTATTCAGAGTGAAAGTTAAATCTGTTGTCTGGCCAACGTGCTGGTCTGTCAGTCCAAACAGGGTCACTGTGGCTACAGACTGGCACTCTGTGCAAACTACCATGTCCAGAAACTTCAGAAAAAGGGTTCAGAAGGACCACAACAGTATATTTCTGCCATTACAAGAAAATCACCCACAGTGTTTGCTTCGGGGCTAGGCAAAGATAATATTCCAAGTGGAGCTTCTTCTTACAAAAGGAAAGTAGTAACAAGCTGCTTGGTATATAAAGTGGAGGGGAGCTGGCTGGGAATGCAGCTGCTCGCTCACTCCTCCCCACTGCCCCTGCTGGTGGGATGGGGAGGAGAATTGGAAAAAAAGTAAAACTCATGGGTTGAGATAAGAACAGTTTAATAGTTAAAATAAAATATAAATAATGATAATGATAATAACAACAACAACAACAACAATAATAGTAATGACAAGGAAGATAACAAGAGAGACATAAAACCCAAGAAAGACAAGTGATGCACAGTGCAATTGCTCACCACTTGCTGACCTGCACCGGCCTACTCCCTCCAGTTTATATACTAAGCATGATGTCCTATGGTACAGAATAGCCCTTTGGGTAGTTTGGGTCAGCTGTCCTGGCCATGCTCCCTTCCAGCTTCCTGTGCACCTCTTTGCTTGCAGAGCATGGGGAGCTGAAAAATCCTTGACTCAGGATAAGCGCTACTTAGAAACAACGAAACCAGCAGTGTGTTATCAACATTATTCTCATACTAAATCCAAAATACAGCACTGTTCCAGCTACTAGGAAAAAAATTAACTCTGTCCCAGTCGAAACCAGGACACTAGTCTAGCTGGATAAAGTGTTTGCAGGTGGGCTGGTCTCTGCTATGGCATCTCACTGGTGCCAGTTTATTCAGATTTTTTGCCTAACAGAAGACAAGGCTTTGCAGTTTCTGCAGACTAAGCTCCTGTGTTAGAGGAGGGAGGACCTGGGATACCACTTAGAGAGACCAATGTTTAGGGCAGGGACTATTTTGACCATAAGCCTTCTTTAGCAAATGTTTGAATTTGGAGTTGAACATAATGTCCTAATTTTCAGAGGTTTTGATATAAATATAGTCACCATTTAGGAAAGGTATAAAATACTATTTCCCCCAAACCCACAACACTTTTGGGACAGGAAATATATGCAAAATCTGTACTCATAATACCATACATAAAATAGATATGCTGTAACATTCCATTCAGAAATTACAGGGCAAGCACAAATAAAATATAAAATTTCTTAATTTGAATATATACTAATTAAGTAATTGTTAATTATTCTGACTCACTTCTCAGAATGGCAAAAAGACTAGCACCTAAGTTGAGAAAGAATTTTTCTAACTTTACTGTGTTCTTTACTAACTCTTTGAGGTACTCTTCAGTTTTAATGGTACATCATGTTCACTAATTTAGCTCCTGAGTGTAAAACTTGAGAAGATGAGCTCTGCTGAAGAGACAGGGAAGAAGGGAGGAACATCCCTCCCTCCCGCTCCTTACAAGCACAAAAGGGGAATCATTCAGAGGAGTCTTTCCAAGAAGGAGCATCACCTCCACCATTTCCCAGCATGATATGCAGAAAAGCCCTGATAGGCAGAAGGAACAAAATGCATAAGCAGGTAGCTGGATGATGTGTGCACAGTGGTAGTCCTCTTTGTCCTGCCCAGGTGGTCAGCTCCCTACAGGAACAGGACCTCAGAATATTGGGTTGGAATTTTTTCCTAGTTAAGGGGATGTAAACTTCCTGCCAGAGGTCAGGCAGATTTCACTGGGGTAATAAACTTCGCCACTCACACACAGGAAACTGTTAAGAACAGGGCTGTCCTCCTAAATTTCAGGTTACTTTCTGGTACATACACTGTCCACCCTTCATTTTAAGTCAGGCTGCAGTAAACATTTAAAGGAATGCATTGATCTATTTGATAGAAGAGGGTTTGTGAAATCATACAGTAAACATCTAACCATTCAAAAATCTGACTCTGTGTCTTTTAAGGGATCAAAGCATGGTTGCTTCTCCTAGCTCTTCGGCGGTTGTTGGCACCAGTGTGGTTTCTGATTTAGCAGACAGTGCTGCCGTGTCCAACGATTGTAAATTGAGTTCATGTTCTACCCTGAACCTGTATCAATCAGTCGATTTGCTGCATAAAGCACAATGAGGTGGGTCATGCTTATCCACAGGCTGCTTCTCTACAGGCTGCCCCTCCTGCCTGTTGCCATCTCTCCGCTTGTCTGTTAACACCGCAGTGGACAAAGCTTCATGCTCCCACTCTTTCTGATATGGTCTGAAAACAAACAAACAAAAAATTGTAACATGTGGTCCCAGGTCATGTGTCTGCATAGTAAGTCAACAGTAAACAGCACAGAGCTCTGCAGGGAACCTTGTTTAGATAACACCAGGTATCAGTTAGTTACTTTGTTTTGCACAAAATATAATACCTCACTGTTTGGGGCCTGGATTTAGTCCCATTTAGAAAAAAAAAAAGGAAATTAGCACATAGAACTGAAAGTAATGAAGTAAAAATATGGATCACTGCCTATAGTTTATTTGTCACTGCCAGTTGACTGAAGCACCTATCATTTGTTGCAGAAGAGCAAACTCTCCTTCAGACAGTTGTCTGTTGGTGCGAGAGATTGATGCACAATGAGTCATTGTATATGGCAGAATTCTTTCTACAGGAAGAAATGGAGAAAATTTAGCAGAAAAAAAGCCTTTTTTTAATGTAATTTCAAGAAAGAAAAGCATGCTTTCCCAATCATCTTCAAGACATTTCCTTTAGGATTAATTTCTTGTTTCAGTTCTTGAAAACTTTATTTCTTTTAAAAGAAATTAATTTGTACTATTAGAGTATATGAAAGAATTCCTGAAATAAACATTCCTCTTGCTTTATTCTTTCCTTCTTCTTTTTCACTTTGACTCTATCTTTTTCCTCATCTTTTTTTTAATCTCATGAAAAGGGATAGTACATATTTAATGAAAGTACCATAAGGCTTTTTTAGTTAGCCTGAATGGTTTTCTTCCCAAGTATAAATTTGTATTCTCTGTGATTCTTTGTGATATTTGATTCTCTGCATACCTGCAGGCCACACTGTTAAAGGTCAGTTTAAGATTTTCTCAGTTATTTCTGCTCAATTTAAAGTTGACACTTTTGGGGAAGACTGAGAACTGCATAATGGTTATGGTCATGCAGTGATCAGAAAAAAATGCTACAGCATATCTCTGGAGGCAATAGTCCACTTTAGCTATTTCTGTGCTGTGTGTGTACCTCTGTGTTGGTATGTGTGGGTTTGCAGATGTTCTGTTCCCAAGAGGGCAACACAAACATGCCTGAGGTATAATCTTCTGCTGAGTTACTATTGTATCCTAGATAACTGAGAACTTTTACTTAAAGCTTTTGCACTGTGGCCACATAAAATGCTGGGACATCATGAAAGAAACATTTGCATTTATATATGCACCCATTCAGAAAAGTTCAAAGCTCCCTCCATACACTTCTTGTTCTTTGTTACCCTCTCACTGGAAGCAGTACTTACTCTTTGGGTACTTCTTGTTGTAATGCTGGCCCTGAAAAGAATATATGTTTTCAAAACCACATCGATACTGATAATATTTCATTTGAACTAGCTAATGAGGCAATATTTCTACCTGAAAAGTGAGATGATGCTTGAAATGCAGATGCCGGGAGTCCTTCCCAGGTCCAAGTTCTGGGTGCATGCCTTGACTGCATTTCAGCTCCAAGGCAAGGTCTGGGCATGAGCTCCACACTTCAGTGTGGTTTCCAAGACAAGTAGGAAACTTCAGGGATCTTCACTCTGCGATGTTGTCAGGATGACGACTGTCCACAGCCCTACAGCACAAGGAGGAAGGCAACTATTTGCTGCTCCAGGTATATTTTGTAAGTCCAGATTTGCATTATGGTGATGATGATGATGATGATGATTGTGGGCTGTTCTAGCCCATGTGACTGTTTGAAGCACTAAATTACTGCTTTTGATTGGTATAGCTCTATACATGGAGCATGCATGGAGCGTTTTTGTTTTTTTTTTTCTTTTTTTCCCTTATGGGATTTTCTCGGTGATGGCCAGATACAGAATTACAGGTGGTTCTGAACATGTTTTCTGCCAGGTCTATTCATGGCATACCTGGCCTTCCAAAATGAAAGGCCTGAAGAAGTTCAAGAGCTTAAAGATCAGAAACTAAATAGAGGTTAAAAAGTTGAAATAACAGGTAATGTAAAAACTAATGTTATAAAGCCCCTGATAAAGGGTTTGTTTGTTTTGTTTGGGTTTTTTTTGTGGAGTTTTGTGGTTTGTTTTGTTTTTAAAAAAAAACAAGTAATTATGTTGGAAACAGATGTGGGAAAGTTCCATTTTCTAACTGCTGACACAGGTGATGCATGGAAGTAAAGATGAGGTAGTATTTGGCCAAAGCTCTGCCCTCAGACATACGTATTTAGATTCTATCCAATGACCCTGTCTTTCACACCTCTTGTGCAAGTGGAGGGCAGGTTGGAGGAGTCAGCATTACTGTTTTCTGAATTATTCTGAATTCAGGTTTTGTTCTTAAAGCTTTCAGAAAAGTGTTGAGAGTTACAAAATACCCCAGAGTTGTCACAAAACTCTTAAAACCATAGCCACATCTATGTAGGAATCATATGCTCCAAGAGATGTTGTCCTCCTGCACAGATGCTGCAGTGCCAATGGGTGAAATCTTTGAGCTTTCTGTGTGATATGTTAGCACAAATTTCAAATATAGAAGTGATTTAGGAGTTTAAAACCCACTGACTTTCAATGAGATTTAGCCTTTTAAGTGCCTAATTCACCTAAATATATTGAGCTCTTAGGCATTTTACAGCTTCTCTTTCATTGCACTGATTTCTCTGTTTGGAAGCAGTCTTTAAAACTATACTTTTGAAAGTGACTTTTCATCTTCAGGAATTCATGTCTGTATCTATGGTCTATTCAGACTGATATTTAGTTTTCCTTTGAAATACACTGGACTATTGATTTCCTCTCCTTCATTTTCCTCTTCACCCAGATTCTCTAGAGAAACAAATAAAAATACAGGGAAAATATCTGCAAAAGAAGAGGATATACTCCTCATACATGGGGACAATTACAACTGAGGAACAGTACGGACTGCTGAAATTGAAATTTCAGTTCATGATAAAAGCAGCCTTTCATCATCTAGGAAACATCAATACAGGCAAATGGAGGTTGGACACATCCTATAATGAACATATCAGAAAAGGAAATAATTTTGCTCTTCTATTGATTAAGAGAGTCACTCTGGTGCAAAAAAAAAATTTCCATTCACTTTTTGCAGAATTCTTTGGGAATAACTCTGTGAAGGATGATTTTAAACAGAAAATTTAGCAAAATATTGGAACAGAAAAGGAATGACAAAAATGTTACCTTTCATCATCACAGAAGGCTGGAGTTCGATAGGTTTTTCCCTATTAAGCTACAGAGTCAGTCAATAAATAAATAAATAAATATTGTTGGACTACCTCAGCTGTATTAGGATTATGCCACCTGCAAAATGGTTGCTACCTGCTATTAACTGTTGGTAAGGAGAAAAAGTGCCTGCTGTTAATGAATAATTACCTGAATGAAAAAAAGGCAGAACTACTCTAGTTGTCTAGCTGTCTTGCTGTTCTTGGGAGCCAGAGATTGTGGTCATAAAAATTTCCATTCTGCAAATATTTATCACCTGTAACACATTCATCTCCATAGTTGATGATGGATTTTCCCACTGAAAAATCCATTCTTTGTGATGGATGTCCATGGCAGTGGCCTTGCATTGAGGCAGTCTTGTGACAAATCTTATAGTAGAGTTTGCTTCAGCTGACATCTGCCATCTTCACCTTACTCAGACTGCTGTTTCAACAAAGCTTGCTGTTGCTATGCCTGGAGTTGGTAATTCCCAGGCAAAACATATCCAGGCCTTATGCACTTGAATGGGGCAGAAGAAGGACAACGTATGCCGGTTTCTCCCGCTTGTATGCCAGGTCACCTTTATCCTACCACTATCCTGCAGCAGCCATACAAGTGCCACAAAGACAAATACTGCATGTATGGCCACATGTAACCTCTAAAGATGCACACAAGATGCATCCTGCAATCCAAACACTGGCACATATTCTCACCTTATTCAACGTTTTTGAGCTTAGTTTAATTACCCTGCAAACTGCATTGTAGTGAGCAGGTGGGTATGTGCAGCAGATCTGCTAGATCAGATTAAAATTGCCAACCATGCCTCAGTTCTGCTGGCTTCATTTTTACTTCATACACAAGGGCAGGCCTCCAGTGTTGGAATAGGAGGAGGTGAAAGACAGCTTTTATGTACTTATATATTGTTGTAAAGTTTTGTGTGCAGAGATAGAAAAATGACTCTGTCTGGCAAAATTGGTATGCCCCAAATCTGCTCCTTAAGCCTTCCAGAAATTCACAGGACTGAAAAGAAACCCTTTATCCAATCAGTAAAGCAGCTGTAATGCAGCCTTCCACATTTAGATTTTAAATTACAATTAAAACAATAAGAGACCAAGACTAAAAAAACTTTAAGCACCATGTCATAGTGAGTCATCAATACCTTATACTTGTGAGCAATGATTAGTTAGCAAACTAACTGTCCCTGCCCAAAAATAATGAACTGAGAATAAATCAGATTTTAAAAACACCACCTATAACCTCCTGTCAGGTACAGAATTGTAACTGTCTTTAAAAATCTTACCATAAAAATGGCTTTTCAGCATGTCCAGAAGAACAAAATGAGGTTACATCACTAGTTTCTTATAGAACACAGTAGATAGAAGCCATATCATCCTGTGAAAAATATGTAACAAAAATACTTCATGTATTTTTTAAAAAGTAATTTTTATTGTCATACTATACCTTTTGTTTTGTTTTTGTTTTTGTTTTTTTTAATTTCAGCATCTTGTGGCTGTTTCTTTGTTCACATGAGTCTTGCTAGTGAAAGACTGTCTGACAGCTGCAGGAGGTAGTGCCACCTTGCGCATTTTTACAGAAGGTCTGAAACAAAAGTGGTCATGGTGCCCTGCCACAGTACTTCCGTCTGAATAGTGGGAAGTACTTCTTCTGTTTTAAGGAGTAATTTATTTTCTGTCAGTGACTAAGGGGGCTTAATGGTATCAAGCACCTGTGTTAGCCGTAGAAACTATACAGCCAGTTGATTAAAAACTGATTGAAAATGGTTTACATTCCTCGTGGCCCTTCACTAGGATAGAATAATAAAGAATGCTTGATGGGCTACTTCTTAGGCAGAAAGAAATTTGCTTTTCACCACCTGAGAAACTGGGAAGCATGGGACAGCTCTGTGTCCATGGATTAGAAACTGGGATCGTGACTAGGCTGCAGCTGGGCAGGCTGGCTGGTGAAAGCTGGAGAAACACTGGCAACAAGCATTTTAGAAATACTTCACATAGACCTGATTAAAAAAAAAAAAAAGGATAAATATAAGTTGTCCTCTGCAGCCTACTCTGACTCCAGATATTGGCAGAGCCACAGACCCCTTCCTTCTTGTGTAACTGCTGTCCTGGTGTGAACTGCAGACCATAACTGAAGCCTCATCTCTCTGCCAAGTGTGTAAGTAAAAGGGCAAGTCCAGTGATTAAGGGGTATTTAGCTAAAGAGAAGACGTTTCAGTAGTTTTTAAATAAAATCAAACTTTTATTCCAGGAAACAGAGAAGAATAAGAGGAAAACAGTAAACATAAAGACAAGCAGAACAGTGAAAGCTCAAAACTGGATCTCTAATGCATTTCAGATCAGTGGTTGGATAGGAGAACAAACAGGAGCCAGTCAAGGTAAAAGGGTGCTGGGGAAGTTTTTTAAGGTTTTCAATGAAACAGAACAAAAACATTAACATATCAGTTTGAGTCAAACTAAAAAAACATTTTGTTTCAGTTGTGAATTATTTAATCTCATTCTGATCTTATTTTTCTAATGAAGACAGTTTTTAAATGAAGAGGGGGTTTTCAAATGCTAAGTTGGAAGGGTTTGCTTCTCAAAATGACATGTTTCACCATTTCTTTAATGAAGCATTTCATTTTGAAAATGTCAAAACATTTTACTTGCACGTTTTCAGAATAAAATGTTTTGAGAGTTTGAAACCTCCCCTTTTCTGGCAAAAGTATTAGCAGAGTTCAATGCTGATTGAGATTTTTAACACCTGACTCCCCACCCTCCAGCCTTGCAACACACATCCAGAACTCATACTCTGTGGTGATTCTAGTGTTTGCCAAAAAAAAAAAAAAAGTCCAAAACCTTTCTGAGCAACAAATAGATTACTCATCAATCACACAGCAGTGATCAAACAGAACCACTCTCACCTCACAACAGTGCAAAGCTCTAGGTGCTTCTCCACAAGCATCAAACCTGTAAGAAAAGTAAAAAAATGAAAGTACAAAAAATTTCTGAATTGGTATTCATAACAATCTCCTCCTGAGTATCTCATTTGTATGATGGAAGACCTCTAAGACCCTTACTTGAACCTATTGATGCTTAAAATGTTTGTGTTGTTTTTCTCTTCCAACTCTTTTTGCTTTTATATTTTTATAACCCTGTTGTTCTGAGCTTTGGGCACTTAGAAATTTCCACTATTGTTTAATCATCTATATTCATGGTCTGTGTCTTTCAGACACTGTGACTGTTTCATTGTGCCCTACATCTTCTTGTTTCTCCAAATAAGAGTTTTGTTTGCCTTTTGAACTAACTTTTTTTATTTGTCTACAGAAGTGGGAGGGTGAAGATTTAAATTTTCAGTTTTTAAAGGACTAATCATGTGGCCTATCCAATGGAAAAGCTAGTTTGTCTCTCCACTTGCTCACCATTAGTCCCACAGAAAACCTCTCAACAGCTCATATAGTGTTGACTCCATCTTTCTTCCTTCTGAGGTATTTGAGTTGCTGTCATATAAAAATAATAGTATTTATTATCATTATTCATAAACATTACAGTAATAATAGTAACAATATTATTATTAGAAACCAATTAGAAAAATAAGAAATAAAACCTGTAAAGTTTCACTATGTGATTAATTATATTTTTATAATGAACTATTAACTGGGGCAGGAATTACCACATACCCTTTTACTTATGTGAATAAAAGATAACATGATGATTCTAAGAATAACAGATATTCTAAGAAAGGGACAGTCACGGCTTATAACTCCAGAAAGAAGAGTCAGGAAATAAACCTCTACCTTTACAGGAAAGACTGAGGTGCAGAAAATGGGAGGGACAGACTTATCCTCCTGCTGGTCATGTAACACGTTGAACGTGTTGTGTCTGTTACATGCCACTCTGAGGCATTGCAAATATTGCATAGGGACATAAACTGATGACCGTTAGGTGTGGCAATGCTGAGCTTGACTCTCTGAATCTAGGCCTACATTCCCTGTTTCTTTGCTGAAGCACTGTGCACAGCAGTCTACTCAGTTAATGCAGAATTATTTTGTAATAATTACTTCCACAATTTATAAATTATATGGTGTTGTATAATATATAACAGCACAGATTACATAATGCACATAAGTACACATAAGTACATAATGTCTTAACAAAAAATGCCCTAACACTGCTATTATACTACAGCAAAACAAATTATTGCAAAGTGACTCAACTTGTTTTTCTCTCTAGTAAATGAATCATAATGCTTTAACGCCTTCAGATAGTCTGCAATTAAATGAACAACAAATAAATCTCAAATGACCACACAGAGATGTTAGAGTGCTCAGAGCAAAAAGATGTGAAAAGAAGGGGAGAGAAAGAAATTATACACTGAGAGATAAAATATTGTACATGTTTAAGCACGACAGCACTGAAACTGCTTTGCACTTTTCTTTTTACTACTTTTTTTTATTTACTTCCTAATAATATTTTATTATATAGTCTAATGACAGTTAGTATTTACTAGAAAGTGAAACTATCAGGTTTTTTATATTAAATGTAACTGTAGATTTAAAAGAGTAGTTCTATTTAAAAGAGTAGTCTACAGCTTACACTGCAGTTCTCATCACATTCTGTTTTCCTCAATGTGACCTTTCTGTGATCTGTGAATTGGGTTTAAAAGATTTAGGATTTCATAACAATTTTACCCTTTATAACTCATTAATTGCTTAGCATACTCTTAGTAGTCTATTCTGTAAACAGGAGAAAGAAAATAGGCTACAAGAGTAGAATATAAAGAGAATTAAATACACTGGAAGCAATTTAGAATATGGAGACATTATAGTGCTTTGATGTGACCCTGATTAGTGATTAGTGTGCTCAGTGCTGCTATTTGCTCAGCATGAAAAGGAACAGAGAAGGTGGCAGTGCATTGGCCTCAGTTGTTTTTTTCAGCCCTCAGATCATATAAAGAATATTTTGCACGTGGTGTAGCACAAAGACATGGGCATCATATCACTTTGCAGATGTCAAGTACTTTGTGAGATCTTTTGAATATGTTTTTCATCCATTTTACAGATGGTTCTGGTTCAAGTAAGAAAATTTCTAAGACTTGCAAATTCACTTGTGTTCGACTTTTTCTAACTCCGTCAGAAAAGCACACTAAGGAGTAACAATTTTCTATTGGTTTCTATCTTGAATAGCAAATTTCCACTATAAGACCTTTACTGGAATGGTTGCATGTGGCAGTAGAATAACCACAACATTTTCCATCTCTCTGTGCTGTTATAGACTAGAAGGAAAAGTAAACTCCCTGATTCCTGCAAAGAAGATGATGTGAAATGATCCTTATACTAATGCACAGCTATGTAAACAGATGCATAGCAAACAAGTGGTGAAAACAAGAGCTGATGTATGAGTCTGAGTTCCTGGCTGCCTACACAAGAGCACTGCTGCCACAAAGAAGAGAAAAAAGCAGAATGACCACGAGAAAGTATTTTTTTCATTTTAGATTTAAGTCACTTATGATGGAGATGGTTTTAAAAAGTGCAAAGTATGAACAAAAGAAACAAAAATTAGTAAGTAAAACAGTTTCTGTCCCAATGTAATTTTAAATTGTCCTTTTGATCTTTTGTAAAGTAGCCCCTACAGTTTTGTTTTGTCACCATTTTGGAGAGAGTAATACGTCCTACAGTTCTACTGTGTTTTTACTTTTCAGAGTTCTCTGTAGATTTTTCAGCCATGTTGTGACAAAATTAATTCTAAAAAAAAAGTGTTCTTAATGTAAGTATGTGTTGCATGTTACAAACAAGACTCATCAGGTTTATTGTCACACCATGCATCCTGTATTTCAAATGTATTTCACAGGGTCATAATCTCATTGAGATTTTAAATTTGGTTACCAACTTTCTGTAAGAGCAGTGGCATATAAGACACCAAGTCCAGAAGATGGCATTTAACATTGTGTAGAGAACAAACATTTGTCTTATCTTTTCCGAGTCACTTGCATATTATACTGAATTCCTAATAGGACTTAAATGGAGAATGAGACCTTTCTTTGCAAGAAAGTTTCATTCTGTTGAAAATTATACTAAATGGACAGTTATAACATGTATTTTTTGTTACAGATTTCTTAGTGTACATCAGACCTGTTGTACATGATGCCAAGCACAGTGATTGCTTTCCCAGGTGCTGGTCTTGTGAAGCTGCCAGATCTGAGGTGATACATGACATATTTCTTTATTTGCAACCCACACTTCCAGAGGAAGGGAAGACCTGCTTACCGTGTCCATGACATAAAGGAACTTTTTGCATTAGAAATATTGTTTGCTATCTGGCATATGCACTTTCCTAAAGAAATTTCATACTGTAGCCTTATATGCATGAGAAAGAGAAAAAGGACAAAGTCAGAGTGAGAGAGAAGATGAGGTTGCTTGAATTGCTTTTTGTGGAACAAATACAGTTCCTAAGGGAGAAATCAGTTGTTCTCATTTAAAATGCTGAATTCTGTCCCCCTGCTCCCCCCCACCCCTCATATTGAACTCTGAATGATTACTAGTTATATTTCACCAATTGAACTCTAATGTAAGCATCTTCACAGTGAAGTAGACAATCTTTAGATGAAGGAATAAACAGAGTGAAAAAATTAATTACAGTATTAACCTCTTCCCTCTTTTCATTCTGTTGTTATGGTAACAAGAGATTCAAAAGTGTTATATACAAGACATGACACCAGAATAGTACAGTATTTGTATCTAAAGTCTGGAGAAATATTTTACAAGTACCATACAGAGTATAAGATATTTATTCCATGTGACTGTTCCTTAATCACAGAGTAACAAATGAGACTATAGCACCCTGTTCATACCTTTCTAAGACGGCAATGGTTCTTTTTTAAAAAAATAACAAAAGCCAAGAAAAAAATGTATTCCACGGGATTAGTCATAAAGACAATGTCCTGACAGAATTACAAAAAAATGGAGACCACTAATTTTAACATGCAAATGTAGACTTTTGATATAAATCCAGAAATCTTACCTACCAATGACCTACAAGGATTTCCCATGTCAAGAACAAAATCCCACAAAATTCTTGTGCCATTCTAAACCTGAACAAGATGAAATCTTTTTATCTCCTGAAGTGGGAAATTTGATTTCTTTTCTTTCACCACACAAACCTTCTGAAGCAATTAAACAAAATAGATAAGGTACCTCAAAATTTGTGACAATCATGACACTTTCTTGAAAAACAGATGAAAATGAGGAGAACATGTTTCCTAGATGGGGAATTATCAAGTTGGAACAGTAACTTTTTAAGAAGTAAGACAGTTCAATTCCTGTCCCCATACTCAGTCAAAACATCAGATGACCACAGCAATATGAATCATTCCAGGGTCCTTTATCACACATAAATAGGAATACGGTAAAATCTGTTCTGAAGGCAAACTTGTGGTTAAAAAAGTTAGTTTTAGAGAGAGAGAAACAGGCATGAACAATATTGTTCTTGAGGTATCAACAGAAAAACATCCAATTAACAGAGTGGTCTGAGTTATAAAAGAAATTAAATAAATTACTTCAACTGGCAGAAAAGAGACACTAAAAGGTCCGACTGCAACTTTCTGATAACATGGAGGAGAGCTGAAGAGAGATTTAAGCAGTATTATACTTCATGTATGCGAAAAGTGCTAGGAAACAGGAATACATTTGGAAGGTAATTTTATTTCTTGATACTAGCTGGTTATGAAGCAATTAGTGCTTTTAATACTTTTCATTTAACTCCTGCAGAGGAGGGAAGCTTCAAAAGCTCACTACAAAGTTGTGATGAGCAACACACTCCACTTTGAAGTGAAACATGGAAGAGCTGTATTTTTAAAGAAAGTGTAAAAAGGAAGCCTGGTGGAGGCTAAAAGTCAATTTACAATTTTACTTGTGTTACTGTATCCCTCAGAAGAGCCCAGGTTCTGCCTTGAATTTGGGATGAATTATTACATGTGCCTGCTGAGCAACTGTTCTGACTAGGTGGGTGCTTGTAACAAAACCAAAAACTAAAAACCAAGCCATAATTTGCCTTCATAGGTGAAACCTGCATTTACACCCACTGCAGCTTTCCTCAACTGTAGACCAGAGAAGCCCGCCTGTATTCTTCAAAGCTTATACCAAGTGTCCCTGTGGCCTTACGAATGTTAAAATGAAAATGAAAACAAAGAAAGAATTAAAAAGTAAGGTTTGCTTGCTGACCATGGCTATTATTATTCTGAAAAAGATGCTGGGCTTATCTGCAATGGGAAGTAAAGGTCATAGTATGGTAGGGGTGGCAAATGAGGTACTGCTGCAGAAGCATCTGTATCATCAGAGTTAATCACAGGTGCTGTCAGAGGTAATTGGCATTCTGCTGCAAGGCCGTTTGGACTCCACTACAATACTGGGCACCATCAGGACAACAAGAAAGGCTTTTTAGTCAGTGGATTGATGATAAGGATTATCCTTCTGTTAATGCTGATTTTTGTTAGCCTTTGATTGTGAAAGGAGTTGTAGGGAGCTGTTACTGTGGATGCTCTGGTGAGCACTGAAACTCCTTTGTGAAATGGTGGAGACCCTCTTACATTCACGGTGTCTGATGCAGAGCTCAGACAGTGAAGGAAGTAGACATCTGAAACTCTGTTTGACCCTGAAAAATTATATAATGTCACACTAGTACCTCCATCATTTGAATTTGTTGGAGAGGTTGAAGTTAAGCAATGAAGTCAATGACATTGATGGCCGTATTTAGGATCCAGCATGATTTCTTGAACAGAGCTGCTTCCTGAACTGGGGCTAATGGGATATATTTTTAGAGGCCTGAAAAGCAATTAGGGACCCAATTTCCTGTAATTTGCTTAATCATGTTACAAACTAGTAATACAAGTGAACCAGTCCTAATTTCTCATGCTTAATAGAGCACATTTCCTAAATCACCTCTTTTTTTTCATTTTTTCCTATAATCAAAAGGTGTATTTGCCTTTGCACCATCTGTTAACTACAAGACTTGCCAGAATGAGCAGAGAATGTAAATTAGGTCATGAATATTGAAGTTCACTTTCCTTTTCTTTGATTATGTTGTTTTAAAGAGTCAATTCATTTTCTATTTATTTTTTATGCAAGACTGAGCTAGGAGACCTTTGAAAATGTCTATGACTCACTGAAGGTTTCTTAATTCTTGTGATCTTTGAAAGCAGTTTTGAAAAAATTGAGAAGAGGGGTTTTTTTGTCCATCATATAAAATGAGAGGGAAGACAGGTCCCAGGAAAGACAAAGTGGAACTCTCTCCCTCTTCCCAGTGTTGAGGTTTTTTTCCAAGAATTTTACAAAATTATGAAGAAGAATAAATCTATTGTACAAATACTTTATTTTAGAATTTAAATTAAGTAGATGAGGATCATGATAGAACTTGGCTTTGTGTTATCATTGTAAGTGATAACTTGTTCATAATGGTTTATGAGGATATCATAGAATCTTAGAATTATAGAATAGTTTGGGTTGGAAGGGACCTTTAAAGGTCATCTAGTCCAAGCCCCCTGCAATGAACAGGGACATCTTTAACTCGATCAGGTTGCTCAAACCCCCGTCCAACCTGACCTTGAATGTTTCCAGGGATGGGGCATCTACCACCTCTCTGGGCAACCCATTCCAGTTTTTCTCCACCCTCATAAAAAATTTCTTCCTTATATCTAGTCTGAATCTACTCTATTTTCATTTAAAAACATTACCCCTTGTCCTACCACAACAGGCACTACTAAAAAGTCTGTCCCCGTCTTTCTTATAAGCCCCCTTTAAGTACTGGAAGGCTGCAATAAGGTCTCCCCAGAGCCTTCTCTTCTCCAGGCTGAACAACCCCAACGCTCTCAGCCTTTCCTTATAGAAGAGGTGTTCCATCCATCTGATCATTTTTGTGGCCCTCCTCTGGACCTGCTCCAATAGGTCCATGTCTTTCTTGTACTGGGGACCCCAGAGCTGGATTCAGTACTCCAGGTGGGGTCTCACCAGAGTGGAGTAGAGGGGCAGAATCACCTCCCTTGACCTGCTGGCTACCCTGCTTTTGATGCAGCCCAGGATATGGTTGGCTTTCTGGGCTAAAGGCACAGTGTCAGCTCACATTCAGCTTTTCATCCACCAGGACCCCCAAGTCCTTCTCTGCAGGGCTGTTGTCAATCCCTTCATCCCCCAGCCTGTATTGATACAGGGGTTGCCCCAACCCAGGTGCAGGACCTTGCCCTTGGCCTTGTTGCACCTCTTGAGGTTCACATGGGTCCACTTCTTGAGCTTGTCCAGGTCCCTCTGGGTGGCATCCAGTCCCTCAGGTGTAACCACACCACTCAGCTTGGTGTTGTCTGCAAACTTGCTGAGGGTGCACTCGATCCCACTGTCCATGTCATTGATGAAGTTAAGTGTTGTATAATAAAAGTATCATATTGCTCAAGTCTCATTCAGTGTGGATGTCCAAAGAAGTGTACACACAAACAAATGAAGAAACAGAAATGGTCTTAAAATCTGTAGTAATCTGACCAGAGCCTGCACCTCAAATACTGTGCTCAGTTTTGGGCCCCTCACTACAAGAAAGATATTGAGGTCCAAAGAGCAATGAAGCTGGTGAAAGGTCTAAAGCACAAGTCCTATGAGGAGTGGCTGAGGGCACTGGGGTTGTTTAGCCTGGAGAAAAGGAGGCTGAGGGGAGACCTTATGGGTCTCTACAACTATCTGAAAGGAGGTTGTAGTGAGGTGGGCGTCAGTCTCTTCTCCCAAGTAACAAGCAGTAGGATAAGAAGAAATATCCTTAAGTTGTGCCAGGGGAGGTTTAGATTGGATATTAGGAAAAATGTCTTTACTGAAAGGGTTGTCAGACATTGGAACTGCCTGCCCAGGGAAGTGGTTGAGTCACCATCCCTGGAGTTATTTAAAAGATGTGTAGACGTGGTGCTTAGGGATATGGTTTACTAGTGGACTTGGTAGTGTTAGGTTGATGGTTGGACTTGATGATTTTTAAGTGTCTTTCCCAACCTAAATGATTATTCGAGTCTATTCTATCATTCTGTGACATCCCACCTCACTGCTCAGATCTACTTGGTGTTTGGTAAAAGCAAGCAACTAATCCATGTGCTTTGCTTTCCTGCATGGCCACTACTAAATACTTCCTCTGGGGAAATCCCCAGATTCACCTTCTGACTGAGGTAGTCTCACTTTTGTCTGAGCTATTCTTTTGGACTCGTAGGTATTCTGGGGGACAGCTACTTAAAAGAGCTAATCAAGTTCATATAATAAAGGAATAGGGATTTGAGACTTGGTTCTTGTTGCAACTGTTTATCCATTGTTCAGTTATTTAGACAGTACTTTATTTTTCTTTTCATAGCCTGTTGACTGAAAACAAATCAATGCCTATTTTGCTCCACTTGTTTCAGTTTGAGAACAGTAGCAACATCCAAAAGACATTTTAATGTCATGAGCCAGAAGCCCAACTGCAAAAGACCTAAGGTTTAAAAACAAGGCACAATTTTATTTTTGTTTTGGTACACAGAGGTACAATATAGCACAACCTATCTAGGTATGAGTTGAAAGTCTCATAAAGTTGCATGTGAGCAAATAATTAGACATGAGTAAAGTTTTTGATTAAATTTGTAATTTATTCTGCTTAATTGGCCTTACTGAAACAATAAATTCTTTAGTACATTCACTATTCTAAACTGTACATAAACTTCAAATGAATAGTTCTCTGCCAGCAAAGTCTGTTTGAGTACCTGCATGCAGCAATACTGAATACATATGACTGTAACAATAGAAATTAACTTTTAGTTATCTATTTGCTAAAATTATTTGGAATGTGGAGTTCACAGTTCTGTGTTGGTTATTTACATAAATCATCCAATCTGGAGCTATAAACAATACTATATTTTAAGCAACTCATTAATCTTGTTGATTTATAAATCAGTTACAATCAGGTGCAACTGATTATGCAATTCAAAATTCAGTTGAAAGTGTTGCAAATACATCAAACTGCATTTTATTTTTGAATGTGAATGATTATTAGGAGCTCAGGTCTTTTTACCGCTGACTTTGCTGTAATCATAGTTCTGTGTAGCATGCTGTCACAAACTGTGATGGACAGACCAGGTAAGGGGTGTGGTGAGTTCCGAGTTCCCTCAGGTTAAATTAAGGTGAAATGACACCAAACCATCAGTTGAATGTTTTATTTATGGCAGAAGCAACCTGAACTTGGAAGGTGTAACAGTAGGTGGCCGGGTTTCTCATAACAAGAATTGGCATGGAACTACCTCAGTAAATTGTGTAACCCGCGGCAACCTTATACATCAGTTCAGGGAAGACAATAAGGAGAGCCCTCCCATTGAGTCAGGAGGTTCAGAGCAGACCCCCTTGTTTTCTAGACTCCTTTTCAGAGAGGAGCTCAGGGGCGGCTGGATGCATCCTAGTCCCAGACTTGGTCAATGGTTTTATGTCTAAAGGGATGAGGTGTAGGGATTATGAAAAAGGAGGGGAGGGAGAGAGACAGGAAGAGGAAGAGAAAGATTTCACCAGTCCTGGATCCAACATTGGTCCAGTCAGCCTAAGGGTCCAGTTCCAGAGAGCACACACACATGGGGCTTTTATGATCTTCTTGCCCCTCCTTTGGGTGGGCGTTTGGACTCATTAGGCTAATTAGGTGTCATGCATGGTTTGTGCTTCCAGAACCTTTGGGAAATGAGTCAGTGGGCTTGGAGGTCATTTGGGGAGTAACTTCCCCTTCCCTGCAGGCATGACCATTGTCTGATCTTTGGCCATACATGATGAGCTGCCCTTCTCAGTGTATCAGAACACAGAGCTGCACACCCTCTGGCACAGCACGGTCTGCTCCTCCTGTTGCTGATGTCCTGTGCTGATCTGTGCTGATCAGCTTCTTCACCTGCTGTTAGTTGTTATGCAGAGTTCATTTTTATGCAGAACTTGCCCCGCCACAATGTTTGAAACATTTACTCTTTCAGTCTCTCACACGTGCCTCTCTTCAATTACTCACCCAAGTGCATAAAGTAGCTGAATATCCACCTCTGCTCTGTTTTTTTACAGGCAACTGGCATTGGCTTTGCTGATGCTCCTCTCCACTCTTCTTATATGGTATGATAGAACTAATGTTTCCTCCACTTAAAAAGTGCCATTTTGTCACTCTTTTCCCATTTGAAATCACCCAGTGAAATTGCCATCAGCACTAGATAGAAAGCCTCTCGTTTTGGTGACAGTAAGGAGATCCATATTGCATTGATGAAAGAGGAAAGAACATGTTTGCATTTAATATTAACCAGGCTGCATGTGTGAAACAACTATGGCAGGTGATAGCTGACCAGGGAGTCTGTCCAAGCCTAACAATCATACTGGTCCCTGGAGTGCAAGCTCAGCGTAAGCTCTCATTTCAGGAATCCTTTAATGAAACATTACACAGAACATGGATGCAGGCTGATAAAGGCAGGCTCACACACCCAGCCTCCCTGCTGTAGGATATTGAGGACACACTCTGTGTCCTAGAAATTGTAATTTTTAAAGTCAGAATAATTAAAGAAAGGTGACAAATGGGGCACTTGTTTCCAGGGCAACATGAACTTACCACAAATCATATAAAAATATTTTGGTATCTTTCTTTAGTAAAATGACTGATCCTTTAGGCTGTCCTCTGTCAAGACTTCTGTCACACATTGTGTGGGAAATAGTCAAATAAACTAGAAAAGATTTAGATTACCTCTAACTGGAAAAAGAGCTGGCCAAAGGGGAAAGGGAACAATCAGTTTTGGTGACAGATCACCATCCTTGGGAGAGGAAAATTACAAACACTTTTCCTCAAGATTTAGTCTTGGGACTAGTCTTATCCAATGTTTTTGCTAGCAACCTTGTCACAAAAGCCAAGAGTGCACTACTGAAATTTGGTGATCACATAAAACTCGGGAGTGTCATTGACACAGAAAAAATGCAAAACAAACTGGATGGTCTTTCAAACTGGAGTACTAAGAGCAAATCAGGAAATGGCATGAAATAAAAGAGCACAAAGATGCAGAGCTAGAATTTCTGTTATGAAGTGGATGTTACAGAGGCTCACACAATCAAATCCAACAGGTGTTAAAGCTCAGATTTATTCTTCAGTAAAAAGTTAGTTAGAACTCTGATAACATTAGTGAACTAGAGGCTTAATGATTTAAGGGGAATTAGTACTACACAGCCGACTTAAGAAACCTTAAGATTTAAAAGTGAATGACTCAAAATGCGCGTATCACTCCTCTAAAAGCTGAGGTCTCTCTCCCTCGAGAAGTTACCTCTGGCGGTGCCCCGACCCGAGGGGGAGTCCCCGACTGCAGACCCGCTGCTCCCAGGAGAACTGATTCCAACATGTCCTCTGGTGGGACCCCGTTTATACCCTGTTGAATCTGACCGGTGGTCATTTAATACCTATTGGCCAAGAGGGTCACCTCAGTGTACCTGGTGCGTCTCGATTGGCCAGTTCAACTTTCAACCTGCAGCTTCCAGGGTTTAGGTTTTTTTCCTCTTCTCCCTGCCTGGAGAAGTTTCGTTTCCTGCTGGGGCAGGGGTGTGCTGCCACAGTGGAGGACTGCTAGAGCTTAGCAAAATTTTGCATATCAGTACAATGTGGCCCATGGATGCTCATCTGATAAGTTGCTCAGATCCATATAATTCTGCCAGCAGTATTCTTAATTTACCCTTCCTTCATATGGTACATGTGGACTTTACAAACAGTCCCAAAAGTTTTTTGAAAGAATTATTTGGTGCCTGGCCAGACCTTACATGAAACTGAAGTACCCACTGAAGGTAATGAGCCACCCTATCACCATGGCTGTCATCTGCCCATGTATTAGTTTAATAATAAGAAATTAACAGAAACAAAAATGGTGAAGTGTAAAAAGCCCTTTTCATTAAGGAGTCACAACTACAGCCCACCAACCACTTCCCTTTTTATGCTTTATACTGAGAAAAATGCCATCTATTTGCAATATCTAAAATTCCTTTCTCTTTTCCTCCTTTATCTCCTGCTTTGTAATCCTTTATTAGCCCTGTAGCATTTTAACTCAGTCTCTCCTCCCTCTGTCCTTGTGCCAAGGGACCCTCCCTCCAGAGTATCAATTCTTTCCAAATGACATATTTCTTCAGGTGCTTACTGTTCCCCCTACGCTTTTATTTGCTTTCTGTTATTTTAGTTTAGGAGTCAAATGTCAGCAAAGAAGATTTGGATAATCATGCTCTCTCCTAAGTTGAAATCTTAAATGCAAACTCAAAATTCAAGATCTCTGAGTCAAGATTTTTGGGGTCTGAAAAGCCAAGAGATAAAAAAAGATATTTTTATTTTTTTAAAATAAAACCCCATTTGTTGTATTCCACATAATGTTTGTTCCCAGGCACATAGCACTAGTAAGCATGCTGGAGATTTGTTTACCAGCATTTGAACTTTGCAAGAAGTGAAGCTGAACAATTGTTTTTGTAGGTTAGGATCTGTCAAAGGCCCAATAAAATGACCAGATAAGTTGCTTACAGTGCCTCTGCCATGAAGGTAGTCATATTTTGTATACATATGAGGTAGTAGGTTTGACAGACCTTGAAGAAAGCCCACGGGGTCTTTATGAATGTTAAATACCAGTTTAGGGCTAAAACCTCCAACTGAACTCTGCTTGCAGGCTTTCTAGTGTGAGCTTTTACAAAGTTGTTTTGTTTCTTTTACAGAATGTATTCAGTGTTGTGTCTGCTGGTAAGAATAAAATTATGAATGTTGGTGCATATTGCTGTGAGATAGTGACTGGAGAAATTACTCTTCCTATGAGGTTTTGTAACTGTATCTTAGGCTGATTGCTCTCCTTTGAGACTACAGAGTACAAAATCCTGGGGGAATTAGATCATCAGCATGGAACATCTTCCTTCAACACAATGCTTTATACATAATCCCATTTAGATAGAACCTTTCATTGTAAGATTCCAGAGCATTTTACTAGCAGTAGATAAGTCTCATTACACCCGTTAGGAGTTTTACATCTATTTTGTAAATTTTACAATGGAGAACTGGACAAGGTCAGTGACTTACCTCAACTGGCGGGTGAACAAATGAAAAAAAGCAGAAATAGGAACTAGAAATAATGATTCCTACACCCTGATGTCAGGCCCAGGTAAAAGCAGAGGCTGTGTTCACAGTTTTACAACAACAACTTTTCAAAAGGATTCTGTGTTTTTAACCATGTGCATTTTTTCATGACAAATGTTCAGTTTCTTAGGAAAATGGGATTTTGCATTGGGAAAGCCCAGCCTCTCCACAATGAAAATATTTCAGCTGAAGAGCTTTTTATTTTGACAGGAATATTTTTAAGGGAGTGGCAGTCTGGCTACTGCATGTCCCTATTTTCCTGTAAGGCCTGCATTTCATGGTCTAATTCTCCCTGCAACTATGGGGTAACCACAGACTTCAGGGATGCTCTGCTTCTAACTTCTTTTGGAAGGGGACACACTTGTGTATCACAGGTGAGGTCATCTAATTTCTGAGAACAGGCATTAAAACAACCCTTTAAGTCACCATTATACATTTATGGACTGAAACCCTGTTTTGGTATTGATGTTTTTGTGGAAAAATTTCAAAATCCAGACAGAAACATTTTATTCTAGTTAACATTTTAAGGTTAAAAAATCCACTGTTGCCAATAAAGCAGCTACTTTTCTTTCCTGCTTCCCCTTGATAAATATCTGCATGTATCTTTCTCAGATGATCACTTTACTTGTTCCCACATTTTATCTAATGCATTATTATATGAATTGTACATTAAAAAAATTCCTATATGTTACAATTTAAAGTCTTTTGCTACAATCACTCTTGGCCTACTCTTTTCAGCTGTTCGGCATTTTAATTTTTACCTATGCATTATCAGAAAAGTGAGATTTATTTTATTCTCCAGCCCCATCACATTTCAGTTTATCCACTAAGACTTCATTACATTTTTGTCACCATCTTGTCTTTTTGCTGCAGTTCTGATCTGATGAATCTGACAGAGAAATACATTTAAAGGCTGCTGCTGTGACTTCAGGGAACTCACTTGTACAAAATTTGACATCTTGACTATTCTGTCAGGTATTACTAGCTTCCAGATTGTTACAGAATTGATTGTTATTGATTTCAAAGTGCCACTGACTTTAGGTTCCGACACAATCTCTCCTTACTTAAAAAAAAATTTTCTCCCTATTCTTTCTCATCTTTCTCACAGCATGCTCCATCTGAGGGAGTCTGATTATGAAATGGATTCAGATTACTCGACATAAATGGAGCTTCCTGATTAACTGCTAAATCGCGTCAGATAAGGGTCACAGGGCTCTTAGCATCAAAGATGCTCCCATTCATTTTGCTGGCATGACCTTATTCCCTTTTAAAAGGATATTTCTACCTATAACAGTAGTGCAGAATGCTTGTCTATTGGGACACTATTGTAAACAGCCTTGGGCAAACCAGGTCTCTCACTTAAGAATGTCTCAGGTATATGACACGTGCATATCAGTTGTCATGATATTAAGTATTCTCTGATTCTGTATCCAGGCAAATATGCAGTACGAATTATACATATTACCTTGAGTAGCACTCAAGCTCAGTGCTAAGATAGAGTAATTTCATCCAGTCTGATGGCTCCACATGGCTGCACCTATCCTACAGTACGTATCTACCCTATAGTTTGTGTCCTCCCCTTGTCTAACCAGGAGACCTATCAGAAAATAGGTGCCAGGAGGCATTCTTTTAATGCTTCTTCTAAGAAAACCAGAGCAAATCATAAGGGTGCTGAAGAGCATCTCTTTTTATAAGTGTCTCACCTAACTATTTTATCTCACTTTAATGGCTGTGTTATGATCATCATCACCAACAGTCAAAGGACAAAATTATGCAGATGTCCTCCTGCCTTCCCTAATGGCTGTTGAGGAGAGACATGTGAATAAAGGAATCACATCCATTTTTAAGGGCAAAAGTTTGTTGACAGCTGGTCACAAAAATGTTTCACAGTATTTCTTTAAAGCCAGCCTTATAAGAGGAATGTGTACAAATATCACCAGCTACAGAAGACTATGTCAACATCGTCCTAAGCTGAAAGCAATGTTTGATAGTAAAAATAAATTTAAAAAGTGGAACACAATCAGGAAAGCCTAGGCAAAGAGAAAATGATTCAAGCACATACTAGTATGCCCTAGGCAGAAGTCTCAAAAGGATGGGTGAAAAAATCTACCACAGTTTAACCACAGGCTATGAAAAAAAGCTGTATGCCCTAATGCCCTAAAGAATGCATTCTTTTCCAAGTCATTCCCTCATTCCCACTTTTACTTTGGAAAGTTTGTACTGCTAAGAATAAACTCAGCATATTCACATTTTGCTCCAGTGAGGAGGTAATTAGGGTTCCTGCTCTACAGCAGAGCCACAGCTTGGAGTGTTGTGCTGGTTTTGGCTGGGATAGAGTTAATTTTCTTCATAGTGGCTAGGATGGGGCTATGTTTTGGATTTGTGCTGGAAACAGCTTCAATAATACAGGGATGTTTTCATTACTGCTGAGCAGTGCTTACACAGTTGAGGCCTTTTCTGCTTCTCACCCCACCCCACCAGCAAGTAGGCTGAGGGGGCACGAGAAGTTGGGAGGGGACACAGCTGGGACAGCTGACCCCAACAGACCACAGGGATATTCCAGACCATAGGATGTCATCCTCAGTATATAATGCTGGGGGAAGAAGAAGGAAGGGGGGGACGTTCAGAGTTACAGCGCTTGTCTTCCCAAGACACCATTAGGTGTGATGGAGCCCTGCTTTCCTGGAGATGGATGAACACCTGCCTGCCCGTGGGAAGTCGTGAATGAATTCCTTGTTTTGCTTTGCTTGTGTACGCAGCTTTTGCTTTACCTATTAAACTGTCTCTATCTCAACCCACGAGTTTTCTCACTTTTAGCCTTCCGATTCTTTCCTCCATCCCACTGGGGGCGAGTGAGCAAGAGGCCATGTGGGGCTTAGTTGCTGGCTGGGGTTGAACCATGACAACTGTCTTCCCAAAACCCAGGAAACAGACAGGATTGCCCTGGTCCTTCAGAGAAAATCTGTTAGAACAGCCAGACTTGCTGTCACTTGATTTCACATCGTGTTTCACTAAGTAAAAAGGAACTTAAGAAAAAAACTACATTTGTATGCCTGCCAGTACATTTATTTTATGTTTAAAATCAGAGCACTACCTGCTTTCAGATTATTAAAGAATCATTCATTAAAATAAAACATAAAACACAGTCTTCAGAGCAGTCTAATCCCCATAACCCTCTTGTTACAACCCTTTTCTTTCCAGTGAAGCATTATTTGCAGCACAGCACTCATGGATAAGAGTTGGGATTCACTTGCAGTGTGTCTCCATGATTCTTTCAAGTTCAGGTTCCTACTAACAGCCTCTCTCTTCCCAGTCCAACTTTCAACTATCCTGATTCTACAGCACTCATTTTAATAGTTATGTTTCTTGTGTTTAAAGTGATCTGAGGTACTCTGTTCGAAAGGCACAATACAGGTGCTGCTGCACTTTATTTTATTATTCAAAAAATGAACAACAGAGGTACTAGCTGGCTGAACTGTCAGTGTTAAATGATTGCCGTAAGGGAGCTTTGGGGCCTTTTAAATAAACTATGTGTGATTTCCATAGATGTATTGTTATTTAAATAGTGCCTATGACAGACAAGCGCATTTGAAAAAAAAAAAGCAAGGATGAAGGCTGTTTGAGATTGCCACAGTGGACACGTCAATATGGAGTAGCCTGGGGAAAATGAAGGGAAACTTGTCCATGAGGAGGCAATAAATGAACAATGCACATAAACACATGCATAATGATGCAGACACATAATGAAGTGTGCTGGAAAAAAGAAAGGTGTGGTGCCATATATGCAAGAAAATTTGGATTGCATCCGATACATTAAGTAAGATGACAGGGCCATTTCAGCATTCATGCTTGTTCTGTAAATATTAGTAGTAGCACAGCTTGTCACTATTTATGTATATATGCAGCATACCTTGTGTCCTCCAGTAGGTTATGAGTGGGGAAACAGAATGAAACTGAACAAATGAAAATGCAGGAAATGTCAGGAGAAACAGTAATCTTAACAGTCAGGTCTGTTAAATTGTAAAATTATTTCCTTAGGGAAACAGTATAAACATCATCATTTCAATCATTTAAACCTGGATCAGACAAATATAGAGGGCTACATTCTGCTCCTATTATATGAATATAATTCTGGCTTTGAAACTCTTATTTTCTTTTGCACTGATACAACATAAAGCAGAATCTGCCTCCTTGGGAACAATTTCTTTTAGCAGGGATTAGTGAGGAGAGGGAATATGCTGTCCACGAGGTCTTTTCTCATTCTTAGCACCTATGGGAAAATCTTGAGATGGGACTGAGTCTCTGAAAATAAATATTGTAACAGATTTGACGATGTATTTACATGTTTTAAGTTAATACCCTAGGAATGTTTGGGGGCAATGACGGCATGGTCTATTACAATAGCAGAAATATGGCACTTTCAAATAGCATTCAAATTTTCAGTGGACATGGATCTTGAGTCTTTCTGCACCAGCCTGAATATTCATATGATTTTGAGGTGTCTACTGTCATATTGCTATGTCTGGGTAAGCATTGTACTGAGACCATGAAATAAATTCCATTTACTTGTCTTCTTTGTTTTGTTCCGCTTCCCCCCCCCCCCCCCCCAAGAATTAGATTCAATATCAATCAAAATTTGTTAGTATGGCTAATTGAAGTGTAGCATCTTGTTGACCTTTTCACAAGTACAGTAATAGGTTCTGACATTTATTTTTTTTTTTAGAATGTATTGGCTTCCTCTCTTTTATAGATGGGAGCCCTATCTATCTGTTTGAAAAACAAACTTTCACACAGTTTAAGTGAAAAACTTACCTTGACACTGAATCCAAATAGAATGACATCAGCAGAAAATATGGCCCATTATGTTTTAGGTAACCAGCTGGCTAATGACTTTGGTGGTCTCTGTGGTAAAGGCTGTGGATACTCAGAAAGAAGCTCTTTAGTTAGAAGATTGACTTACTCATTGCAGTTTAAAAGTAGCAGCACTTGTTGCTTCCTAATAGATTTATTGCTCAAAAAAATTATCAAGATGATTTCTTAGACAATCCATTCACAGAGGATAAATTGTCCTCACATGCTTTATTTTCTGGACAGATGTTGATGTTTCAATGGGAATACAGTAGTTCAGCTTTTAAATCTCTTTTGAAAATCAGACAGAAATTGTACATTACAGCTTTTTTTCTTCTGTGATAAAGACACATTGGTGTCAGCTTGACGATGGAGAGGATATCAGATAATTTTAACCATCTTTGCTTTGTTAAGCTCTACTTCCTGAATATTTGAGTCTTTTCTGTGGGCCAGTATGGTACATGTTCTCTGCCCAGGTTCCTGGCTGAACTTCTCTGTTGAGCTTTAGGCATCTCAGGTCTTTGTAGCAACCTATCTCCAGCTTGTTTTCATTCTGTACTCACTTGCACTAGGAAAGTTCATCACTGTGCCTGGAAATAAAACATTGTATACTGGGAATATAAATATGTAAAGGGAATGCTTGCATTTACTGTGCTTAACAGTCCCCTTTTAAATGTTAAAATAATTTATTAACATAAAAAATAAGCTGTACACATTTTAATAGCTGAGACCATCTTCAAATCCCAGCTATACAGTATATCTAATTTCCAAAAAGCAAAGTATTAACTGTAAGTATTCATTACTGATAAAGTGTATAGTGCTTTGCTTCTTGGTTTCTGTTGAACCAGTCTGCTAGTTGATGAACCCAAGTACCTCTGACTATGATGAGATAGTTGACTGACATTGCACAGGGAGACTTGGCTTATTGGTGCGAAACTGGTTCAGATCAGCAGTGTTACTTAGCATTTCCTGGAAGTAGCTGCATTGGGCAAAGACCCTATAGGAGCTGGTCAGGGTCAGAAAGGCTTATTTATGCCCTGAACTTCAGAAAGTTCAATGTCCTGGTTAACTCAGTCATGCATGAGTTGCTTCAAAATTAAATCAGATGCTTGAACTTTGGTTCCTGGCTTTGAAAATACTAGTTTAACAAATTACATTAACAAGTATGATCACCATATATAAGCTTAACATCTCATTTAACGTATTATTGCCTTTGCATTAAAGTAATCCTAAGAATACCTAACATTTCTGTGTCTATTTTTTCTATCTAGATACTGCCTATTGTCCCTTTCTTTTGAAATCATTAATTTCTTTTCTTCTTTGACAAGAACCCCCTCTGTTACTATTTGTCTCCAAAGTGGGTGATGAACTGTTTACTGGCTGTTGGACTTGTGCTGGTGTAACCTGGAAGAGTAGAGCTTGGTTTAGAGCAGTTGTGTGGCGAAGATCAGCATGCTGTCATGCTCCTGTGCATGCCAGGGCTTTAACCAGTCATTGATGATCTAATAGGACAAATCAGGAATGCATGCAGTTTGCTGCTTCTGCCAAGTATGTGAAATCCCTTGGTATTCTCTCCTTTTGGGGATAATTTTAAGTATTTCACTTTGCTTTCCAACCTCCTTCCTGATACTGCTCCTTTAAGAAATATTTTCTCTATGCAGCAAATAGAGGAGCCAGAGCTCTTCTATGTAAAAGGTTTCTACGATACCATCTAGGGTCCTGCAAACAGCAAATATGGCTCCTGCATCAGTCCAACATCTCACAGTAAGAAAAGGGAAGAAGAGAAGGTGCTCTGAGATCACCATCCATTCTTCTTAGAGAGGTAACTGCTGTCTGCTTTCCAGAACATTTTCAAGGTCACAGGCCCTTTGAAAAACAAAAAGTTAATAAATATCTTGCCAGTTCCTCCAAAACATTTCTTTTCAAATTGTTAAAAAAAAGGAAAAAAAGTCACTTTTACTTGAACAATCTTTGAGCAAGTGATGGCAGCCCTCATAACCCAGGGCTGCTGGACTTTTCTAGCACTTCATGAAGGCATAGTACAGTGGCTGTAAGTCCTGTTAACATTCTTCTTTTCCTGAAACTTGTGGGGTACATAGCTGTACCGTTTGTTTTTAGAACTAAACAAAAATGGGATATATTCTTCTCAAATGCTGTAATTACACTGCTGATAGGTCCTCAGAGATCATTCTGCATCCTATTTTTAGAGGATGTAGTATTAATTACAACTATATTGCAGTTGTGAGATAAGTAAGCTCAAAAAGCTAAGAAGTGAGCTAAGCACAGAAAAGAAAGGAAAAAACCATTCCTGGTCAAAAAGCCATGATTTTATTGGAGGATGGTAGGAAACAGGACACAGGACAGACACACTGACTTTCATAGATGACAAAGTTAGTGTGACCATAGTAATTCTGCAGAATTCATACCAATTTGCACAGGACTAAACAACCGTACGGGTTTCAGGACAACGAAGGCTTAAACACTGCATCTTAGTGCTCCTCTTTGTTCTTTGGTAAGAATACACCTCGTAACCCCAAATACCTTCTCCAGGATTTCATGTGTGCTTTTTAATTACATAAAGTACAGTAAAGATCTCTGTTAGGAAGCAAAATATTACATTATACAGTTGAGAAATATGAATAGTCTGGATTACTATCCAGGCTCAATCTAAACAGAGCATCTTTTGAGATTTGCCCTTTTCATTTCTCAAGGAATCTCCCAACTCCCAGGTAGCCTGGCTTTATTTGCCTTGCATTAATTTGTTTTCCCCCATGGCGTAGTTGCTGAGCAGCGTTGAAGGTGTTTGGCAGTTACTCTTCCCCATGTTTTCGGCTAGATGAAATTTGCAGCATATTACAGTGCTTGACAGGAACAGAGAATCAGCTCCAAGGGTTTGCTGACAAGAAAAGCCCAGATGTGGTGTGTGTAAGGTTTCAATCTTTTTTACCTTTTTAGCTGTGGAGGAATTTTCTCAACTATGCTAATTACGTTATCGTCCTGATACAAGCTTCATTAAAACACTTTTAGCCCTATTGCCTGGAGCTCAGAGAATTCATTGCATTTAAATAATCCAAGAGAAAAAAAGAAGATCAGATGAGATATTGTACATGATTTTATCTACTGTGTTGCACACAGAGACAGCAATTGTCAATCCACAAGAAAAAAAAAAAAAGAAGTAATGTTTCTGGAGGGAATTAAGGCTATGCTGGAACTTTTCTTTCCTCACTTGCACCTCCACATAGCTTAGATTAGGTCCTTGCTGTTCATGAAGTGCTGTTTTGATGATGACTAGCACCAATACCCACTCCCAAAAGATCCTGCTAGATTGTTTTGGGTTTGTGTAGCAAGGTTTTGGTACGAGGGGGGTGTGCTACAGGGGTAGCTTCTGTGAGAAGCTGCTAAAAGCTTCCCCTATGTCTGACAGAGCCAATACCAGCCAGCTCTGAGATGGACCTGCTGCCGGCCAAGGCTGAGCCCATCAGTGACGGTGGTAGTGCCTCTGGGAAAACAGATTTAAGATGGGAAAAAAGTTGCAGCAGCACAGAAACTGCAGCTGGAGAGAGGAGTGAGAACATGTGAGAGAAACAACCCTGCAGACCCCCAGGTCAGTGCAGAAGGAGGGGGAGGAGATGTTCCAGGCACCGGAGCAGAGATTCCCCTGCAGCCCATGGGGAAGACCCTGGTGAGGCAGGCTGTCCCCCTGCAGCCCAGGGAGGTCCACGGTGGAGCAGATCTCCACCTGCAGCCCAGGGAGGACCCCACGCCGGAGCAGGTGGGTGCCCGAAGGAGGCTGTGACCTCGTGGGAAGCCCGCGCTGGAGCAGGCTCCTGGCAGGACCTGCGGATCTGTGGAGAGAGGAGCCCACGCTGGAGCAGGTTTTCTGGCAGGACTTGTGACCCCGTGGGGGACCCCCCCTGGAGCAGTCTGTGCCTGAAGAACTGCAGCCCGTGGGAGGGACCTACACTGGAGCAGTTCGTGAAGGACTGTCTCCCGTGGGAGGGACCCCACGTGCTGGAGCAGGGGAAGAGGAGTCCTCCTCCTGAGGAGGAAGGAGCAGGAGAGACAACGTGTGATGAACTGACCCCAACCCCCATTCCCCGCCTGGGAAGAAGGGAGGGGTGGGGGGAAGGTGTTTTAAGATTTGGTTTTATTTCTCATTATCCTACTCTGGTTTGATTGGCAATAAATTAAGTTAATTTTCCCCAAGTCGAGTCTGTTTTGCCCATGATGGTAATTGGTTGAGTGATCTCTCCCTGTCCTTATCTCGATTTTGTTATATTTTCTCTCCCCTGTCCATCTGAGGTGGGGGAGGAGTGAGTGAGCGGCTGCGTGGTGCATAGTTGCTGGCTGGGGTTAAACCACAACATAGATTTATGAGAGTATGGTGTGAACCAGAATACAAGATGGGGGCCTGGACAGTGGGAGACTTGAAGAGGGCCCACACCTGCCCACCTTTGTCTTCCTGGGCAGTCAGTGACTGTGGAGGTATCTTAGAGAAGGCTTCCTCAAGTCTTATGGTAGTTTCTTGAAACACGTGGGTATTTGCATATACTGGGAATATCAAGCTTTTGCTTGGGTGCTGCCATTTCATTTTCTAGGTGAAACAATTCACTGTGCTGGCAAGCTATCTTAATGCAGTTTTTCTAGATAATAGCAGAAGGTTTATTTGTAATTCTGTGAACAGATTTTGGTTTTGAAGCTGGCTTAAACTTTTCTAAAATTCAAGAAAACTTCTTTGCAACTCTCTGGGGAAGGACAAGCTTCACCATTTATTATCCAGATTAATGGCTTTTTGCTCCTCAGAAGCTTGACAAGCTTCCCTGCATTGTTTTTTGCTAGACCTGACTATGCACTTGGCATGCCCACAAGCCATCCAAAGCCATTTTAGTGATCTGAACTATGCATGAACCTACCCACACTAGGCTGTCTCTGTTCTCCTCAGCCTGCCTTGTCCTGGGGTAGAGTGTGTAAAAATCTTTTTGCCTATCTGCACCCAAGAAATCCTTTCCCCTGCATTATCCGTCCTGTCAAAATTATCCAACCATCAGCTGCACCACAGTTAGACTGCGTTGGTGTGTGGGACTCAGTCCTGCTATTCCTGGCACCTCTTACTCACTGCAGTGCCTTTTCTAAATGGTGTCAACGCTGAGAACAAAAGAGCACTGCTTTCAGATCTGAACTGGCTTCCAATAAGCTCCTGGGTGAAATAACAATTTAACTTGTCAAGCTGTGAACTCTTTGGTAAGCAGCTACCTGATAGATTAAATTTCCTCACACTTCCACAGGTGAGAATAGCTTGAACGCTATGGCTGGTACATGCCCAGCACAAACACAGGGAAACCGCCAGATCGATCGTTTCTGCAGAGGGTCTCCCACACTGCAGGTTAGTCACCTCAGCTATCTGCCAGAACTTGTGCTTGTTCACTTTCCAGGTAGACTGCAAGCCCTTTGTGTTTCCACTTTCTTGAAAGTTATTAGGTCAGTACATTTACTGATGCTACATTGGCTTGTTAATTTTATAATCTTTATATATGAAGATGGCACCAATGTAGGAGATTCACACCCATACAGCCTATTTAAAATGTGATTAGAAAAGCATAAAACCAGCACAGTTTCAGCCTAATTTTGCCCCCCCCCCCCCCCAATTCAGTGATTAGGCTCTCACTAATAACAAGAGTAAATTCAAAAAAATTCTGGTACCTTTTAAAATATTGCATAGAAGTACTGCTAGATTTTAGTCTAGTATAGCTTGCTCTATTTTTAAACTACATTCAGGGAAAATCCTTGTTTTATTCAGGAAAAAAAGAGAGAAAGAAAACTCTTTTGCTGTGTTTTAGCTCTGCTTTCTTTTGCTTTATTGTAGTTCCGTTAAGTGCTACTTTGACATTTGACACATGCAGGTCTTTATCAGAATCTGGACACTTCTGTCATTGGAAGTTCCTATGATTCCAAGTTGTTATGAACAACAATTTGGTGATAAGAGCTTTTAATGAAACATAACAAAGCAAGCAGGAAAAAAGGTCAGTCAGAGAGGATTGAATTACACCATCACAACTGTTTTTCAATAAATATTAAAACCAACATCTGCTGCTCTCTAACATTGTGAAAATTTCATTTTATTAAGATCTGAGTAGCAAATTACATTTAGATGACTTTAAAAGTACTTTTAATTTGCAGCTTAAATGTGTCTGTGTTTTGGGGGGTAATTTATGACTATGTTTTCAGATTGTATGATGATTTTTATTATGATAATTTTTCAACTTCCTTACTTTTATAAAAAAGGGAAAGGTTCTAAATGATTACACACAGATTTCTTTCTCCTTACATCTTCTCTTTCTTAACACAAACACTTACTTTATAAAGTAAATAGCTCCATGCTGTGCAATACTTCTATAAAGAAACCTAAAATGATAGAAAGCTTGTGTGGTTTGGGCTTTACAGATTGGAAGTATTTGATAACTTAAGATTCACTGAAAATCAAGCCTGCCTCAGCATAGTCTACTACCTGTGTTGATACATGATAATGAAGGACTTAATTTGTTTGTTTTCCTCCTATCTGATTTAAAATCAGGAAGTTAAAGGTGAGGAATAGAAAGTTATAGAGAGGATGAAAAAGACTTCCTCTCAGAGCTCTAGAAAACACTGTAGTAGGAGATTTATGCCACAGACAGAAATCCCAGAAATCCCCCAATCACAGCAGAACGCAGCAGAAAGAAGGGTGCAATTTAGTACTACTGCAGGAAGGTACCATAAAATGCACTAAACCCTTTGCCTGTACTTTTAGCAGAAGCGAAGCTCCACAGAAAAGCTTGCCAATGCCATTTTTGTCTTGCAGCTGTATGAAGAATTTCATGGACAGCAGAGATCCTTTATTCCTCCTGGGCATGTACAAAAGCCCATAAAGTCCTCATATATACATGCATATACGTTATCTGCAGCAGCTATTACAAGGTTATCTTGAGATCATGGTGTGATGAGGGATCAATACTTCATTCTTTTGCAACTTCATTGCATCATGGGAACTAGCATGGCTGCACTTTGGAGCCCTTTCAAACTGTTTGAGCATGTGCTTTCTCTGTTCCTAAGCCAATAAAAGTCCCTCAAGATTACTGCCTGATTCTTTCACTCTTCAATCAGGCCTGACTTACTTTACTTTCATTCCCCTAATACTAAGATACCAACAAGAACTTCAAGTATCCAAATCATCATAGCAAAATTACTGCGTTATTAGACTAGTGGTAAATGGCCATAAGCATGCTTTCAGTCTTCCTCAAAGTATCTCATCTTAAATCACCATGAAGTAAAATACCGATGAGTAACAACATGGGAGCCTCAAAGGGAGTAGCTGGTGGGTTTTCCTTCTATTGTTTTTCAAGAGCATATTGCTTAGCAACCTCTGTATAGCCTTCATGCTTCCTTTTCCTAAAGCTTCTTCACCCTCACCAAACCACACCATTACAACTGTAAGAAACAACTGTTAGCCAACATAACTTAACATTTTCTGACACAGTTGACATACACCACTGATAAAAAATATTGAAGAGCAGCTCTGGAGATTCTTGTTCTTCTAAGTCCACCATGTTTCACATTGAGAAAATTTAGAGATGCATCTCTCTAAACTGAACATTATCTACACCAAATCTGTTGACACACATCTTGCCTTTTCATGCATGTAAGACTCTGCATTTGCTCACCAAAACAGTGTAAGATAGATATATGCTACTATCAAAAAGTAAAATGTGTGTTAAAGTACTTCAAGCAGTAAAAGATAATTAATTGTTAGTGTCCATACAGTTTTCTGTTCAGTATGTTAAGAAAAAGACTGTGAGGGTAGAAATACTTCACTAATGTAAATCATGTTTTCACTATAGCATATGGGTTTCACCCTGTGTGAACATATGATTTCTTATGGCATGTTTAAATGTAGGACCTGGCAGGGCAATTATTCTTGCAAATTTCTGTCACATTCATTTATTGAGTAGTGAGTCTTATATTTGCCTTCTACTGTGTGCGAGGTTACATTTTGTTGCCCTGTTTGGGGACCCCAGACTGCATTATAAAATGTAAGAAAACCACCCAGTCACATGTATGCAATTATAAGGCATTGATAAAAACTAGCACAGGCTTCATATTCATTTACTCTGAAAGAAAGAATATTCAAAATCTCTCACTTCCTTACAGCTTTGACTCACCACCTACCTTGTTATATATGCAGCTGCTAGAGTTCAATAGTCAGAATTACAGATGATCTTCCATTGTTCTTTTGTGTAACATTTCTGCTTTAGATACTTTAGATGACTCTTCCTTTTGGTCTTAAATTTGGAAATACGTTCTGCAGCTGGGTTATTACAACTTGACACAAGTACATGGATGAAAGGTATTGTAACTAACACTTTTCTGCAAAGTAAACCAACAATGCTCAAAAAGTAATTTATTTTTGAACTTATAGATTTCTTTTAAACTTTCAGCAGATTCCAGGAGAGGCACATGGATAGATAGTTCAAGGTAGGTAGTCACTGCTCAAATACAATTTTTTGTGACAGCTGAACAAAAATGTGGTTGGATGTATTGGACACCTTTTCTGAACTGAATTTGCACTACAGTATGGAGACAAGAAAGAGATACTTCAAAATTATACAGCTGGCATATTTTTACACACAGGAAGGTCTGAAACAAAACTATTTGATGGTTGCTTTTTCTGTATTTAAACCTTCTTTTACACTGACCATTAAGCTCCCTGTACTGAACGTACTTTTTTAAACAGAGTTGTAGTAACAAATATCTTTGTCTGTCTCTGCAAACGTATATGCATGTAGTGCTTTATTGCTGTTATCTGAGTTGTGACAGCCCTTGTCTTTCAATCCAATTAACTGAGTCATACTGTTATAAAACTCCAAGGAGAGAAAAATGTCAGCCCCATAAACTTAGAAATAACAGGGTCACGTTCTTTTTCTACTTTGAAGGACACACTTCTCTTTCAACTGTATGACTTTGTTAATATTTTATAGGTTCAAAATGAAAGAAAAAAAAACCCTGATTTTGAATTCCATTCGGTGGTATATTTAGGAAGAGCTACATACATATATTTTATAGTGGTTTTCCAGAAATATGTACCACGTGTAAGAACTGAACAGATGAATAGCCTTCATATTACTTATCTTAACCATATGGTCTCTTAATGTGGAAAAAGAGCAAGATCTTAAAACTCTTGCTTTTGTGTATCGTTTAAGTGAAACCAGGAAGTGTTATTGAGTATCAGACGGTATACAGAGGAACCTAACAGGAGTTCCCAAGGATTATGTGAAAATCCTGTGTCTGGAAGTGAGGAAGGTGGTCAGGGAAATGTAACTTTCTTTCAAGACCTTCAATCACATCAAGTGTTCCAAATCAGAACCATTAAGATCTACTTACTGCTCAGGGGAGCAGCACTATCGCTAAAGGACATACTAGCCCCATGCATAGCCAAGCGCTGACTATGTGAATGGGCAAGGATGTTTGGAAGATTTGCTAGTTTCACTTTGTGTAAAGTTCTGCCTAATCACACAGAGCACTCTAGGTTTGGGCAGACCCTGCCATCTGCAAGAGATGTACTTCAAAATAGGGATGGTCTATGCAAATTCATAACTAAATGCCTGCATGTGAAGCAGAAATTTAAGATCAGGAAGGGCAGATTTTGAGAAGAGAAACAGAAGAAAAACCCTTGGGATTAATGGATTTGGAGCAGAAGTTGATAAAAAGCAAAGAACAGAAACAAGCTACCAGAAGGGTACAGAGCAGAAGTTCAGAGTGTATAGCATAATCCAGTCAATTGCGGATACTTGTTTCAATAACTGCAAAAGTGTGTGTAAGATTCAATGGCAGAACAGAAGCAGGCATCACTGACCAAAAGCATCCTCTCACCTGAAGTGAAATAAGCAGAATAACCAGCTGATTGTTAATCTGATGTTGCTACAGCCTGAGTCATGTTTTGGTCATCTTTGTAGTTTATCGTGACAATAACTTTCCTCTTCTTTGATTCCCTTTGGTATTAAATATATTTTGTAACTGAAAGGATAATTTATCATTTAAAAATTGTGGGTTTGTACAGAATCAATAGCAACCTGTAGTTTTGGAAGCAAGAACTGCAAGTATTTCCCTGAAAACTCCTGCACCTTTTCTATTCCTTCATGATACATGGAATCAGCTTCAACTTTTTCTGTTCTTACTCTTTTGTGTAATATTTTTAGCACACACACAGAAATATGGGATTTGATGTTGGTTTCGTTCTCCTAATGACAGCTTCTGAAGGGTCTGTCCTGATCTGCAGCCACAAAGTGGAAGTAGCAACAAAATGAGCACTATATAGACAAGAGTACTATGGCATATAGATGAGGTATTTGGAAGAGACAAGTGACAGCTGAGAAGAATGAGGGACTCAAAGAAAAGTCTCTTAGTGCCACTTGAGCTGGCTTGACATGTTGTGTCATGAGCTTTATAAGCAGAAGCCTTATGTATTCAAGTATAGAAAGGATGAGGAAATGCAATCTCTGGACTCAGCTTCATTCAGGGTTGAAATATGTTTTCAAAATCAGCATGCTAGCACTTAAAAAGAAAGTGATACTGGAGAACAAATAAGAAGTTTCTTTAGCCACTTACATAATGAATTCTTTAGGGGCATAGCACACATTTGTCCTAGAGTTCTTGACAAAGCCTAAAATCTAGCATTTTGCTTCACATGTCTTTCTGGAAATAAGGGTTTATTAAAAAGTTAAAATAATAAATATGTAATAAAATGAATCTGGGAAGAGCACTATCTCTTTGATGCTTTCTTCATGTAGATAAACTAAACATTTTGCCAGGTAACCTTGCTCGTCTTCTCTTAGATCTGTGGTAAATTGTACTGCACCCAACAACGGAGGAGAAGAGACTTAAACAACACAGCTCTTTGGGATTTTCATGATCTGTAATCTTGTAGAAAGGACTGCATTAACCATTCCTCTAGCACTTGGCTTGCCTCTGCTGCTGTTCTCTGTACCAGTTCCCATAGCTCTGTGTCACAGTTCTGCAGTTGCTTTTTAAAGAAGAATGATATCTTTGGGGTTTATTTACCAGATCTAGACTATATCACTGTTTCTGCTGCTTTTTCAGTAATTGGCCTCTGCTATCACTGTTCATATGAGGTACCTAAAATTGCAAGCTATTATAAACAAAGGCCTAATCCAGAGAGTCTACACATGATAACAATATGAACATAAATACACCAAATTTGATTATGTATTTCTGTATGTATGCATGTCCTTAGAGCCTCATGCAGTCACCAAACAACAGTGGATGCTCCTGATTAGGCAAGATTTGAACGACTGACCCTGTAGTCTACATGTGAAATGCTCTGTGGCCCATTATGTCACATGATAAGGTAAGTATATGGTAAGTATATGGAAAGTTGTGTTCACCTAGGAATTAATAATGGGAATAAAATACCAATTTGGTATTCCCACTAAAAGTTATTGCTGAATCATTATTTTGCATGATCTGTGAGCATACAGCTAGAAGGCACTTATAATAGAAAAGTGGAGGTAACTATCATGCTTCTGTGAGTAAAATGCAATACATAAATCTCTCTCATACCCCTCAACAATCTCTTGGTTTACAGCCAGATCTGCAATACACAGAACAGTGGCAGAGGGTACTGCACATTCATTTCTGTAATAAAAAACATGATGAAATGTTATTGATATTGATGCACAGCTGCTGAAAGAAAAAAAAAAAGGCAATTTTTGGAAGGGATGTTGTTAGGTTTTTTTTTCAGTGAAACATGGTGATTTTCCAGACTGCAATGTACTGGAGCAAAACAGCATCACGCTGAGTATTCAGCTAAATGCAGGTGTAGTGGATGTCTGAGCTGGGCCATGAGTAGCTCTTCACCATGGTACCAGCAGGCTGGTCAGTAGCTCTACTCCAAAAAATAAACCCCCTCAAACCCCAAATGTTTGAATATGTGGTAGAAGTTAACCTACAGAAAACAAATGAGAATATTAATCTTTCAATTAATCTTCATCATAATCTGACTTCACCCTAACTGTAGGTAAGCAGAGAAAGACTGTCCTGAGAGGAACCAGCAGAAATCAAGGAAGGAAGTTGTACCAAGAGATGTGTGTCAAGGGGTGCCAGGGGAGGTATGGTGGCAAGGGTTTATACTTCTCACCACAAAGCTGTTAAACTTTTCAAGTCACTATTGTTATGCCTGCATCTTCTTGCAGATTCTCTTTTCAGTACAGCTTGATACAAATGCAGGTTACTTATTGTAGCGAATGAAAAACTTCTTAAAATTATAGACATAAAAATGTAAAATACACCAACCAAGTATAAATAGTGCCAAGCTGCAAGTATGTGTATAAGCATAAGTAACTCCACTTGGAGATCTGAACAGTCATCCAGCTAGAAGCACAGTTATTATTAAAACAAATTAGAAGCTTTTGAAGCATAAATGGCACATTTCATTTGTCTTCAGAGTACATTTCCTTCATTTATTTTGACCACCCTTCTTCCCTAGCTTCTTTTGACTGTTGAAAAGCTTCAGAAAAATGGAGGAAAGGAATTCTCTTTGGTGATAATCCAAAATCAATGGACTTTGATCAGCTCTGGAAGGTAAATTTGACAACAATAATTTGGTCATACACCATACACAGTTCTATTTTCTTTTCCTAATTTAAATGTAGCCATTGTCTTACCACAGTTTATCATTCATACATATTCATAAAATATGCAAAATACAATGCAGCATAAGCTAGTCAGCTTCACCAGAGCCAACTTCATATTTGGAGTTTTCTCATTTTTAACCTCAAAATCTTAAATTACAGTAACAGTTCTGTTATTCATTTAAAATGTAGGATAAATTAAAGCACTAGTCTGCTTAAATAATAGAATAAATCATAAAACATAGAATCTTGTTGTTTGAACATAAAAGCTACATAGAATGTTCTTAAAAGGAATGAGCTAATGTTCCTTTCAGAGCTAAAACTACCACTGAACACAAAGAACAGATTTAAGAATCCAGCTTCCAGTTCCCATGTAACTACAATCTCCCCTTTACTTAAAAGAATATTTAGCCTTTTTAGAACTGGTTCAAAAACTATGGAAATCACTGACATCAGTAAGCTCTGACTCTCTTATTTCATTTTCTGGTGTCAGCTCTGCAACTTTTGCCATGTGGATGACTGAAGCTATCTGCCTGTGTGAAGCACCAGTGATCACAGTGGGCCACAGCAATGCATCAGCTGCTGTGAAACATGTCTTTTTATAAAGTATTTTCAAAGGATGACTCAAATACTAGGAGCATCCTCCTGCTTACTCACTAAGTAAAATCACAGACAACAAGAATTTACCATTGATTTTGGAGGGGAATGTGCCACTGGGCTTTATTCTTATTTTAGTGCTATTTATAAACACAAGGGAACCAGCACTTATAGTTTGGGCAAAGATTTGATTTGTAGGCAGCTTAAAATTAACGATATGCTGGCAACATTTTCAAATAACAAGCACATCTTGTGGCTGGTGTGATTAATGTTCACAATACATTATGTCCCAAGGTATGCATTGTAACAACAATAATTATCATAGGCATTTTTTGTAACTTTATGATGGAAATGTACAGTTCTGTAGGAATTTGCCTGTAATTTAGAGAGGTCATTCATTAAAAAAAACATTATGAACAGGCTAAAAGCCAAAAGTGATTTGAAAGTGGAGATCAGATAATTAGCCTGTATTTATATTTAGGTCCCTGTGCTTAATTTAAGGGGAAAAAAAAAAGGGGGGGAGGGGAAGAAAAAAAAAGGAAAAAAGAGAAAAAAGGGGGAAGAAAAAGAAAAAGAAAAATGGGGATTCATATAGCAATTACTTTGAAACCTTTATGAATTAGATGTGACTACTTAGTGTGCTCAGGAAGACTCTTGAACATCTAATTAGTGTTAACAGAAACAGTCCTAAATTTCTTTAGACTACAGAAATTATTCTTATCAAGAAAATCAGTCATTTCAGTACATCATTTAAGCATATCATTTAAGATAATAGTGCCTGTCAAAGACAAAGACACAGACACATCCATTTATTAGTGCATTATGTACTCCAAACACCATCTGCTCTGTTTTGTCTCATCCAACTTCTTTTTTCTGGTTGTATGTTCTTTTCAGTTTTGTTTTCTTTGTCTTTTGTCTGAGAGCTGAACTTAATTCCCACTGATGTCAATGGAAAGACCCTCACTGACTTCAGAGGCCACTGACTAGGATTCCATGTTATCTTCTGTGCCAGCTTACTCTTTTGACCTGAGTCACAGTCAACTTACACCTCAAATTTTCTTCCTTTAATAACCTGCTTCTTTTTCCTAAGTTCTGCTCCCTGTCTCATTGCTCCATTTCCATATTTTTAACCTTGTGCTGATCCAAACTAAATAGTTTGGTTACTCCTAACTGTTTTGGTCTAAAAACAACATGTCAAGTTTCTCCCATCCTCCCCTTTCATTTATGCCTCTCACCCAATTAATTCTGTTTCAAAAGAAATCATCTCAAGATTTCAAATATTTTATATGAACAAATTTTTCTTGACCGCATAAGCATAAGCAATCTTTGATATGAATGTATTTTATTTTTCACTCCAATACTGCAGTGTAAGTTTTTCTTAGTTTTTAGTTTATTTTTCCTCTCTTTGTTTTACTTTCCCATGCTGTATTTTTTCCTCCCTTTTGAAGTAATTAGATTTTACATTATTTTGAATAAGGCAGGTGTGGATATTGGGTCTTCCCTCCCATAGTTCCAGGGCTACAAGCGAGACACAAGCTGATAAGTAATGATGATAAGGTCAACACTAGGATTTCAAAAACTGCAGTGCCCAGGATACTCTTCCCTTTTCCGTATTAGTCAAAGTAATTGGCAAGATCATTTCTAAATACAGTGTACCATCAGCATACTAACGATAATGCAACCCTGTCTTGCTCACTGAACCATGCCGGCTGAGTCTGTATTATAGAAGAATGCTTCAGCAATTTTATAATCTTTGCCTGCCCTCTGTGCATGGTAAACAACCATTGCTCATGGTGGGTCTGCCTCATTGGGGGCTCTTCACTCCCTCTTGCTCTCTGGGTTTTCTACAGCAGGACAATAGCAGAGAAGTAAGGCATTGCTAGATCCAAAGCAGCCTCTTTTTCATGCTATCCCGTGACAGAAGTGAATCCACAGAGGACCTCGAGCTTCCTTGTCCTTTGAAAATGGAGAGCACCACATCGTGCTGTACCAAGTTATGCAGTAGTCCTTTTCTCTTTTCTTATGCATCCCCAAGCCCTACCTATTGAGCAATTGCATGTCCATGAGCAACTGTGCTTGTCGGGGAGAACTGCTGGAGGAAGAAGAGTTGATTCCTATTAGGTGGAAAAAAAGTGGGGTTTGAGGTTGAATTGGTCACAAGTATAGTAAACCTCTTTGGCATCTTAGGTGAGAAAAGCAGCTGCTCCCCTTAGCAAGTTAATTTTGGACCTCCTGTGATGTTTTTTAGGGCCAGGTTCAGATTCTCACAGCTTTAGATGTAAAACTTCTGGTGTTGAATTTATGCACATTGAAAATATTTTCTTCATGACTTTTAGCCCATTCCTGGTCATTGAGATGCCTGGAGTATGCAAGCATAGAGGAACATACTTTTGCCGTGCTGTGGTGCTGTACAGAAAAGCCCCACTCCTTAGAGCTCCCAGCAGATCACTGGAGACCATTCTGACCTGCACCATGATCTGAGCTGTGGCCTACCCCAGGCTTCTGCATTTTGGTGATGAACAGCATTTGCCACTGACAAATGGCAGCGCTGCAGCAGAGCTGCTTACCTCTCTGCAGCACGGACGCCCTGGGCTCTGCCAAATGCATTGCATGCTGCAAGCTGCCACAGGAAAGATCATGCAGCACAGGGGATGGGTGAAGGAAGACTTTGTGTTTAGCCTTATTGTTGCAGCAGTGTGTAGGGGACTGGGAAGAGCAGCTCAGTGTGCCAGAGGTACCTGGATCAGGCCTGCTCCCTGACAGTTCGTGTTTATCTCCCTAAACCACATCTTAGAGTTCATAGATCCCATTCTAAAAGCCTGAAACAATCTCATTAACAAATAAAAATCTTTTAAAAACAAACAAAGATTATATATTTTTTTAAAGGATGACAAAGTTTATTTATTTCTCTTTCTTTTTTTCCAAAACTCTAAGTCTGTTCTCTTTTAATCTTAACAAGCATGGGCATTTTGTATTGCTTCAGCATACATTCTTTGAATATTTTTTTTAAAATATGAAACATTAATAAAATTATTCACAACAATAAGGAAAATCCTTCTAATCTCCCTGTTCTCAGCACAATATACTTTGATTCTTAAAGCAGGATAGTACAAAGCCTCCATAATTTTACTATTGGGCAGCCAATGCACACAAAGAGAAATTTCAAAGAATTGCTAACTTCAAACCTGGTGTCTGTGTGATTGTAATTAACTTCTCCCCCTCAAAGACAAACCTTGAAAGTAGATCTGATGAGATAAAACGTAAGAATTATACTAGTCCCTGATCTAACGCAGATTTTAATTGGCGGGAGTCTTTTATTAACTACTCCGAGCCATCAGACCCTTAGTGTACAATTCTGCCATTCTGTATTACATCTTTGAATTGCAAATAATGAACATGAACTACTTAAAACTCTTCAGTAGAAATTTACCTTTATCATAATAGATTTGTTGGATAATTTGCCCCATGCACTGTAATTCTGGATAATCCTCTTACACATATTCTACTCATACCCATACTCACTTTGTTCTTCAGTGAGTTTTGACTCAGAGAACTGCTAGTATCTTCCCTCAACTGGTGGTGGGTTTTGGAGGGCCAGCACTTGTCTTTTTTTCAAATGATGGTATTGTACCTGTTACCTACACACAGATCTCTCCCTGACAAATAATCAAAAGAACCCATTTCATTTATGCTAATAGAAGGCTGGATTTAGCATATGTATGTGGCAAATATTTGGTCAGTTTTGATAGCTCTGGTCTAGCTTCCCAGAACAGGAGAATATGAAGAGAGAAAGCCTCACTCGAGGTGTCAGCTATCAAGTTATCTACTGAGGCACAAGATGGTTCAGAAATAGTTTGGTGAGAATAGAATATGATTTATCTGTATGAAACAACATTCATCACAAAAGCAAGGTTCAAATGAACCTGTATCTCACAAATTTAATTCTCTACCATCTTCTTTCATATATGTTATCATAGGTGCAATGCAATCTTCACCAACAGGATCTTTCTTAGTGAAATCATACTAATGGTCTACTCAAGTATCTCATCTCAAAAGACTATTTTCACGCTGCCTGTGTACATACGGATTTATGCGTTGAAGAAAGGGATGTGTTTCTGACATGGATTTCTTTCCTGGTTTGTGCTGCACTTCTCAAGAACTCACGTGGCTGACGCAACCACAAATCCTTTCTGGAGATAGTTTCCTGAGGATGGGAAGATTTGTGTGGCGGCACATGTGAAAATGACCTGGTAGCAGAATTAAGCCCTGTAGAAAAAACATGACTGTATCCTTCCTGGCTCAAAGGAAGTTTGTCATTTGGCAACCAGTTGGCTGAATTAAATTATTTTCAGGAACAACATGTGGCCCAAATTGAGAAAGAACTTTGAGCAAGGCTAAATGAGGAAGGTAAGTGACTTGTATCAGCTAAAAGTAAACCCCCCCCCCCCCCAAAAAAAAAAAC
>NW_010973041.1:3908360-3910977 GCF_000737465.1 Haliaeetus leucocephalus
AAAAAAAACTCCCCCCCCCCCCCCCCAAAAAAAAAGTTTCTCCATTAACACAGAGAAAACTACCAGGAAGAATGTGTTCTTGTGCACACATGTATGTGCTTGGAATGGAAGAATTTGGTAATCAGCCTTTCCTGAAGTTGTTTGATTGCCAGTATTAGGGTGAATTTTGAAAAAAAACCTAAAACTTCCTGCTTTTTTTTTTTTCTTCCACTTGCCTTGTTTTCTTTGCTTTCACTGCTGAAAACAACTAAGTGATCCAGGGAGGGGGAAAAAGCCAGACAAAAGACCCAAATAGGAAGCTCTGCAGAAAGGAGGGAGAAAACACAGACACTAAAAATTGAAACCAGAAATATTGACTTTAATTTGTTTTTCTAGTGTTTGCATGCCTTTTTGACACTACCCAATTAGAAATACTTCTAAATCACTATTATTTGCCATATTATCACAGAGAGATCAGCATGTCTAAGGAGATATCAGCAGCAATAGCAAACTTTCCCTAAGCCAGGGTAACTCAAAAAAGGCACAGCTGTGTGGAAAAGAATGTTGTTGTTTTTTAAGCAGAAAATGCAGACCCTGGAGATCTTCAGCAGTATTAGCAGGGTTAAAAAAAGAAAAAAAAAAAAAAGAAAAAAAAAGAAAAAAAAAAGAAAATAAGAAGGCAAAGAGGTCAGGTTGCTAAAATGACTGTGAATTTTTTTCTGCTCAAGTATAAGTAGTTTTATGCCTCTGTGTATAGGGAAGGGAAAGTTTCTGGGGAAAGGGTAGGGAACTAATAGGAAAAAGAAAGTTTTGTTGCTGTGTAAGTTTAAATCTCTAAAATATGTGTTCTTGAAGAAATATCTTTATGAAATGCCTTCTAGCTAGGTTTTTCAAGCTCATTCTTTTCAAAGGTCATTCTTCATTATAATGTTAGATTTAATTTTAATCATAAAGTAAAATTGTATGCATATGGAATATGTGAATAATAACTGTATTTTATTAAGATTACCTATTGTAGCAGAAGCCATATCAATCATTTAGATAGGGAACTGTCACAGCAGACATCTTTTTTACTCTCCAGCAGTGCTGTAAGTCCTGGCATCCTAACTAAGATGATTTCCTCTTTAAAGGACAGCAAAGCCAGACTAGAGCCACCTCAGATCATCTATCTACCACCTTGTTCAAAGGCAAGACCAATTTGTTCCCTGTCACCCCTGTGCAGTGAGTTCTTGCTAAGCTTACCCGATGGAGGCCCCATTATGTCTCTATGCTTCTTTGTTCCTTCTGTTAGAACGTTTTTCCTAATATCTAATTTGGATTTTTTTTTTCCTGCATTTTATGCCCACTTTGGCAATCTTCCTTTGACTGTTTTCCTGTTACTTCTCAGTTTTCTCTAAGCTAAAGAAATCCTAATTTGTTCATGATCTTCCTGTCAGTCATGTTTTCTAGAACCCTAGGTACCCGTTAGACTCCCCTAGATTCTTGGCCACTGATCCGCATCTTTCTTGAAGTGCAGTGGCCCTGATGAGTCTTCCCTAATAATTCACTTATTGCAGGCTTCATTTTTGTTTATGTCTCCCAGTAGGAAGATTTTTGCACAATATTAACTCATGTCCAGCTTGTCATTTACTGTAACCCTTCAGATCCCTTGCTGCATAGCTGCTTCCCCACAAGGGTTCTTCCATCCAAAATTTGATGCACTTGTTTTATATTGAAATTCATGCTAATTTCACCATTTCCAGTGTTCAAACACTGTTGAGATTCAGTTCCTGTCCTACAGCACACATATTTCTGCCACCTTCATACTGTCTGTAAATGTAACATGCATGATCTCTATCCCAGGCTGTTAACAAAACCAATAATAAATAAACAAATAATCCCCTCTCTCTATGGGGTCAAACGGCCTCTGGTGAACCTTCCTCTTTAATACAGCCACTGCTTCTTGGAGTCAGTGATTGGAAATTACTATCTGATACAGGTATCTAATCTAACCTTCTAGATGATGCTTCCCAGCACACTTACACAAATGCCATGTACAACCTGTCTGGAACTGAATGAAATCTCTTCCATTTTGTGATATATATGGGATGTGCTTTACTCCCATGTTGAAATTTTTTGTTATGCAGCTCCCCTCACATAGTTCAGCTTTCCAGTTTTTCTTTCTCTTTCTGCAGTGTTGTGTACAGCTTAAAAATTTGTATTACGGGGAGAGCTCGGGGCAAAATATCAAGCAATCTTACTCATAGCAAGAAACCTGGGATTTATTGTGCCTTTAAAAGTAGACAGAAAAAATACACATGCCCCCAAACCACACCAACTGTCTTACGCAGCTACTCATTGTATGAAGGTTTTTCCTTCTCCCTGAAGAAGAACTAGTATTTATCATATCTGTTTTAGACTTTGGTTAAGACACTCATGTTGTATCCAGGCTAAAAGACGGTATCTCAAATTTAAGTTCCATAGGTCTGGTATTTTGATCTGGCCCTTTCTGTGTCAGCGGCGAGGCCAGCAGAGGCACCGATAAGCGGGTGGCTAAGCACTAGCCGGAGGTGGACTGGGGGGTTCCCGAGGCCCAAGACCCCCTGGGCAGAGAGGAGGAACCGGCCAGAGCCGGCAGCTCTCGCGAGAGAGGCTGACG
>NW_010973041.1:3911348-3912264 GCF_000737465.1 Haliaeetus leucocephalus
CAGGGACACCTCTTGTGTGAGGTGTGACCAGGTGGATGATCTGCTCAGCCTGGTGGTAGAGCTGAAGGAGGAAGTGGAAAGGTTGAGGAGTACCAGGGAGTCTGAGAGGGAGGGAGATAGATTGGTGGACCCGCACCCTACCATCCCTGAGGCAGAGGCAGCAGATGGAGGCTCCACAAGAAGCAGAGGTTCCCCTGCCCTCTTGCCACCAGGCAGGAGGGGACCTAAGAGATGGAGGGGAATGGATACAGGTCCCTGCTTGGGGAGGCAGGTGAATCCCCTCCCGGTCTCCCTCACCTTCCCAGTTGCCCCTACACAACAGGTATGGGGCTCTGGAACTTGAGGACCAGGTCAATGAAGATCAGGGTGTAGATGAAGCCCTGTCTAGGGAGGTGCCTAGGCTCAGTCGGGCAGCCCCATGCATTCTCACATCCTCTGAAAAAAGAAAAAGGAGGGTAATTGTCATAGGCGACTCCCTTCTGAGGGGGACAGAGGGCCCAATATGCAGACCTGACCCATCCCACAGGGAAGTCTGCTGCCTCCCTGGGGCCTGTGTAAAAGCCATTACCAGGAAACACCCTGGACTGGTTCGGACCTCTGATTATTACGCATTGCTGGTTGTGCAGGTTGGCAGTGATGAGATTGCAGAGAGAAATCCAAAGGCAATCAAAAGGGACTTCAGGGCACTGGAATGATTAGTGGAAGGATTGGGAGCACAGGTAGTGTTTTCCTCAATCCCTTCAGTGGCAGGGAAATACACTGAAAGGAACAGGAAAACACACCTGGTTAATACGTGGCTCAGAGGCTGGTGCCATCCGTGGAATTTGGGGATTTTTGATCATAGGGAGGTTTACATGGCACCAGGCTTGCTAGCAACAGATGGTATCCAGCTATCTCAAAGGGGTAGAAGAATCCT